>NC_139513.1:101400295-101950681 GCF_947247035.1 Vipera ursinii | reverse complement strand
GTTCTCTGACAGCAACAGAGCATCATCTGCATACAAAAATATATGAATATTGATGTTCCTGACCAATCTACTTTCAATGTTATCAGAAACAATCTCATAACTTATTTTACTTTATGATATCAGCATAAAACCCATGCCACAAACTTCTATACTAAATCACATACATAAAACATTGTAACTAAAAAAAACAAAAAACAAATATGATCTCTTCATTAAATAACCAAGGTTTGTTACACATCCCTGTCCTATTCCTTTCAGTCTTAAACTGTTTGCTAAGCATATCTTTTATTTTCACATATGCTTTATTTCCATCATATACCACTCCTACTACATTCAACAACCAGCCTTCATATTTGTGCAAAACATTCTATAATTTAGCAAGCTCATTTTATTACACACTTTATTTTTTTCTTATATATTTAAAATTCATTTCTGTTTTCATAAGGTGAAGCAGCTTGTGATCTATTATTTGATTTGATTTGATTTTATTAAATTTATATGCCGCCCTTCTCCCTGAGGACTCCGGGTGGCTCACAACAATAAAAATTAAAAAACATAGAGTAAAAAAAATAAAAGAGAATTAAACAATAAATGCAAAATACAAGAGAATTTAACCAGTAAAAAGACTAATTAAAAAACGTAGTCAGTCCAGGCCCGCTTGTTGGAATAACCAGGTCTTCAGGTCACGGCGGAAGGACGGAAGGTCAGGGGCCATCTGCATTATTGATCAGAATAATGTAATTGACCATCTTAAAATATAGATGTCAAAAGGCACATATCAGCCCCCCCAAAAAAACCCCCAACAATCTTAGTTTTAATTAAGCAACCTTTTCTCAGTCTCCAAATTTGATTTTTAATTCAGGATAGCTGAATCTAACACAATAGTATAACTGCAGTAAGTCCGATGCAGGATCGCAATAACCTGAATCGTGTTCAGGCAAAGCAGATTGCTGCTGAATGATGGCAAGTTTGTGCATTTATTTTCTTCCAGTATTCCAGTATTTTATACTCCCATGATTACACATTCTGGATAGTTCACAAATATATATATATATATAAAAAAAACATTAACAGTGCAAGCATCAACACAACTCTGGAAAAACATCAAAGTTAGTCAAAATAGGAAGTAAATCATATATGTCAGTCACCGAAGACCTGTGAAGAAAGTTACATTTTAACCACTTTTTTAAAGACTGTTAGCTGTCCTGTATAAACCTGAAAGGAATCAGGATTAGATTAGATGATTATACTTTATTGTAAGGTTGCATTAACAGAATTTTTCAAGTCTGAAGGCACCTACTTCCTTCTGCCAGTTTTAACTGCTTGATCAATTAAGGCCAGTCCTTCCTAAGATTTCTTTACTTAAACGTTAAGTCATTGGGGGCTCCTGCTTCTCTTGTCTCATAATATTTCCTAGGCAGCATCTTTCCCTCATTCCCCAAGGGAACCAACACATTCCATTACATCAACTAGTTGGAACTAACTGAGTGAGTTACAGAGAACTATTGCTTGTGGAAACCTGCCTCTTCACTTCCCAAAATGAAGGAACCTGAAATATGCCTTGTCAAGCAAAAGGAACAATCTAGTCACAATCCCCTAAACTCCACTCAAGATGTTACCTAAGCTGGTAATGTTCAGAAACCAACCCACAAACTCAGAGAATGAGCCTTCACCCTTATCGTATTATCGAGCTACAGATATTCGCCACAATTGCAAATCTGGTCACAGTCAGTTTTGAGAAAATGGTTTAATAGTTTTCTTTGGTCTTCCTCCAGTAAGGCTTTATAATAGCATCTTATAGGTCAGAAGGATCTCAATCTGACTTGTGTTCGGGCTTGAATGGTTTGGTTCTTTATATCATGCCTAGAAGATTCATAATTTTAATTTTTTGTCATCATTTCCAATTTTTTGATATGTATTGTTTCCACACCTTATTTATTAGTTTGCATTGCTAATTTTTACTACTTTTGGTCTCTGACCACAAATTGACTAAAATAAATATACATTATAGATTACAAAGCTAATACTAATCCCCCTAGATGTAAAAGTGAAAAATTGCAGGTATAATTGTAACACATTTATACCTCCTGCTGTTTTCAGTTCAATAATTGGTTTTATTAAGTCTTTATTACATTTGCATGTTCTACATTGAGTGCTACGATCTTGTCTATCAACATTTGTTTCTTTTCATTAGTATATACTGTATGTAAAATTGTAAAAAAAAAAACCACAATCAATTATGTTTATGTTTTTCTTTTTGTTTTATTCTGATAAATCATGGGCAAGTTCCATACTTTTGAAGAATAGCTTTGCCTACAGGATATAAAATTACCAATGGACTTAAAATTTTCTGTCTCACTTTCTTTGCTTTCACATAAATGAAAATATAATATAGAATCCAATGATTTATATTTACAATAGTATAATCCAATCACTTAGATATGAACCAGCAGTGTGCTGCAGCTGCCAAAAAGCCAACACAGTGTTAGGCTGAATTAACAGACGGATAAAATCAAGATCACATGAAGTATTAGTACCACTTTACAATGCCTGGGTAAGACCACACTTGGAATACTGCATCCAGTTTTGGTCACCACAATGTAAAAAAGATGTTGAGACTCTAGAACAGACATGTCAAACACAAGACCCGGGGGGCCAGTTCCGGCCCGCAAAGTGGTTTCATGTGGCCCGCGAAGCCATCCTGGAAACAGTGAGGGAACGGCCCCCACTGCCTTGGCCCTGGCCCAGAGACCCTCCTTCTGCCAGAGACCCTCAGATCTGTCCCACTCCTGCCAAGGCCCCCATAGGCACCCTTGATGTGAATGATGTAGAGCTGGCCACGCCCACCCAGTAGGCCATACCCACTCTAGCCACGCCCACCCAGTAGGCCATGCCCACCCTGGCCATACCCACTCGGCCCCCTGAGGGCAACCACAATGCTGATGCAGCCCTCAGTGAAATTGAGTTTGACACCCCTGCTCTAGAAAGGATACAGAGAAGAGCAACAAAGATGATTAGGGGCCTGGAGGCGAAAACATATAAGGAACGATTGCTGGAATTGGGTATGTGTAGTTTAATGAAGAGAAGGGCGAGGGGTGACATGATAGTGTTCCAATATCTCAGGGGCTGCCACAAAGAAGAGGGAGTCAACCTATTCTCCAAAGCATCTGAAGGCAGGACAAGAAGCAACAGATGGAAACTAGTCAAGGAGAGAAGCAACCTAGAATTAAGGAGAAACTTCCTGACAGTTATAACAATTAACCAGTGGAACAACCTGCCTCCAAAAGTGGTGAATGCTCCAACATTGGTAGTTTTTAAGAAGAGACTGGAAAGCCATTTGTCTGAAATGGTATAGGGTTTCCTGCCTGAGCAGGGGGTTGGACTAGATGGCCTCCAAGCTCCCTTCCAACATTGTTGTTGTTGTTGTTGTTATTATTATTATTATCCAGAAGCAATGAAAACTCAGTAATCTACATTACAGAATAAATGTTTTACACACACACACACACACACACACACACAGAGAGAGAGAGAGAGAGAGAGAGAGAGAGAGAGAGAGAGAGAGAGAGAGAGAGGACATTAATTTAAAATTATGCCATTCATGCTGAGACAGCAGTGACAGAATGGGAGAAAAAATGATTGAGATATTTATGATTGTGGGAAGAAAATCCAGGATTCTAAATACACTAACAAACCATATTGATGGCTAGACTAGCCATGAATTTTACCAATTCCCTGTCTTAGGACAAACTTCAGAACAGCATTTTCTCTTCAGGCAAATCAGGCAGTCTTTTTGATTATTTGCTTCACATTATGGGATCAAGATATTTAATATGTTTATTTAATATTACCCAATCATAAGCTTTACAACTGAAAATTTCAATACTTTTAATTTGATATTTTTCATAACCCAAATGTTGATAAACCCCAAGAAATCAGTATCAGTGATAAAATGTTATTTATGCTTATTATGAACTGAGGAGGGAGAAATAAAATGATAAATTTAAATTCTCCATTGAACAGAAGCAGCCAATTACTTAGATTCAACATTCTTGCTGTTTAAAAATATTTTGACGGTGTTATTTTTCTATAGCATATAAGTGGCATTTCCATTTTCATACTGTTCATTACTTGTCTCCTGAAGATGTACTCAGAGAATGCTCAGAAAAAGGATGTTAGCTAGATAGCTTCTAAAAATTCATTTGTACTTTTAGTTTCATACAGCTTTCTAACTTGAAGCTTTCAAGCAAATGTGTATGTCTCTCTGTGTGTACATGTGCAAGTATGCCATATGTTGTTTATATCCACTAACAACTTCCTGACTATACCCTGAGACTTATTTTTTTAATAGAATCACTTCAGACTTGAATTATTGAGAAACGTCTGTAGCTGCCTATTTAAATGTATTATTTCACCGATCTTCAGATTAAAAACTTCTTGGATTATTTACCACTGAGATTTAGAAAGTTATTGAGACAAATATAACTGCAGGGTTTGGATACCCATTTCTCTGGGATGGTCTATAGATTAGTTTTCTGGGCAGTAGAATGAACTAGAAGACCTCCAAAGTCTTTGATGTCTTTATCATGTTTTCGGTATCTGAGCAATTAGTCAAAGTGAGGGAGAATTCTACTCTTTCTCTTCTGGTATAGAAATTATCAATCATTAACACTAAGCAGTCATCCACCGATTTGGTCAATGGAGGTTTGAAAGCCTAGAAAAGAATCTCTAAATATATAAAGAGAGAAGGGAAGGAAAACCATAATATTTTTAATCATGGATTGTTTTATTTTAAAGTTGATTGGACTTATTGTTACAATTGTGTACTTCTCACATTTTGTGACATATTCATTTATGAATTAACATTCTTCTCAGAAAAAAAATGTTTAACGTTAGGTAGATTGGGTCCATAAATTCTACATGATTTAGATCAGTATTGAATAAGGATTCTGTGCCAACATAAAAGCTTAGAGACAAGTTCTATAATGCTGTAATAGCTGTCACTACTACATCAGTAAGACATATATTCATCTACAGCACCAGATAGATAAAATCAACTTTTCCTTTGACAGTGATGGAAGGCAAATGTGAAAAATGAGCCATTCAGGTTTCTCTCTCTTTGGACATTATATTACTTTCTTGATTTGTTTTGTTTTTTCAAATTCCCTATTTTCTAAAGATTGTATGAATTGATTCAACTGAAAGATATATTTGGGGCTTTTGTAAATATTAGTTTGTATGAATGGAGAAAGGGAGAAAATAAAGATAGGACAAGTGAGATGGACTAATAACAAATGTGAAATAACAACTACTTTTGCCCAATGTTCAATAAAGATAGAAAGTCTACTTGTGTTAGAGTGAGCTAACTATAGATGGATAGTTCATTTTATTTAGTTCAATGCAAGAAGCTATATTTAATAATCTATACTAATAATAGCCATCTCAGGAAGCACTAAGGACTGCACCATTCAGTGCTGAGCTACATATATTCTTTTCTGTTGGAATAAGTTTAGTAAATATAGCTTGTATCCTATTAGGTATTTTGACTAGTATTAGTCAGTCTTTGATTCTTTTTAATCATCCCAAAGTTACCAGTTTTGTTTTACAACATTACACTATCCAGATTATTTAAACAAAAGCTGTACAGAAAAATTAGTCTGATTTTTTCCCCTACACATTCCAATTCATAATCATAATAGTAAAGTTGGAAGTGACCTTGGAGGTCATCTAGTCCAGCCCCCTGCTCAGGCAGGAAACCCTATACCATTTCAGACAAATGGCTATCTAGTCTCTTCTTAAAAACAACCAGTGTTCACAGCTTCTGGAGACAGGTTGTTCCACTGGTTAATTGTTCCAACTGTTAGGAAGTTTCTCCTTAGTTCTAGGTTGCTTCTCTCCTTGATTAGTTTCCATCTGTTGCTTCTTGTCCTGCCTTCGGGCACTTTGGAGAATAGCTTGACTCCCTGTTCTTTGTGGCAGCCCCTGAGATATTGGAACACTGCTATCATGTCACCCCTAGTCCTTCTCTTCATTAAACTACACATACCCAATTCCAGCAATCATTCCTTATATGTTTTAGCCTCCAGACCTCTAATCATCTTTGTTGTTGTTCTCTGTACTCTTTCCAGAGTCTTGACATCTTTTTTACATTGTGACCAAAACTGGATGCAGTATTCCAAGTGTGGCCTTACCAAGGCATTGTAAAGTGGTATTAATACTTCACATGATCTTGATTCTATCCCTCTGTTAATGCAGCCTAGCACTGTGTTGGCTTTTTTGGCAGCTGCAGCACACTGCTGGCTCATATTTAAGAGATTGTCCACTAGGACTCCAAGATCCCTCTCACAGTTACTACTGTTGAGCAAGGTACCCCCTATACTATACCTGTACTTTTGGTTTTTCTTGCCTAAATGTAGAACCTTACTTTTTTCACCATTGAATTTCATTTTGTTAGATAGCACCCAGTCAATTCAATCAATTCAGTGTGATTATTCTCATGGGAAAGGTATGGTGTTCTTGCATTTTTTTTAAAAGTACAAGTACTAAATGACAAAGGTTCAGGGCCTCTGCAGTGACAGTCATTAGTTTCAAAGATAGTGAATGTGAGTGCACAACTGAAGCCTCACCTCTTTTTATATACATGTAATATATGTAACAGAGTGAGCACCTGTTACTCATCCCAGCTTCTGCCAACCTAGCAGTTCGAAAGCACGTAAAAATACAAGTAGAAAAATAGGGACCACTATGGTGGGAAGGTAACAGTGTTCCGTGTGCCTTTGGCATCTAGTCATGCCGGCCACAGGATCATGGAGACGTCCTCGGACAAGCACTGGCTCTTCGGCTTTGAAATGGAGATGAGCACCGGCCCCTAGAGTTGGAAACGACTAGCACGCATGTGCGGGGGAACCTTTACCTTTTAATATATGTGACACATACTGAAGAAGGCTGGAACTTTGATTACCAAGTCACTCCCTCCACTTTCAAAGTAGTGACTTCTGGATGCTTCTGTAATATCTGTGTGAATATTTTGACTTTCATTGTTCAACTCTGTCTCCAATAGCCTCCTTGACTTTCCATGTGAGATTCCAAGAAATTGTAAGGCCATTTCTTCACTGAATCTTTTTGGATAGTGAAATGTGGACAGCCAGAGTGCCTTCAGAGTGAAAGAAAGATGTGCCCCAGAAAACAATAAATCTATAACCCTTTCTACCACTTAAACATCAAAGTAAACTCCAAATTATCACCAAGAGAAATTTGAAAGTAATTCCCAACTACATTGATAATAAAACAGAAAATGGAATAAGGGAAGAATCAATTTAAAGAACCGCGAGCTCAATTTTGGCACAAATAATTTATGCAGAGCTGATTTGTACCATTAATTTCATTCGGCTTTTGTATTTCAACTAAATGCATGTTTAGTACCATAGAAATAGTTAGTTGAAATTCTTTTACATTTTTAAAAAGCATGTTTTTTTTAAAAAAAGAAAAGTGTTATAAATTATTCTGCCTAGTAATGATTCACAAATGAGATCAAGATAAAGTTTTAAATAAATACCAGAATAAATAATACTATTTAAAGAAAGAAAGTATCTTAAAATAAACTGTAATTGATGAAATAGGTTAATATTAATTTACATGATTGATGAATATTAAATATACACTGTATTCATGCTTTGCAGAAGCAGAAGCAGAAAACTCTAGCTGTATCCATCAGCTCAAACCTACTCTTCCTAATTTTACTCCGTAGTGGTAATAACTCTTTCCAGACCAGATTGGAACGTTCTATCCAGTCAGAATCTACTATCATAATGCTGAATGGCACCTCATTCACTTGTATTTAAAATAAATTTTAACTTTTTAAAATAAATTTGGTAATAGTTATTAATGAGTTTAAAAACTTTATGAATTCCTGGCTTTTGCTTATGATAAAATCAACTGTTTTTAATGTTGGATTTTCAGCATAAATGCAAAATCACCTATTTCTCAGTACTTCTTAATAGTTCTTGACTACTTATTCCTAAATATTATTCATGACTTTTTGAAGTCTTGAAAACCTGCAGCGTATTCTCTGAGCCTTTAAAAGCAAGAACAAGCTTCATCAGACAAAGAAAACAAACAAACCAACCTCTCAACTGTTTATTGCTGGACCTGAGCACTTGAAAATGACAATCACTCATGGTTTTGATATCAGCTAATGCAGAGCCTTATAAGGCATCCCTAATGGTAGCATAACTTGCAGATATGAACTCTAAAGCTTCCTCCTTCCATTTTGTATTCAAGATGGACAGTAATTAATGTTTATATGTTACTTATCTGTAAGGGTGTAGGTCTATACATATGTTGGATAAAGTATGTTTAAATGTGTGTCATGTATGTGTACACTTTGGGAGCAAGCAACTAAATTTCATTTTTAATGTGTGCCATTGTGCACACATTAAAAATATCTATCATCTATCTATCTATCTATCTATCTATCTATCTATCTATCTATCTATCTATCTATCTATCTATCTATCTATCTATCTTCTATAGACATAATAAAAATAAAATGTTACATGTGAATCAATATAAAAAAGCTCTGTTGCTTTATTTCAATTAATTCAACAATTGCATCTTCTGATTTGAACTCTAATTCTGTTTAAGCATTTGAGAGACAGGGTTTGTCCAGAAGAGAAAAGGGAGGGGAAGGAAGAATAAATACAGGTAATCCCCCACTTACAAAGTCCCACTTAGCAACATAAATTTCACTTCAATTGTGGTCGTAAATTGAGGACTATCTCTATTTCTTTTGATTTTTTTTGTTCCCACCTACTTTTCTTCCTCTTTGTCCTTTTTTATGCTTTTGTTTCCCAAATCTACTTTATATTCCCTGCCTTGGCCATTTTAACTTTGAATACAGTAAGTTCTAGAAACTGACAGACCATGATTAGAACATTTTGGGATATACAGTATTTGTATCTTTTTTTAGTCAGTATATTGATATTCTGCACATACAAAAACCAAGCTATTATTTTATTTTTAGTTAAGCCTTTTCATTTCCAGTGATAAGAACTCAGCCATTAGGATTCTTCATTAAAGAGGGTGAATCAGCTAAACTAATATGTATTAGTGGTTAGAGCATTGAACAGACTCCTGAGGTTCCTGGATTCAAGGCTTAATCTGCACATGAAACCCAATGGATGACTCAAACAACCACTGTCTCTCAGCCCAGCCTACCCTACAAGGTTGTAATCAATTTAAAATGAGAGGTGATATCCTAATAAGCTGGTTTGGTCTCCATTTACAATCATTTAGTCACAAACTATTTAGCAACCTTTTTAAAAAAGAAAAAAAAACAAGAAAACAATGAAGCTAAAGTAAAAAAGTAAGGAAAAATTACAAAGAAACACAAAATAAAGAAGAAAAAGCATAAAAGGGAAACAAAATAAAAATGAAGAGGAGAACAATGAACAGTTAAGATTAAAAGAGATAACAAATTAAAAGTAAGTTGGAAATAATAAAAAAAGTAATGAAGAGGTTAAACAACAAGCCTTCAGTACAATGAATAAAATGCTTAAAACATGAATAGATGGATTGGGATGAAAATGAAAGTGACAAAATTTTGAAAATATTGTTTTAAAATTTTAATTGGAAATTACAGTGATGTGCCAAAGAGTAAAAAATAAATCAAATAATATTAATGTTAGCAATTAAGAAAAAAAATCATGAAAATAAAACAAAATAATAAACTCTACAACAAAACGGACCATGCATGTATGTATGTATGTGTATACACACACACACACGCACACACACACACACATACACACAAACTCTTGGTTTCCATGACGGTGTGTTTTATTTAATGTGTGTATGAACAATGCATCTGTGCTTAACATTTGGAGGAATAAATTAGCGTTTTCCTGTAAAAAGGAAAAAGTAACAAAAGTGAATGCAACAAAACAAAACAAAACACCCCTATATGGAGATTAGCTTGTTAAACGTCCCTGGAAATGAACTTGGCAAAATTCTCCTGGAGAAATGACTTATGACAATGACAGTAAATTGGAGACTGCTGTTAATCTACCTGATGTGCAGATCAGATGCACAGGCTAATTTTTACCTGTGGGCAACAGAAATCAGTATTTACATGTCCCCTTTATTTACTGATGATTACTTTGTCTTGGAAAGAAGTGGTATCCCAACTTAATTGTAATCACATCAAATGTTTGGCTGGGGGGGGTGACTCGAGAGAAATACTGCTGGGTATACTAAAAATATGTTCTTGACAATGAAATCTAATGAAGAGAGTGCTAAATTGTGTTTATTTTGTTTCATTCAGATTTTCATACTCAACTTTCTGAGACATTGAAAGACAGACAGACTGGCTGGCAGCAGCTGGCTGAAACAAAGAATTCTCTAATACGTAAGGTTTTTATCTTGTTTCACCTTGTATATCCTATAAGTAAATTCAGTCTTGCTAGTTGTACTATTCCATATGTGATTAGACTAGCTGAAATTATGTATTTGTGTTTGTACATGTTTATGTATATATTTCGTGTTTTAGTCAATGTTTGCTGTTAAAAACATTGGTTTTATCCAATGTAAATATCTAATATTAAAATGTGTCAGGAAATACTACTTGAAACTTATAGATGTTTTCCACAAATTCAAATGAAAGTGTGGAAGATGATTAGATTAATCAATAATGTTGTATTCTCTTTGAGCATTAGGACACAAAATATAATAACTTCATGAGTTCCAACATCTACACAATAATATTATGACCTCTTCCAATGCAGCACTATCTTCCTAGAACAGGGGTGTGAAACTCGCAACGTCACATGATGTGTCGCAACATATTGCAACTTTTTTTCCATTGCCAGCAATGGGGTGGGTGCGGTTTCGCCATGACACATCTGACCTGGGGGCCAGCAGTTTGATACCCCTGTCCGAGAATATTTGAGTAGGTTTTATAAACTCAGATCTATGTAGCTTTAAATGGAAGTGCAATAATTGCATCAGTCAACTTGCTTCCTTTGCCTATGTATTATAAGCTATTATTATATTGCAAGTGCAGTATTATGAATGTAGTAGATATGTTACTGTATTTAATAAGTGACAATATAAACTTAGGTAACTTTGGGCTTATACTTTTTACAACAATGGCTCTATAAATATTAGGAATATTTTTTTAAAAAAATATTGCTTCCATTTTGAGTCATGGTATTTGCTTTGATCTATTTTATTACTAGGGATGCGGTAGCTCAGTGGGTTAAGACACTGAGCTTGTCGATCAGAAGATTGGCAGTTTGGCGGGTCAAATCCCGAGTTCCGTGTAGCAGAGTGAGCACCTGTTACTCGTTCCAGCTTCTGCCAACCTAACAGTTAGAAAGCACGTAAAATGCAAGCAGAAAAATAGGGACCACCATGGTGGGAAGGTAACAGGGTTCCGTGCGCCTTTGGCATTTAGTCATGCCGGCCACATGACCACGGAGACGTCCTCGGAGAAATGCTGGCTCTTTGGCTTAGAAACGGAGATGAGCACCAGACCCTAGAGTTGGAAACGACTAGCACGCATGTGCGGGGGAACCTTTACCTTTACCTATTTTATTACTTACCTGGGATTCTGGTTCATCCATTTGTTCTTTTTTACAGAGAAGGTTAACAACAGCTATTATTGGTCTAGTTAACATATTATTCCAACCTTAATAGAAGATTATTTGCTATGAAAAAAGTAATGAAAGCAAGACTGTTTTCCAATTCTTTGGAAACACAAACATAAGCAAATTCTGACCATTCTTCTATGGATTTTATTTCATATTTTAGATTATTTTCCATAGCTGTAACCTGGTTAAATAAATTACATTTGAATCTACATCCAAAGATAAATCCATACAAAGATGTGGGAGGGGAGCGGTCTAAAGAAGTTTTGGGGGTCATGACAGACGTGCTCCAAAAGTTTTGGGGCGTCAAGATTGCTGATTAAATTTTTAAATTAGAATGTCAATGGAGTAAATTTATTATAGAGGAGAAAGAAAGTTTTTTTTTAATATTTAACACAATTTAAGATTGATGTTATTTGCTTGCTAGAAAAGTATATTAGGGTTATGGACTAAAAGTATGTGTTGAACTAAGAATGGGTATGCAAGCTCCTAATTAACAATAAGTTGTCTTAGAGACTGCTTAAACCTTTTTTTTACTCTTTTTATTTGAACTTAAGGATGATTTGGAACTGCGAGACATTTGGCGTTATACATGCAAGAACT
The DNA here is from genome assembly GCF_947247035.1 of Vipera ursinii. Lineage (NCBI taxonomy): Eukaryota > Metazoa > Chordata > Lepidosauria > Squamata > Viperidae > Vipera > Vipera ursinii. The sequence goes on along the minus strand of NC_139513.1, from coordinate 101,938,433 downwards.
ATTTTTGATCATAGTTTAGTTTGGTCGGAGATTATTAAGGTTAACAGAGATAGGCGCTTTTGGCGCGTAACTGAGAATTTGTTTAGAAATTAGAGAAAGGTGGGAGAATGCAAATAGCAGGTGAAAGTTTTTTTTTTCTTTTCCTTTTTTTTGAAATTAATATGAATAAGGACTGGGATTAAGAAAATCTATTCTGAGTAAAGCTCTTTTTCTGTTTTCCTCTTTTTCTTTTTTACTTTATTTGTAATATTAATATTGTTTGTATTCATTTTATATGAGCTAGAGGGAGATAAAATTAATAGTTTATTGTTGATAACATAGGGGTGCTTACATTTGTTTTACGATTTTATACCCTGTATTTAGCTCTGGGAAGTCGGGGGGGGAGGAGGGAAGGGGGAGAGGGATAGGGAGGGTTAGATAGGGTGGAGGAGGGGGGGATTAAAGTCAAAATGTATTGTAAAACTTTTTAAATAAAAAAAAGATAAATCCTGAGCATATTCTGCTTTAATGACTGATGGGCATTATTTCTTCAGATATAAATTCTGTGAAGTAATGAAAAAGCTGAATATTGCTTGTAATGCTATTCATAAGATGATGCAGATGTAGGAATTGGCAATTATATCAGCTTTCCAGTACTAGTAATTCAGTGAAAGAATTATGACCAAATTATGTATTTTGGGTTGCCAGTAGACAGATGGTGATTGTTTTTGTAATCTGTCTGAGAATATAGCCTCATAATCACTGAAGCATTCTTCAAAAAATCATAAGGCACTGTTAAACACAAGCGCACACACAACATTTTTTTATATTGTGGCTATAGGCTTTGGTCTTAATTATATTTTTCAAGCATGCAAGGACTTACTCTGTTCCTATAAGGCAGTTGATGCAGTTGAAGATTTTGTAGATGGACAGGAAGTTAGTACACTGTTGCCTAAGAACCCCTGAAATTTTCCTGCGCTGTTTTTCAGGGAAGCAGAAACTGACTTTTTCTGCTATCAATAGCAGGAGAACTATAGTGTATTATTAGTCCTGATAATTAGAAGAAACTCAGAAGGAACATTTGTAGGGAATAAAGTCAAGATGGTGTCTATGATTATGTGATCTATGCTCTTCCTTTTTACCTACTTCAGTATGCAATGCATTGTAAAAAGAGAAATGGTTTCACATGATCACAACTATCTTCAGTTTTAAACCTACTCCTAAAGGTAAAAGGTAAAGGTTCCCCCACACATGCGTGCTAGTCGTTTCCAACTCTAGGGGCTGGTGCTCATCTCCGTTTCAAAGCTGAAGAGCCAGCGCTTGTCCGAGGACGTCTCTGTGGTCATTTGGCCAGCATGACTAGACACCAAAAGCGCACGGAACACTGTTACCTTCCCACCATAGTGGTCCCTATTTTTCTACTTGCATTTTTACGTGCTTTCTAACTGTTAGGTTGGCAGAAGCTGGGACGAGTAACAGGCACTCACTCTGTTACGTGGCACTCGGGATTCGACCCGCCAAACTGCCACCTTCTGATCGACAAGATTAGTGTCCTAACCCACTGAGCCACTGCGTCCCTAAACCTACTCCTGCTCCCACCCAATGGATGTCCCTGAAAATCAAGATCCAATTAAAATTGCCATTTTTACTTCTTTACATTGTCAATATGCCAAGGAGTATGGAAAATCTTCATTTTCCTTTATCAACAAAATATGCTGAATCTGGGATGGGTAGAGCTCAATAGTGCCTGCTACTGATGATTTTTGGTTTCTACATTTTGCAATTCCCTTAAGGAATATTCATCTTAAGGAATATTATCTCAACATTTTTTTTGTTCACCTTTATGCCCTTTATTTAAAATTTCTTCATGGCAACAAGAGACATAAGAGAGCTAATTTTTTTTCCAGTGCTTCTTACTGAGATGATCCCAGACAAATTTTAATCTATTTGGCAGTTGAATTATGCTATCAAATTGTCTGTCTGGTGATGTCATCATTAGAATAAGGACACTTTTCTATTATTTTCTATGCACTTAATTTAGTCATCTTTTAAAGCATCAGTTCATGGAAAATAATGTTGTCAAGTTTCCAATGTATGGACTTTTCAAGTGACTCTGAGGCATTGTTTACCTTAAAAGTCCTTTATTAGCCTAATTCACCGGCAAATGCTTGCTGGAAGGAAGCTGGAATCTGAAATCTCTGCCCCTTGCACATTATATTGAAACACAATTCTCCCCCTTTCTAATTTTGTCATTAATCATATTCTCCAATTAAATTAAAGAATCAGTTTCTCTTCCATTAGAAAACCCACCAAGGTCTTATCTTCTTTAGTTAGAGATGGCCTTGAAAGATGCAATCCTACTCGTCCCCCCCTCCCAACCTTAAACTAAATCTCTTAAAGCAATACACAAGTTTAACATATGAAATGGCTACTTCTTCATCTCTTGTCAAGCAATAACATTCGATGTTAGCAGCATATTGACTTTTTTTTAGCCTTGTACTTGTTTTAATGATGTAAATATAGTGAAGTGTTGACTGGGTTTTTTATTTGTTTGTTTAAAAGCCTTGGTAATAGAAAATAAAACATTCCTGTTGCATATTACACTAATGATTTTCATTTTCCTTTTTGAAATATCAGTTAAAGTAGCACTGAACTCTTTAAGAATAGACCTTTAGTTGGTATTTTACAGCATCTGAATTCCTGAAGACAGTGTGATAGTGGTTAAAATGTTAGAGCAGGACACTCTTAAACCTAATTAAACAGTTAGTACTAATTGAACAGAGTGTTAAGTTAATGGGAGTAATATGTTGTTGGAACTAGTAGCTCTAGTATAGGCATGTCAAACTTGCGATGTCATGTGATGTTACACAACGTATCACGACTTTTTCCCCATTGCCGGCAATGGAGTGGGCATGGTTTCATCGTGATGCATCCGACCCATGGGCCAGCAGTTTGACATGGCTGCTCTAGTAGATGGAACAAAAATCCATTATTCAAATTCTTTTCAGCAATAATCTCACTTAAACAAGCTACTCTCTACACTAACTTGGTAGTGCTATAATGAAAAGATGTATATATGTCAAATGCAAAGAGTTTTTCCTACATGTGAAAATCTATCTTAAACAGATTTACTAAGAGAACAAAACAAAAATATGGGAACTCCCCCCCAGCCGCCTCAATATTTCTTGTTCCAGACCTATAACTTATTTCTGTCTATTGCTTTTTGTATTGAGAACTTAAGAAGCTCATCTTTCTTTTGATGTCTAGCAGGTGGAGAAATATCAGTCTCAAATTAGCAGAAAGGCTTTTACTCACCCCAAGTTACATGGCAAGTTATATAAACTGAATAAATAAATAGATGAGTTCCATGAATTCTGTTAACTCTTTGTGTCATCTGACCCTCACACTGAACAATTAGTTTGGCCCTTGTTTATGGCTGCAAGTAAAAAGAGATGCTAACATATTTCTGATAAATGAACATTCATTAATCCAAGCCTTTGACTTTGTTTCTTGTTATATTTTCAATAAATACAAATATTTCATGGGTCAGATTTATTTTCATTCATTCATTTACTTATTCATTTACTCATTCATTCATTCATTCATTCATTCATAAGAGACAGAAGAATCTTAGCCTCTTGTTTGGCCATGATTTTTCTATATTACATGATGATGATGATGATGATGATGATGATGATGATGATGATGATGATGATGATGTTGTTCCTGGTAATTTTGTCACACATACAGTATCAGTTATCCCTTATCTTCTAGAAAATTATGTTTAAATAAGTCAGATGTTATTAACCGCAGTGGGATTTCATTGAAGTTGCCCCAGTGATAAAATTAATACATTTGGCTCCTTTCCTGTAGTTTTTCAATACTGACTTCCTACAGGTTTTTATTTGAAAAGTTAGAAACAATTGTATGAAATAGGTAAGCAAACTTGTATTTGTGTCCTGTGGGCCTTTGCATTGATTTCTACAGTACCAGTTTCAGATGAAACAATTATTTTCCTTATAACATGCTGTTTTGTCCATCAGTCATTTACTATTGCTAGTAAATGATGTTATGAAATATGGGGAAGGAAAAATAAAAACATTTCTGAGAAAGAAATATATTTTAGAAGAAAATAATTAATTGTAGATTGTGTTCTAACAGAGAGAGAAAAAAACAACAGACGACTTCTGATTGTAGAAACCTGCTGGGCAGATTTAATCTTTGGTATGGAATTTGTGTCTTCAGTACACTGTTATTCAAACTAACTAATTGGTAGAGCTTAAGGGGAAAATAAAACTCCAGCCTCTAACATAATATTCCACTGGATAAAATTTATACAAATCCAAGTCGGGTGTATTGTGCCATGTATTTTTTTAAAAAACTGAAACCATGAAAATAAATGTTCCTATTACAAAGTACTTGACAATAACATTTTCTAGAGCACTTTTACATATAACATCCAGCAAAAGAAATCCACTTTGATGGGTGGCAACTTTTTAACAACAAGTTTTGACAAGATAAACACCATCTGTTACCATTGGTTTATTTTATGGCATTCTTATGCTGAGCGATTTTACTCTATTTTTGAAACTTTTTTTAAAAAAATCAGAAACAGTTAATGACACATCTGGTATACAGAAAAAGTGCTTTTGGGTGACTTTTAAATAGTCACACATTTCAAGAAAATCCTGGCTGCAAAATATTTTGCTTCTGAAATACCAGGGAACAAAGGTACAGATATAATATTCATGCTATTTTTGTACTATGAAATATAAGTAGTGTAGTAATAATGCTGGGGATGTTACAACTACGCTTAAGGATTTGAAGACTGTGTATAAAAGTACATGTTATAACAATTTTGCAACAGCTAAGCCTAATCAGTACGGTAAAAGGAGTCTCTCTGAAAACTTTATGCAGATCATCTTGGCTTCCATAAGGAATAAATTAAGTATACAACTATAATTAATAAATGCATTAATTTATTACCATGGTAATGTTAACTGCAAATATAACTCTGGCAATTAAAAAAGGCAACAATTAAAAATGTGTGTGCTTTGGTGGATAATGACACTGGTGTCTTAGGAAGATATAAATACTTTTAAGTTCTTACAGGATCACAAATAGGCCTCATTATTTTATGTATTACTTTACTTATGTATTATTAGTAATCCCATTAATTTCAGTGAAAGCTACTTTTCAAGGAAATTGAAGAATGATATGCAGCACAAATGCCTGGATGTCCGCCCAGAAATAAGTCCTAATTAAGAAATAAGACAAGACTTATTTCTAAATAAGTGTGTGTATAGGATTTCAGCTTGGGCCAGGTCCCAATGAATTCTCTTTTACCCACTACCTGCTTTAAGTATGTATGGAAGCAAGTGACAGGAATACAGAATAGTCCTTTGGCTTGTGCAAATCTTAGATTGTCTTTCTTTCAGTTTAAAAAGAGGTGGGAATTCAGCTCATAGTTATGCATTAGGATTTCATGGAAAGGAAACCCCCCTGTCTTCCTGCTTCGTATTACCTGATGTATGTATTACTCTCTGCCCACTATACCAGAAAATGGCTAGAAATTAAAAATAGAGTTGTTTTAAAAATATTTTAATTTTTGCCACCCGGAGTCACTGGGCTGACATGGGCAGCTACAAAAATTAATAATTAAATAAATAAGTAAATATTTTCTTTCCCCTTGTTTGGAAGAAGAATAATCTAAATTTTGATGAGTAATACATAATTAACAATCTGCTGCTGTGGTTCAGACATAATTCATTTTTCCCATCATTGTTTAATTCTTTTGTATCTCTCATGCATGAAAGATCCATAATTCTTGATACCTTGATATATTCCAAATATTAAGGATATAATCAAGAAGAACATGTGTCCTTGAGAAGCAGAGATTGCACCAAAATATTATTGACAATCTTATAAATTACCGATCAAATATGCCATGGTTTAGAACATATCTGAACTATGTGAGTTAAGTTACAGCTCTACAGCAATGATAATCAACCTTTATTAAACATTTTCTGAGGTTTGTAAAACAAGGGTTAATTTGTACTCTAATTTCAAAATAGATTAGTTTCATGTATTTTAAAACTTTGCACAACTGATTGAAAAAACAATACATCCAAACTGATTGAAAAAACAATACATCCAAATGTATTATTCCAATTATTCCAATTATCAATGCCATCTAACTTGCTTCAAGTTTTTATAAAGATTAATTTGTAGTTTAGGAGGCCAGATTAATTATTGCAAGAACTTCAAGAAGACATTTAATAAATTGTCAAGTAGCATTGTGAAATATCTCAGCTGAATTTTAAATTCTCTATAGAAAATTCATAAAAACTCAGTATGATCATACAATCATAAAAGGGATGTTGAATCACATAATTCCTTATCACAACATGAAATCAAAGTGATGATAAATGCCAAGTGGCAGACCTGCAAAAGTGAAAGATTCATCCACATTGGTAATCAGTGTGGTGAAAATATGTAATATCACCTTTCTGGAAAATACAGTATATAGTATATTAAGTTTGAAGTGCTGCTACAGATGGTATGACAGACCCATGTATGTTTCAAACACCTTCTCTCCTTTAGATATGAAAGACATTAGGGTCATAATACTGTAAAACAATATAAGAAGTACTTCTTTTTCAAAGTGTAAATCAGCCTAAATTACTATTGTGTAGTGGGTCCGACGCAAGAGAGACGCCAGCCGGTGTGTGAGTTCAGCTCTTTATTGGAAGGGGAAGTGAACTGAGGAATGAGGGCTACCTGGCCTCCTTATATACCTGGCCAGGTAAGCTAACAGCCAATGGGGTTGGCCCTAGGTTTCCCGCCGAAACTGTCCAGGCCAACGCCCCCTGATGGCTGTTGCTATGCAGATGCCTGCATACATAACAATTACTTTAAATCAGGGGTGTCAAACTCAATTTCATTGAGGGCCGCATCAGCATTGCGGTTGCCCTCAGGGGGCCGGGTGGGTATGGCCAGGGTGGGCATGGCCTACTGGGTGGGCGTGGCTAGAGTGTGTATGGCCTACTGGGTGGGCGTGGCCAGCTCTACATCATTTGCATCAAGGGTGCCTATGGGACCCTGGGCAGGAGTGGGACAGATCTGAGGGTCTCTGGCAGAAGGAGGGTCTCTGGGCCAGGGCCAAGGCAGTGGGGTCCATTCCCTCACTGTTTCCAGGATGGCTTCGCAGGCCACATGAAACCACTTCGCGGGCCACATCCGGCCCCCGGGCCTTGTGTTTGACATGTCTACTTTAAATGCTTCTCATAACATTTTCACTGGCATGGACAATTCAATTCCAATATTCTTAGCTATATTTATATCAGTACTGGAAAATTCTATGCAAAATTTAGTTTACGACATGGTTTGAAACAAAGCCTAAGCTCTTTATTAATCATGTTTGTAAAACCAAATTTAACAGGTTGATGTTCATATCTGAACATTACCCGTACAGCTAAAACATTTCTAGCTAATGTTTAAAAGCCAAAGCCAGCTGAAGCCATTAAAAAGCATATCATAATATGCTTTACTATATGCCATATACTAAAATAGCAAAAATTAAATGAATCAAACCCACAAATAATATTACTCTTATATTCTACTGTTGTCCCTGCAAATGCATACCATCTATTTTATCCTAACATTGTTTTTTAAAAAGCAAAACTATTGAATGCAAAATACAAGATGTTATAATACACATAAATTTAGTTGAATTAGACATGGTGGCTAATCAAATAGATTATAAGAATAATAGCAATAACTGACAGTGTTTCATTGATTTTCCATTTTAGAATTCCAGGTGAACATTTTCCTCTTTATGTGAATATTTACTACAATTCAATGAGTAGCTTAAGAATTGTAATCAAATATAGTATATAGAATATTATTTGAAGGTTATATTATACCTTGAAGCAATTTGTGAAATTAGAAAAATATCTGCATATAAAGTGATGAAAACTTGGTTGGCATTTAATTTAGGAAGGTGAACATTTATTTAAATCACTGCAGTGGAAAACTGAAAGTATAAATATGATTTGGAATATAGATTTACATTTAGCATTCGTGAAAAAGTATTATTATAATTAAAAATAGCTGATATTTTTTTGTGTAAATAAGATCAAAGTTTGGTTCTAAATCAATGAGTCCTGCGAATGGTTTACCTTTGTTTGACTCTGTGTGTGTGTGTGTGTGTGTGTGTGTGTATCTTCTAAATACCAATTTATGTCAGTTTTGTTACAGCTAATTCTTCATTTGTCATTTTTAATAGTTATAATCTTTCTTTATACTTTGTGTGCTGTCATTTGACCATAATTATATTTTGACCATTTGACTAGTCCTACTATTACACCTGAAAAATCTTTGCTACCTTTATCCTTTGGCAATGGTGATGGGAATATATTTAGGGTTTGGTTTGTTTATTTGTTTTTAAAGAATGTTTTTAAAGAATGGTCAAGTTATTTTCTTAAAAGAGAAATGGTTCATGGTCTCTGAAGCTGCTTAGTCTAAGTCAGGGGTGTCAAAGTCGCAGTGTCACGTGACGTGTCGCAACGTATCACAACTTTTTTTCCATTGCCGGCAATGGGGTGGGCGTGGTTTCACTACGATGCATCCAGCCTGTGGGCCGACAGTTTGACATCCCTGGCCTAAGTGATTGCCTGTGATTTGGAGCCCAAATTCTCAAAGCAAACTTATAACAAAGCTCCCTTTTTCCTTTCTGTTGTTCAGTGAGACCTGTTTTTCCTTGTTTTGGGGGACCAAAAAAGGTAGGCAAGGACAGTGGAAATTGGTAGAGTAAATGGTAATAAGCAGAAGAGAATAAACAGACATAACCTGTTCTGTTCACCTAAACAGATATTCTTTCTTTCTCCTATCATCCATAGATTGCATATCCCTGCCTAAACTACCTTTCTGATGTTTGCTAAACATATATCTAATAGGATTTGAGCTGTACTTTATGATAAAAGGTAATCTATAGAGTTGGCAATTAAGAGATCATCCAAAATAGTAACCTATTTCCAATTTTCTGGCAAAAAATACCTCTTCAATACTATTTGTGGGGAACATGCTGATTTTTTGTGAAATATGTATTAGAGGTAACTTTGAATCTTCCATTGAAAAATGTCTTCCTAATTTCTGTTTGAAAGTTCTTAGTTTATTACAGACATAGACGTTCACTTGGATTCCTTCCATGTACATCTCTTTGCAGAAGTACTTTCTGAACAGTTTACCATAGTTTATGCACAGAAACAGGTTTTGCACAGAAACGGGTAGATAATGTTTTGAGTCCCACTTCACTTGCCTGAAAATTTACCAGAACACTTGGCTGTCTGTCACTGTCCAACAAAAGCCTTTGTTTTGTTACAAGGTGGCTACTATGGGACATACACATATGGATTGTGAAAGTGATAATGACAGAATATTTTACATTTGATAAAATGCATACTAATATATTGCCTTAATTAACTAAATTAAAGGTATACAATTTGACACTGAGGATTTTGGAGAAGTTTCTGTTATCTGGCAGATTCAAAATATGCCATTGCCATAACAAATATCATGGAGGAAAATTCTTCTTGCAGACGTATTAGCAGAATGGCTGAAATAGCAGAGCCAACCGAAAAGGATAAGTATAGCCCATTATTGGATTGTAGCTCTGTCAACAATGCAGCCCTGGATCTAGTGCAGTACATGTTGCCCCATTTACTTCAATAAAAATGAAAAACATAGAAAAATGGTTTACATCATACCAGTTATATACTTAAATACTATTTCCAACACAGAGCATAGGAAATAGTAGAAGTCTGTGTCCAGGAAACAGATATAATTGTGATGAAAGAGCACAAGGTTATACGATAGATACATGCTCTCATGGTGATGGTAAATAGGAAAAAAAGTTACTCTATTGCAGAACATAAGTTTGTTTCTAGAATTCTTCCAACAAATCTCCCCAGACACTCAAGGTGTTAAGAATCATCCTGGTGTGTGAGTGTGTGTGTCTGTGTGTGTATATATATGTGTGTGTGTGTGTGTATTTGTTTTCTGAGGTTTTCACGGGTGTTTGTATGTAGGTCTTTGGTTATTCGTATATATATATATATATATATATATATATATATATATATATATATATATATATATGTGTGTGTGTGTGTGTGTGTGTGTGTGTGTGTGTGTGTGTGTGTGTGTGTGAAGTATTTGTCAAGTCTTTTGAATATATATATAAATTGGAAATAGTGGGGAATATCTGTAGCTCAGGTGTAGGATGAGGGTGAAGGTTCGTTCTCTGAGCTTGTGGGTTGGTTTCAGAACATTTCCTAATCTGCATATAAAGTGATGAAAACTTGGTTGGCATTTAATTTAGGAAGGTGAACATTTATTTCAACATTTCCTAATCTGGTAACGAAACTTTCAGAAACCAACCCACAAGCTTGGAGAACGAACCTTCACCCTCATAGATCTAAATATATACTGCTCAAAAAAATAAAGGGAACACTTAAACAATACAATGTACTGTATTTAATAGTAGGATGTCTTATTTTCTGTTCTCTTTATTTTTTTGAGCAGTATAGATAAACAGCAGAAACAAATGTTATGACATATAATGTCAGCAGTTGTCTTACACATTTCTCCCTCTCTTGGTATTATTTTTTTTAAAAAAATCAAGAGTTCAAAGTTACATATACAAATTATATTTTTTGGAATGGTATTATGAATACCCACCTATTCCAAGCCAGGTACTCCAGGTATTATATCTGTAGGTTTTTGCCTTACAAAATCACACTCTGGTACATGTCACATGTGTATGTAATGCTATGTTATATCTGATAGGTACATAAAACCAATTAGGTCTACAGATGCTAGTTACAACCTCCTTATTGTTTTTTCTTTATTTTTTTAAAAAAGAATTTTGCCTAAATTAAATGTACAATATACCCTGCAAATATATGGTGTTTATTTGCAGGTAAGTTCCCCATGACCCCTTTATTTTCATAGTTTACATCAGAGGCAGGTAAACATAGGGTGACTAAATCTTTCTTATTTTTAGTCTAAAGGGTGCAGTGGGTGCATAAGGATGCAAAACTGTTGGCACCAGAATATTTTTCACCATATTGTGGTAGTTAAGTCTGAGGATTATTTTTTGTATTATTGTATTTTGCATTGCTTTTGTTTTTTGTATTGCACAACAATACAAAACAATCCCCCCCAAAAAACCCACTATGTTAAACATTTAAACATAACAGTGCAGTAACTATGCTATTATCTTTCAGCTTGTTGCAGTTGGAAAGTGAAAAAAGTGGTTTGAGGTCTACTTATTACTCTGGGATTTTTTACGATACACATTGCTAAATTTAAAATATTTATGATGATAGCAGTCCCCAAAAGAGAAGGAGAAAGAAGAGGCTGAGCTATGGGAAGTTATTTACGTATATGGTTTTTGTTTCTCTCTCCTAGACATGTCAGGGTTCAGAGATTATATATTCCAACTTCAAGTAATTCCCACTAAAATGACAATACTTGAGACCAGAAGCAATGTGGTTGTAAAGTGCAATGTCATGTGACCGTACTGCTTAGCTATGGCATTTCTGGCATTTCCAGTTGCAATTCCTACACTGTCAGAAGTAAGATGTTGTATGCTTTTTATTTGTGATCTTCTGCATTGACTTTGCTTATTGGAAGCCAGCAGAAAAGGTCACAGATGGCAATCACGTGACTTCAGGATGCTGCACTATCATAATTGCAAGCCAGTTGCCAAGTGCCCAAATTGCAATCATATGACTGCAGGGAAAGCATGATGGCAAGCAGTTATGAGAACTGGTCATAACTACCACTCATGCAATGATGTATGTTTGAATGGCTGCTGAACAAATAATCATTAAGAAAGAACTAGCTGAAGTGGATATTGGTCATTACACTTTTCCCTTTTGTAATTGCCTCTGAAGGACTATTTTCTCCCAAGCACAGAGTCTCTCCTACATGCAGTTCTGTGTAAAGTAGAAGGGTTGCCTACTGCATGACATCCTCATAACCAGACATTTTGTCTTTGCAAGAGCCATTGCACTACTGCTAGACTTACATGAAGATTATCATGCTGTGCATCCCCATTCCATGCTTCATTTGGTTTTGCAATATTAGGCAAAAACAACAACAGATTAAAATATATACTGTATATATGAAACTGCTGGTGTATGTGGGTGTGGGTGTGTGTGGGGGGGTGCTCTTTCATTTTTCATGTTCTAGCGGACTGAGAGTAGGTGGAACTGCCAAGTAACATAAATAGGTAACCGCATAGCATATCAATGGAATAAAACGAGAGCTCTGGAAAGTGAACAGGGAGAGCAGAAAGTGCAGTGATACTGCTCCTAACTGTAAGATAAGATTGCTGTTTGAGGCTATTGTTTTCTGTTGTCACCATTCGTAAAAAGTGGCAGGCATCTCATTATCTCCGTGATCCACTTACCAGTTGCTGCATTACCACTTACATTCTGAAATGACAGGTAGTTGGTTAGTGCTAAGAATTTATTACATTGAAAAAAGAGAGCACAGCACTGCCTCTTCAGCTGCCTCTTTCTTTTCAAATTTGTTTCAAGAGAAACGTAGGCATATTTTCCAATACAATTGAACCACAGGCTTATAAGAAAATAAATATCTCAACAGGTAACAGGGGGCATTGTGGGGATAAAAAAGGCCAGGGAGTAGAAGCAGTTTCTGTTTGCTTGTTTCAAACCACCAAGTAGCATTTTGTGCAAAAAGAAAAATGGACTTTGGTTCAGTATAAGAAAGATAGATAGGGCTGACATCAATTGATTTTTGTAGTCTTTCTATTTGCAATCTACATTATTGACATTGCTGCTGAGATGTTTCAAAGTTGGTAATACTTAAAATGTCAGGAAAATATATTCTATATTGGACAAAAATAATGCTTAGAAAAAGGGTACTGCAGCACAAAAAGGCTGACTTTTGGCTAAAGCCAGGATCTTGAAAGGGACACACAATTTAGATCCCTCTTTAGACTGAAATATTGCAAATATGATTTTTAATGTTTTCCAAATGGCAGTTTCAGTACACCAGTGGCTTTAGATCTAATGTAAATATAAGAATACAAAGTAAAAACAAAATAGCTATGTAAAATGCTTTTTGAATTTTGAATCATACTAAGGAATATCCAAGCAGTTAATTAACCAATTGATATAATATATAAACTCTCATTAATGATCTGAGTAATTCTGGGAAAACGGTTTTTGTGTGAACAACCCATACATGTGAAAGCCTCTAGATGCTCTACAATTCTGAAAGTTTAGGATATCAGATTTTCTGGAGGGCTCTGTATATTTGATTTTTCACATGAAGCTTCTTTTGCTGAAGAAATTAATGCTGCACATTGAAACAATTGTGACACTCTTCATGTCATTTTTCCCTATTCGGATGTAGTACAGCTGCACATGAAATGAATTCAGCTGAACTGATAAATAATACCTAACATAATAAAACTGGTGTATGCTTTATATCTGGGTGCCACAATAGGAATACTGTCTTCCTAATGATTGAAAAATGTCTTCAGGTTGTAGCCCAATTAAAAAAAAGCTCTTCTGATGATGATGAAAGTAAAGGAGAAGCTCAGTTCTAGTCTCAAATTGTTTAGGATTTTGTTGTTAACATAAAAATATCAAATGTGTCCAACTAGGAGCCACCACAGTTTTTATAAAAGCCTATTTATGTATTAAATAGATGTGCCAAATAGCATCCTAGAAACACAGAGAGTGTTTTACAGGAATCAAAATATGAAATCAGTCCATTGGAACACTTCAGCTATATTATATTCGTATAGGACTGAGCGGATTAGCTTTTTACAGTCACATGGCCCTTTTGTAGCAGTGATCATCTTAGCCCCAAATAATTAGCTACTTCTATTTTGAGCCCATCATTGGGATTGCCTTCCATCAGGTTTGAGGCCAATTTTCATTCAGAAGATTTGAGGAGGATTTTGGTTATGCCAAGTCTCCCTACCACACCCCAATATATTTCCTACTCACTGTCTTGTCCCTCTTAACTGAATGAAACTGTGGGGAAGAAAAAAAAGCTTATTAGTTATCTCTCTAGATCTTAAGAAGAAGCATTGATCCCATTTCTCAGAGGGTCATTGGCAAGTTGGGTTGGAAAGAAAAATCCTACCTATAATCCTGGGTAGCTGCTGTCATTGGTACCAGCAGTTTTGAGCTAGGTGGATCAGAATTCTGAGTCACTATAAGCCTTATATACCTAATGTTAGCGATAGCAACTGCAAAAAACAGAGACCTAAATTTAATTCAATGAATATGCTGAAAAATACTGCTATTTAAATGGATTTTTAAAATATGCATATTTTTTGTAGAAGAGCAGATTTAGTTACATATACATTGTGCTGCACTGAAGGCTCAACTTACAGCTGAACATTTAGTGTTATCATACTTGTTAAATCCTGCATAAACTTTGAAGTAAAATAGGGCTGTACAAGTCATCCTTCCTGCAAATTAGTAGATTTTATACCTGAACCAGAGAACCAAAGCAGATACAGGCAAGGGGAATTGAGGCTCTAGCAAATTAGAGCTCATTTTTAGTGTTCTCCCCAGCAGGAATTTAGTGTATAAAAAAGTCCTATTTACTTGCCATAAATAATACTGTATTTCTTTCAACAGCTCTCTCTGTAAGTTTGTGTGCATTGCTTTTATTAAATGATAAAATCGTTCCCTAGCTTTAGATTTTAGTGTGCTCCTGCTGGAAGCATTTGATTGTGAAGATCAGATCTGTGACATTGCCAAGGCACAGCATTTCTTATCCTTTCAACCTTCTTGGAATCACAGAGAGAGAACAATGAGTTTTAAATTATTGTTTTAATGGATATTTTAAAATCACACTGTAGTGTTTGCCTTCTCCAGACACTGCAAGACTTTGATATATTTCCCAAAAGATTACACCACAAACAGAAAGCTATCCTCTCCTGTGCTCCAGAGAGATTGTGCTTGCTTCTTTAGCTTTAAAGAAAACACTTTTTAGGTGGATTTCTAATGCTTTGCAAAGCTGCAGGATTGATAGGACTTGATAATAAAATTCTTTGCTTGTTTTTTAAAAAAAGAATTATTTAAATAGTTGTACTGTGAAAAGTGAGAGAGCTGTCCCACTTCTATCCTCCCAATGTTCTCCGGTAAAATGTTTTGAAACTTTGAACTGGTTAAGTTGACCCAGACTCATTTACCTGCTGGAGTCATTTGGGAAGAGGCCATACCCTACCAAGTTCTTATAGTCTGTAACATTATTAGTTGCAAGCAGCCTAAGCCTACCAATTTCATTATTTCATCAAAGATTTTTCAACTTAGAATGCAGTTTTCACTATATCTACCTGGGCATAAATCCTCTGAATGGAAAAAGTTAGCACTCCTATAATTGTTCTGTTACAAGCCCTTTTTGCACAATACATCATCTGCTGGACTGAAATTTTAGACACGGAAAGGTTGAGATGCGAAAATTCTTTGGAAGTAAAAACTGATAATATGCAGGTGCAAGAACAGAATATTGCTCTTTGAGTCCTGAAAACAGCCACATCTTTCCCAGGCTTACATTGCTGCTTTACAAGCTGCTCCAAATTGCCTCTACTTACATATGCATGCAAATCTATGGTACTTCTCCTTACTATATGCCTGGCAAGAGACTCAGGAAAGCTTTCAAAGCAGCTGTACTTCACTGGGTAAAGATCTCTCTCTCACACACAAACACACATACTTACTTTTAGCTTCTTTTTGGTACACGAGCTTCCCTTCCCCCACCAGCTACCCCAATCCCAAATAATAATAGTTGGAATAGTGGACTGGATTCAAACATAACTAAAATCCCTGGATAGGAAGATCAGAAAAATAATGGCAATGACTCATCCACACAGCAATCTTGACAGGCTGTGCTTACCAGAGAAAATAGATGGGTGTGTAATATTGAAAATACACTAGACACTTGAAAAAGGAAAAAAAAGGGGGGGGCTTGGAAGATTATTTGAAGGACAGTGAAGAAGATGCTACTGAAGGCAGTACACCTTGAATGCTTACTGAGTATTACTGGTCTACATGTAAGACCAAATGAAGAATAGAAAAGAGAAAATGGAAATGAAGGAAGACAGAGGGATTAACTGTGGCTGCACAAGACCAAGCCTTAAGGAGAAATGCAGACAAAGCCAGAATTGAGAAGATAACAACTGACAGCAAATGCCACTTCTGCAAAAAAGTTGAAGAAACTGTGGATCACCTACTTAGCTACTGCAAGAAGATCACACAACAAAGTAGAATAATAGTGCATTGAAATATCATTTGCATACAAGCAAGGATGAGTGGGACCACAAAATAGGAAAAGATATAGAAACTGAAAGAGCTAAAATGTTCTGGGATTTTAGATTCCAAACAGCAAAGCACCTGCCACAAAATACCCAGACTTAATAATTGTCAATAAGAAAAAAAAGTCTATATAGTGGCAGTACCTGAAGATAGCACAGTACTGGCAGTACCTGACGATAGCACAACTAAAGTGAAAGAACTGGAGAAAATCACAAAATATAAAGACCTGCAAATAAAAATAGAACTACTATGCCTAATGAAAGCAAAGATAGTACCAATAGATTGCACTCAACCTTGGGCACAATCCCAAAATTTCTGGATTACCACCTAAACATGATTGCCATTGATAAAATCCACCGTCAGTCAATTGCAAAAGGCAGCTTTACTTAGAATACCTTACATCTTGCTTCAGTACCTTTAATGGCACAAAACAATGTCTGCCTATCCCAGGTCCTTGAAACTGTTGTTGTTGTTAGTTGCAAAGTCGTGTCCGACCCATCGCGACTCTATGGACAATGTTCCTCCAGGCCTTCCTGTCCTGTACCATCTTCTGGAGTCCATTTAAGCTCACGCCTACTGCTTCAGTGACTCCATCCAGCCACCTCATTCTCTGTCGTCCCCTTCTTCTATTGAAACTGTAGGTGAATAAAAATGCCAAATCTTGTCTAAGGATTTGGCTGACTGTCCACCAACCATAATAATGTCATATGATAAATGAAAGAGCAAATGGAGCCTTTTCATAAGTAATGCAGGGTAATTTCAAGTATTCATACAAAGACAGTAAAGCTATAATCATATGTATAATATCTCCAATAAAATGCCAACTAACTCCAATTAACACATTAAATTTAGATCTCTCTGTAATGTATTGGGTTAGTTCACTAATGGTTGTTATAATCAGTTGTGTATGTTTGAAAAGAGTCTCCAACTGTTTTGGAGCAAATTGCTAGCCTGCAATTTAAGCGGGAAATTGTTCTTTAAAATGATTGGTCACCACCTAGTAGCGGCACTGTATAAATAGATGTCAAGTGGTTGTCAGAGCCACTTCTGTGTTTTCAGCAATAAAGAGCAGTTGTATTACATCGGTCTGGTTAATGTCTCAACAAACACAATATGCAATAGTGGCGACGAAGGTGGGATGCTGCTAAGGAGAGAGAGCTGAAGCACTTAGCCAGAAGTCACTAGGGTGTGAGACCAGGCACCAGAGCCCTGGTAGGGACCACGTCCCCACCCTGCCTGCCAGTAAGCCACACTGGAGACACAGTCTTCCTGTGGGATCCGTCCCCAGGATTCACCTAGCATCTCCAAGCAGTAGAGGAAGCATTAAGCAAGACCTCATGAGCATCAGCTATGGTGAAAAGTGGGCAAGCTGAACGAGTTTGATGTCTCCACCCTGAACAATGGAGCTCCTACATCTCCAGGGTGGAGAAATACTTGCAGGCCAACCAGGTGAGGGATGATGGACTGAATACAGCCACCTTGCTCTGTGTGAGCAGGCAAGCAACCTTTAACATCACAGAAAACCTTATAGCTCCAGCCAGCTTAGATTCAGTCACATACACTGATCTGAAAAGGAGGGTAAAGGAACATTTTGAACCCATTATTGCTTGCTAGTATGCATTTGAGCAGGGGAGTCAGCAGCTGAATTTGTGGACACACTAAGACAAGCATCAAGACTATGTGAGTTTCCTGACTTAAAGGATTGACTCAGAGACAGACTCATGCGTGGCCTGAGGAAACGAGATTTGCAGCAGAGACTTTTTTGCAAAAGAAATGCTGACATTCCAGGATGCATTAAAAGAGGTTATGGCAGATGAGGCTGCCAGTGGGGCAATGAAAGCTCTACCACCTCAGAAGACTCCCCTCATCCAAACAGCTGTGCACCATGAAACTACAGGAAGACTGGAAGACCAAGACGAAGGTGATGAGATCGACTGGGTACAGAAGCAACCCATCAGATGGCAACATCCCATTGACAAGGCAGTTCTATTCCCTAGCTGTGCCAGTTGTGGCAAACAGCACAAGAGGTCTGAGTGCAAATTCCGCACTGCAGTGTGTCGTGCTTGTGGTAAGCAAGGGCACATCTCCAGAGTCTGTAAAGGTCACCAGAGGGAAGTTCTGCCCAAAGACATCCCATGGAGAGGTAAATGGGCCCTGGGATAGAACAGGGTCGGTTACTGCTCTGGAAAGAGAAACATATTAAGGACAGGAGCCCAATGCCCTCTCAAAGAGAAGCTGAGACTTAAAGTCAGGCTACAAGGGGTCCCTTGTTCTATGCAACTAGACACCAGGTCAGCCCTGTCCATAATCTCTCACAAAACATTTAGCTACATTTGCAGATAAAGCAGGAAATGAGTCCAACTCAAACCATCAAGCCTTGTTCTGACAGACTTTCAAAATTGTTGCGTAGCAGTGAAAGGCGAAGCCACAGTAAAAGTCAGCTTCAAAGAGTTTGAGAGTCCTCTCAATGTTGTAGTCATTGAAGGCCAGCACACCAGTTTGATTGGGCTGGACTGGTTTGATGTCCTGGGCATCAGAGTAACTGGCATCAACCACACATAAACAGCTGACCTAGCTGCTGTGTGTCAGGAATTTGCTGATATGTTCAGCCCTCATTTAGGTCAATACAAGGGAGCACCAATTTCCTTGATCCAACAGTAACTTCTATCAGGATCAAACCTCGTAGAGTGCCTTTCACACTTAAGGGGCATTCAGGGTTTGCTGCCTGCAGTTTGGGATAAGTGTTGTGCCAGGATTATTCCAGAGTGTAATGGAATGCACACTTAAGAATATTCCAGGAGTGTGCCCTTACTTTGATGACATTCTGATTGCTGCAAAATCCGCAGCAGTCTTAGCAGAACATCTCAGAGCAGTTCTTCAACGGTTCTGCGAAGCGGGGTTGAAGTTAAAAAGAGACAAGTATTAAATTGGTGTGGACTCTACTGAGTTCCTAGGATTCCGAATGGAATCCACCTCTCTGACTCTAAGCTTAAAGCTATACAACAGGCTCCCAGACCTAAGTCAAAGGTGGAGCTACAAGCATTTTTAGGGCTACTTAGTAACTATCATTCATTCCTGCCACACAAGGCAGCATTGGCAGAGCCGCTTCATCGGCTTCTGGATAAAAAGGCACTGTGGGAATGGCAAATATCCATGAAAAAGCCTTTAAAGCAGTCAAATCATTGCTGTCATCGAGCTCAGTACTAGCTCACTTCAATAAGAAATTGCCTGTCAGTTTAGCATGTGATGCTTCACCGTATGTCATAGGAGCAGTTTTAAGCCATCTAATGGCAGCAGGGCACCAAGCACCCATCGCTTACTACTCCAGAATGTTATCCCCTACAGAGAGGAACTACGCACAGATAGATAAGGAGGCTTTAGCCATCGTAGCTGGAATTTAAAAAATCCATGATTTCCTATATGGGTGCTCTTTTGCCATTTTCATGGATCATAAGCCTTTGTTAGGTCTTTTCACAGCAGACAAGCAGACCCCGACCCAGCACCTGCAGCTCACATCCTGGCAATCCAGGATCTCCCTGAGGCTCCCTTTCATGCAGGAGTTGTGGCTGCTGAAACTGCCACTGACAGAATAGTCAGTTGTGTTCTAAACTGGGTATTGATGGGGTGGCCTGAAGCAGACCAGGTCCAGAATTTCAGAGTTTCACCAGCAGAAAAGATGAGCTGTCAGTTCATAAAGGCTGCATGCTATGGGGTAGCAGGGTGATAGTTTCACACACATTAAGAGCAAGAGTTTTAGAATCTCTGCATGAGGGTCATCCAGGCATAGTTAGGATGAAGGCACTTGGTAGGAGTTATTTGTGGTGGCCTGGTTTGGACGAAGACATAGAGGCTCAAGTAAGAAGCTGCCAGGTCTGCCAGGAGACTCAACCTGAAATGCCTCATGCATCGGTGCATCACTGGGAGGCCACACAGGCTCCCTGGTCTCACATGCACATAGACTTTGCAGGACCCTTCGAAGGACAGGTGTTCCTTATTATTGTGGACAGTTACTCTAAATGGCTAGAGGTAGCACCTGTCCCATCTATGACTACTACCAGGACCATCCAGGAACCATGCAGAATATTTGCCATGCATGGCTTGCCAGATGTGATTGTGTCTGATAATGGGACACAATTCACAGCAGCGAGTTCCAGTCCTTCCTGAGGACCAACATGATCCAACACGCTACCTCAGTCCCCTTTAATCCTGCTTTGAATGGTCAAACAGAATGAATGGTCAGAACAACCAAAGAAGCACTGAAGAGATTAACAACAGGTGACTGGCATCATCGCTTAGCGGATTTTCTACTATGCCAACATACAACTCCTTGCACCACTACAGGCGGTACTGAGATGGGGATGTCAAGCTGGACTGTCTCCACCCTGACAGGGCTGCTGCGGAAACATCACAACCCAAGCCTCCGAGAAGTTTGGGTTTGCAGCTTGGTGAGAAAATGTGGATGAGAAACTGTGGGCTGGGGGCACCTTGGGTGGCAGCTTTGGTTTCAAAGGTGTCATGGCCACTGTCTTATGAAGTGGCCCTGGATGACGGTTGTGTGGTTTGATGCCACATAGACTAATTGTGGTGGCGACAGGCTAGCCAGAGCCTGGCCACTGACAGAGAAGAGACTAGTGGGTTGTTTGGTGACCTGGCCATGCCTGAGTCACCGAAAACATTTGAGACTATGCCTGTAGAACTGGGGTCACCATCAAACCCTGTTCCGAGTCCAGCAGGCAGTATCACAAACAAGGACAGTGGCACTGGTCTACCTGGCAATAATGGACATGACAGCACTGGTCTACCCAGCCAGAAAGATCAACGAGGCATCAGTCTTCCTGAAGTGATCAGGCCAAGGGACCCTGGTCTACCTGACCCAACCAGGAGGCTTGTAGATCAGGGACCTCAAACAACAGTGCGGCGCTCTGAACAGAAATGAAACCCACCTGCATATTTGCGTGATTATGTTCATAATTGCAATGTGTTTGACTTATCCAGGGAGAAGGGATGTAATGTATTGGGTTACTTCACTAAGGGTTGTTATAACCAGTTGTTGTGTATGTTTGAAAAGAGTCTCCAACTGTCTTGGAGGATACTGCTAGCCTGCAATTTAAGTGGGAAATCGTTCTTTAAAATGATTGGTCGCCGCTTAGTGGCAGCACTGTATAAATAGATGTTAAGTGGTTGTCAGAGCCACTTCTGTGTTTTCAGCAATAAAGAGCAGTTGTATTACATTGGTCTGGTTAATGTCTCAATGAACGCAATATGCAATACACTCCCTCCAAGTTACCCTCATAGAGTATTTTTTCTTCTTGTGTACATCCTTTTTAAAGGTCTAGATTAAAGTATTTAATGGTGAGTTAGAATAAGTTAATTTTCTAAATATTTTTTTTCCTATATAACTTTTATTGTTTTATCAAAGAAAAATAAAAACAGGAAATTGAGGGAAGTAAAAAGAAAGGGGGAAAGAAAAAAATGAGGTACAAGGGAAAAAAGAAAAAGGGATTGATTCTGACTCTTTTTAGCACAGCGTAAGATAACATTAGAACCTCAACAATTTACTTTTATACATTAGTATATACCGGTAACTAGCCATTTCTATAACAACAAATCTAACTCGCAAAATCAAAGTTTCATTTTTTATCACAAGCACAAAATCCAGAAGTATCCAAATACTGTAAAGATATCCAAATAAAAACATAAATATATTATCCTCTTTGACTAGAACAACCAATTTCACCATTACTGCTTTATCTTTCTTGCTGTTGAAATAATATGTATTTATATTTGCACTTAATAATATTTATAAACTATCACCATTTATATTAACAAAATTCACTGCATTCTTTCAGATTCTTTAACCTTAAAGGGAAAATATTTTTTTCATCCATTTTAAAACACTAAGCTTTTCTTTTGAAAAACATTTCTAAAATTAAAAAAAAATGTAATGCAACTTTTTAAAAAAAAAAACTTCCTCTTAGCATACATACTTTAAAGTTCACTTTCAGACCAATAAAATTCCAATTATCTCCAATTAACCCGTTAAATTTAGATGACTCCAAGTTACCCTTATAGAATAATTTTTCTTATATATATCCTTTTTAAAGGTCTAGATTTTTCTTTAAACTAATACATCTTTTTCTTTAACTTTCTCCTAATATATTTTCAAATACACTTTCAATAATATTTTACAACCTTTAGGAATTACTTAAGCATTATATATAAAGAAAAAAAATACATTTTCAAACTTTAGGTTAAGGCTTTCTTTCCATTACAAATACCAAATTGATGGAAATCCATCCTAATTCCAAATGACTCATTAAGTTTAAATCACTCCTTCCAATTTGTCTTCATAGAATAAAATCTTTTTCTTCTCTGGAGTGTTTGTCAAGTAGTTATGCATTTCTCTTTTTCTCAAGGATTTCTCAACCTTGTTAATATCCATGAGGAAAAGGGCCAAAACCTGTCCTTTTAAAAGTTGAAAATTTTCTTGGAGCTCTTCTTTCAATTGTATTGGGAGTCTTCTATTTATGCCTTCATAATAAAAAAAATGGTGTCAGGTTTATATTCCAAAATTATAGTTGACTCCTCTGCATTGTCAGCTATTTGTAAAATTGCCTCAGTGGTTTGGTGATTATTTAAACCCAATGTACTAAGCATAGAGAAAGACCAGGAAGGGATGAACAGATATATTGTCTGGTACTAATATAAATTTGTTTTTACTCTTTTTCCTTTCCTTTTTATTATTTCATATTTCTAATTTCATTGTCTTGCTATTTTTTACATCCTTTTCCTGTTATTTGCAAAATGCTGTCTACCTGAAAGACATTATTGTGAGAGGTAGGCAATTATGTTATTAATAGGGTCTTTGTCTTGGGGCAAATGTTGAATAATATCTTGGAAAAATCCATTGTCTGGTCACTTGGTTTTAGCATGATAACAAACCCATCAGTGATGTTTTAAATGAAATTTTTGTGGAAGCTGATCTGTAAACTTCACCTACACATATTCCATGGTGGCTTCAATGGACTTAAACAGAATGTTCTAGCATCAATTTTCTATAATAACAATAATCTGTCAAAGAAAACCACATTTATTTGTGAAAATGTGACAGAAAATATAGAAGTAATGGATGGAAACTTATCAAAGAGAGATCCAATCTAGAACTAAGAAGAAATTTCCTGACAGTGAGAAAAAATAATCACTGGAATGGCTTGCCTCCAGACGTTGTGGGTGCTCCATCATTGTAGGATTTTAAGAAGAAATTGGACAGCCATTTGTCTAGAATAGCATAGGTTCTCTTAAGTGGTGGGATTCAAATATGTGAACAACTGGTTCTCTGTGTGGATGCCGCTTCCAGAAGTACATTCTGGGCCTGGGCAACAAAAAATTAGCTACAGTTCAACTGAACTGGTGCGAATCAGCTGAATCCCACCACTGGTTCTCTTGCTTGAGCAGGGTTGGACTAGAAGATATCCAAGGTCCCTTCCAACTCTGTTTTTCTGTTAATATGTTTTTGAAAGAGGAAGATAGAATTAACCTTCAAAAACAGCTTGCATTGTTAAAGTTTATACAAGAAATCATGGTAACAGGGAGATAGCAATAGCAATAAAAATAACATGGATGTTGTAAGCTTCTTGGCATAATGAAGTCAGTTCTATGATGAAAATAGAGGGGCTTAAATGCTGAACTTGCCTGCCCAGGTTCGATACCCAATAGCTGTTTGGTGAGGAGGGCTCCGATTACTTGCCCCAGCTCCTGCCTAACTAGTAGTTCAAAAGCTTGCAAATGCAAATAGATAAACAGGTACCACTTCAATGGGAAGACAACAGCATTCCATGTACCAGGGCTTATAGTCATTCTGGCCATGTGACTATAAAAATGTCTATGGACAAAGCTGGTTCCCTCTGTTAGGAAGCAAAGATGGGCACTGCCCCATAGTGTTAGACATGACTGGACAGGGGAAACCTGTAATTTTATAGCTACAGAATTCTTTTTACATTTTTTTTACAAATTTCTAAAACACTTGAATATGACTCAGCTGATGTGATAAGTAAATCAGATTTGTTTTATACTGATTTTATATTGGGGCTGAGAGTCTGTGAATTTGATGTTCATCTTATTCAGTGCTTCTTCAGTAATTTTACATTCCTCTGTTTTGATTGTTGAGAGCTGGTGTAGATTATTTTTCACTGACTGTAGATAGGCTTTCAGTAAACATTAATTCATTGCTGTTTTTATTAACATTTAATTCTCAAGCTTTGTTCAAATTCTAAAGGCTTTTTCTAGCAAAACACTTTAAAACCTAATAAAGTAACATAAATATTTTAAAATAGGAAACTAGTAAGAGCCACAATTAAAGTAATAGAAAATCAAAACACCATATTTTTAACTGCAAGGAAGCTCCACTCCCTGCCCAGAATGAGTTGCCTTTGCTTTCTTCCTAAGGCTGGGGGAGTCGTAGAAAGTCACCAAATTGTCTTTGTAGATAGAACTAGGAATAGAATTAACGTGTCTCCTGGTTTCTGATCTGGTGTTTTTATTTGCTACATCAAGCTAGCTTTCCACCTAGAAGATAGAGAAAAATATGCCTACATTACCACATTCCTACTTTAAAGGTCAACTCTGTGATGTTGGGGGAAATGTTCCTTTCAATAAAAACTATTGGCCCCACCTAATAATACATAGTTATCTTATAATAATTATATATTCAGGCCAATATTGCAAAGGCAGAACATTATTGTTGAAAAGACCATCTTCCTGACAACTAGCCAGCAGACAATCTGTGATTATGGTTACAAAAGTCAAACATACTGTAAATGATCTTTAGATAAGGAATCTTTAGGTAACATGCCTTCAAGCCATAAATAAATTAAACCATTGATTTAGAAAAAGTCAGAAAACAATTTGGAGTAGTTAGTGACACAAATATGGAATTAATTATGATGAAATGTATATGTAATGTACCGTACATGTAATGTAATGTAATCTTGTACTGTTTGTGTACTACTCCAACTGGTCATACAAATATTATCATGATAGTAATAGCAATAGCACTTAAACTTATATACCACCCAGTGGTGGGATTCAGCTGGTTCACACCACTGTGGCAGAACTGGTAGCTAATTTTTTGTTGCCCAGGCCCAGAATGGATATCTGGATGAGGCATCCACACAAAAAACCAGTTGTTCACATATTTGAATCCCACCACTAATCCCACCCCATAGTGCTTTACAGCATTCTCTGGGCAGTTTACAATGTCAACAATCTGGGTTCTCATTTTACTGACCTTGGAAGGATAGAAGGCTGAGTCTACCTTGAGTCCAATCAGGATCAAACTTCAGGCTGTGGGCAGAGTGTGCCTGCATTACTGTGCCAATTCTAATCACTGTGCCACCAGCAGTGTTAGTCAAACTTTGGGCTGTTCAGAACATTTTGTATGATCTGGAAGCCACTTGAGATTGAAACAGTGGATATAAATCTCTGTGCCAGTAAACCAGCCTAAGATATTAAAAGACATGACATTTTATGATATAGATGGCTGGACACTCTCGACTGCAAACACTTCATTCAAAAAGGGTGCAACCTCTTTTAAACTAGATAGAGACCATTAACCCAAGAGACACTTCCATTTTATATAGATGGGACTTCATTTTCTGGCCCTCATCTTTTCCATTACCACAATCAGAAAGTATTTCTGCAATTCTGCTGCCTTACATAATTGGGGCACATCTACCTCAAAGCTTTCAAACAGGTCAGAAGCAGATTCTAAATAATGTTGGCTGGTTTGGAGAGTTGAGAAATTTATTTTTAACTCTGCACTATGTACTGAAATTGGAGCAAAACTGGTTTTTATCTGCAACACTGCAGCTGTGCAGTTTATGGCTATCCTTTTAAACATCAAGTCAATTAATACTTTTTTCTGACCTCTAAGACTTCAGTATCTTGTTCATGGTGTCTTGCTATATGCATAGTTTAGCATGAATCTTTCACCAGCTAGCAGAGTTACTGGAAGAAAAGAAAGTCATGTTTGCAAAGCAAAATACTAATGCCATAATATCATTCTCATAGTTTGTAAGTGGCTTTTACATCTAAGACTGAAACCTGCAGCCAACTTCCCTATCCGTACAACATCCATTCAGAAATCAATAAAAAGACAGATAAGCAACATTAAGTAAAAACAATTGGAGAAGGAACACTAACAATTTATTCTATTTCCCTCTCCCCCATAATATAACTGGGATTAAAGGAAATTTTGCTGATATTATAAAAGCATGTTGTATGGACATGTCCTTATTTGTAAGGAGGAGGAGGAGGAGATCAACAACTGTTTATTTCAAATCTCAGAATAATATCATAGGGTCATTGGTGTAATTTTAGATTGCCAACTCTCAAATCATATAAGCTATAAACAGGAATATAGTGACCTGTGGGGATCTCTGATAACTTTTAAGTTATATTTTCCTTAGATCTTTCTCAAATCTTCATTTGTTCACCAGATGCAGCTTCTCTCATTTTTGCATTGGAGAAACAGGGTACTCTATTAGTCTTTATCTATTGCTCAGCTTTTAGAAGTACTGACTCAATGGAATTTTTGAAGGAAATTATAAAGCTGCTAACTCTTGAAGGATGTAAGAGTTTGTCAAGGACTACTAGAAGCAGAAGGTCAAGGCTTTTACTAGAAAAAAATAACAATATAGAAAATTGTTGTATTTTCTGAATGGTTTGAAAATTATTATTTATTTCTTTGTAACAACCATACAATACTTCTCTCTAATGTGAAAGATTCAGACTACTGTTTTAATGCAAACATTATTTTCTAATACCTAAGATTTTTTTCTTCAAAGTAATTTTAATATATAATTCTAATATTGTAAGTAGACCTACCATATCTCTGCCACAAAAACCTGGAAAGCAGACTTTGTTACAGAAATAAAATACAGACAACCTTTTTAGATCATCTGGTGCAGGGGTGTCAAACTGCCATCCAACGGGCCGGATGCATCACAGCGAAACCAGACCCACCCCATTGCCAGCAATGGCAAAAAAAGTCATGATACATCACAACCTGTCACATGACAATGTGAGTTCGACACCCTTGATCTGGTGGATGCTTAGATTTTGAGGGACATAACCCAATGTAATATCTATTTGTGTATGCAGAGAACTATACTATAGTTGTGTGCTTCAAAGTGATTTGGCATAAATGATTTAGATTTCATTTATTCATAGTCCCTCTCTGTAATTCAGAAAAATCACCCAAATTTTTCAGCCTAGAAATAAGTACTGTTGCTTTAAAGAATCTACCCCTTAAAGGTGAAGTAACTCTTAATGCAGAGACATCTTTTTTCAGGCTTGTGAAGAAGCCTAAAAAGAAAGTTGGGCTGCTTTAATGAATACCAGAGAGCACTTCTTTCAAATAATTTTATCAACTACACAGACCTAATGTTTACAAGTGTCATACATTGAAGCTCCAAAAACTCTTTACTACAATTGATCTCTTGCAAAGCACTTCTTAAGAATTACCAACTCATAAATGTGAGTGTTACATATAAATATTATGTGAAATGTTTCATTATGGATATTATCATAGTACAAAATTGTACTACTACTAAGAAAGAAAGAAAGCTGACATCCTGTGGCACATGATAATCCAAAATGTCAATTTAGGACAGTCTAAATAACAACTCTGCCAATATTGCTTAACATAGAGTTGGTTTTCTAACATGCCAGTAACTCAGGAAGCATCTCAATATATGTCAGAATAATAACCCATATTTACATCTCTTTCTCCACACTTCTCTTTATCAAAACTATAATATTTGGTTATATCTATACCCTGCTTGGTTTAGACACAAATCTCTTTATGAAGTTGAAAACATTCCTACAGTGCATATTGTACAATTTATTGCATAATAATGCTCTTATATTTTAAAATAGTATAATAGATACAATTACATAGAATGTATACATTTCAGCCTCAGTCATTATTTGCAGTTCTCAGTAATAAACACACAGAACAAGGCTCACTCCTACAGACATTATCCAAATGATGTTAGCCTTTTGTAGACATCAGAGATGTAATCCTGATAGGTGGTTTTTTTTGTATCTTCAGATATACTCTGTTGGTTTCCTTGTAAATCAGGATCTTGATAATGTGTGTCCTGGTTCATATGGAAGCCAATATAGTTAGTGCTATGTGCATTAATTTGTTCCTTATGATGATGCTATTAGATGTGCCTAGTATTATTGAAGTTTTCCCAAAGTGTGAGTTCCAATAATCTGATCCAAAAATAATATTAGAAGGGTATGGATGAGTATTATATGGAGTTCACACCTTGGGAATTCTCCAATAACACCATGCCTGAGCAGGGTTTTAGCATCTAAGTCTATAGTATTCTATGCTGTATGGTGGGTCAAGTGTTTAGCCCTTTGGGATGGTGCTTTTGTTTGATCCAGATCATCCGTTTCTGTAATATCAATGTTCCCAAAGCAAAGAGAAAGGTTGGATTAAGGAGCAAGATAGTGATGCAGGCTCCCACACACATTATAGCTTCCATGTTGTACATTTAAATCAAAGGTACAAGTACATAATATAATCAGCTACTACCGTATGAACTGTTACCTGGTAACATATGAAATCAATTTGCTGCTTTTGCCAAGACTAAAACACAGTGAAAATTCCCAGAAGCATTGTGTTCCTTTTCCAACTATCAGTCATGGACATTCATTAATACAATTAAAGTTATCTATGTAGGCTAGAGTAGCTTAATGAAAATGAATTTCATTTAAAGGACACTTGGTAATAGAGATCAAAAGGTATAAATCACTTTGGGGAAACAGTATAGCTTAGATACAGGCTAAAAATCTATTGCTTTTTACCTTGCATTTTTAATTCCCATGTATCATCTTGCAGTCCATGTGCTGTTTCAGTGATGTTCAACTGTGTAATTTCTACCGTCCTGCAGGTGGTGATTCTACAAGCAGACAATTACTAGTGTCAGCAAACATGTGGCAGTGGTTCACTGTATTATTAACTTGTAATTTTGTTGTTGTTAAAGAATAATTTGAAGTCATTGGTGTGATTGGAGATAAACCATTTCTCAAATATATCGAGGCAGACTGTCTTGTTTAGAGAGGCTGGGTAAAAATGCTTTTTCATGATTGCTGAAGAATCTGTGAATAAACAAATGAAGATGAAACCAGAGCTAAGACTTGAGTTGGACAATAGTAAAGGTAAAGGTTCCCCCGCACATACGTGCTAGTCATTTCCAACTCTAGGGGCTGGTGCTCATCTCCGTTTCAAAGCCAAAGAGCCAGCGCTTGTCCGAGGACGTCTCCATGGTCATGTGGCCAGCATGACTAGACGCCAAAGGCACACGGAATGCCGTTACCTTCCCACCGTAGTGGTCCCTATTTTTCTACTTGCATTTTTACATGCTTTCGAACTGCTAGGTTGGCAGAAGCTGGGACGAGTAACAGGCGCTCACTCTGTTATGCGGCACTCGGGATTTGACCCGCCAAACTGCCGACCATCTGATTGACAAGCTCAGTGTCCTAACCCACTGAGCCACTGCGTCCCTCTTGAGTTGGACAATATCACCCTGTTATTGGAGAGCCCAACACTCCAAATTGCTTAAGGTAGAGTATTCTGATAGATTCTGCATTTATTTTATTGTAGCGGCTGAGTGCCAGGACTTAGGGTTTAAATGCCCTATATATAAGTAATCTAAAGTACAAAGTTCTATGAATTCAGTTCATGGTAGAAGATAGAATTCCATACATTAATATCTGGCTTTTTGCCTGATGATTCCTAAATAGGTTGATATATGAGAAATTGGACTGTTCACATAATGGCCTTTTTTCCTGGCGATCAGCATAACTTAAAACATAGCAAAGGATATATATTGTATAAAAATAGAGAAATGTTATTTCCATGGGGATGGGGACATGTACAATTCATACATGTGAAAATGACATAATGAATACCTTTTTAGTCTGAGAGCTTAAGGGAAAGTAGTGCATATACCGTACCATTCTGATAAGATTCATAGCACAGAATCATATTGTTCATTCTGTCCTTTGTTTTGATGGAGAACCAATTCAAGTTATGTTATAGAAAAAAGAGTTCCTGTACAGGCGCAGAGATATAGAGATATCCTCCGTGACCAGGTAAAGCTATACTGGCAGTAGATGCAAAGTACATCCAAAAACATTTCATTCCTTAAGTGGTGCAAGAATACCTTCTATTCTATTTTACCATTTTAGGATTAGTCTGCTCAATTTCTTTTTAAGGGAGGGGTTTAAAATAAGGTCCTGTCCTGCTCTTACTGATGAGACTTTGGAAGGGATGAATGGTCCCTTACTTCAGTTTCCATTATTCTGTGAAATTTATTTTCCATTGTATGGCTAACAGACCCTCCATCCTGATTGGACAAACATTGTGGAACTATGAAGATTGTGAGCTATCATTTCAATATCAGAGTTTGAGTAATCACTGTGACATTAAAAGACTAAGAAGGCTTTATCTTTTTGCATCAACTTTAAAGCAAGTGCAACACTGATTATTTTGCCAAGCCTTCTAATAAGAATGGTTTAAATATTATTTGAGAGCCCATACTTTATACAACGATCCCTTCTCTTTCTTTTCTTTTCTTTTCTTTTCCTTGCCTTGTCAACATTGTATATAACATTATATATCTTGCTCTTAGGGGGGAAAAAAACCATACTCAAATATGTTCTTGCCCAAGTAGCAAACTACCGCATATCTTAGAATATGGTTAGTAAAACTGAACATGACTATCCTGCATTCGATATTTTCTAACTGTGTCAAGGGCAATACAATAATAGATATTTACCTCTCCACATCACCTTTCATTGACATTGTGTAATTATTTCCTTCCCATTTGAAACTAATATAATAGGATTTCTCTACATCCTATGTGCCATTTGTAAGAATTAAGACATGGTTGAATTGGTGTACCCAGGTTTTTCCTGGCTTATTCTTATCACTCTTTCTGATTACAAAACTATGATATTGCATGAATAACACAAAAAAAAATGTGGGATCAGAAAATAAAATATTTGAGGTGAGAGTTTTCTTTTGATGATTGGAGGGAAAATATGAAAACCCGCATGATCCCTGGGCTGCCTTTCCAGTTACCATAAAATTTTGGCAATAATTTGTATTCCTATGTTTTACATCCCAATTTTGGCATGGCTTTATTTCATAATATTTGAAAATAGTATGCCATATTGTGTATTTAATCCTTTTATTTTCTACAGCCTTACTGCATTAATTTTAGTTATGCAAATTCTTATGCATTTTCCATTGTACTTTTTCTGCTTGAATGAATATTTCTAATTATAGATCTGTATCTCTTTCATACTTTGGAGCTGATTGGTTTTGGTGCATGATGAGAGTATTATGTTAATATAATAATAGTAATCAAATTTGAATATAAAGGGTAATGGTTGGAACTGAATATAGGTTTGTCCTATATTACTAATTTAATTTAATTTCTCTCCTACATCTGGACATGTACAGGCTTTCTTCAGTATGAAAAAATTAATCCAGTTTAAGCTATTACATATTTTAAAAGAATGTCATTCATAAAATAATTAAATTTTAAATTGGCCAAAATTATATCCTACATATTGGAAATTCAAAGTTCTGTGTGTCCAGTGTTGTGATCCTAACATCTAATAATGGATTATTTGCTCATAGCTTTGAATGATATCTTCAGAACCTCAGCATAAAAGGATGCATGCAGTGGATTGGGCGGGGGGCTTCTTCCATTTTTGCCATTCATTTAATCTGACACCATTTAATGCTGTTAGATAAAATAAACTCGCAGCTCTACCTATTTCTTGGGGCTTTAACATGTCTTTTTGATAAATCATAGCATTCCCCTCTTCCTTGTTCCTATAATAAAAGAAAGCACTCTCTTTTAAGAAATTTATAAAATAAGCCTCAGCTTGGATAACCAGCTGCCATAGGCCCCAAAGTATATACAATAGCAGAGTGAATTATTCTGGATAGCCAATTGAACCATCTTTATTTAGCTGAAAAACTTCTTTATCATATTGTTATTGTTAACATACTTTACTCCTCCATCCCTGCATGTGTGAAATAAATTACCCGTATTTTCCGGCGTATAAGACGACTGGGCGTATAAGACGACCCCCCAACTTTTGAGATGATTTTCGAGATTTTTTGTCTTATACACCAGAAAATCAGCGAGCCCAGGAAGGCACACCCTCCCCTCTCACTGTGGAGGAAGCAGGGCAGGCTGGCGTCTGGCGGGAGCCAGCAGGGCAGTCCTGACACGCGCACGCTCCCCGTCTCCTAAGGAGTCCTCAGGGAGCCATGGCAGGCGCCTCACACTCTTCCCTCTTGAGGCAGCATCGGCGTCAGGCGGGAGCCGGCAGGGCAGTCCTGCGCACGCGTGTGCTCCCTGGCTGTTAAGGAGCACTCCTTAGCAGCCGGGGAGTGCACGCATGCCGGCTCCTACCCGACGCTCTTCTCTCTTGAGGCAGCATCGCTCCCCGGCTCCTAAGGAGTCCTCGTGGATGCTGCCTCAAGAGGGAAGAGCGTTGGGTGGGAGCCGGCAGGGCAGTCCTGCATACGCGTTCACTCCCTGGCTGCTAAGGAGCACTCCTTAGCAGCCGGGGAGTGTGCGCGTGTGCAGGACTGCCCTGCCGGCTCCCACCTGATGCTCTTCCCTCTTGAGGCAGCATCACCTCCCGGCTCCTAAGGAGTCCTCGGGGATGCTGCCTCAAGAGGGAAGAGCATCAGGCGGGAGCCGGCAGGGCAGTCCTGCATACGCGCGTACTCCCTGGCTGCTAAGGAGTGCTCCTTAGCAGCTGGGGAGTCCGCGCGTGTGCAGGACTGCCCTGCCGGCTCCCGCCCAATGCCGGACAGCTCTGCCGATGCTGCCTCAAGAGGGAAGAGTGTGAGGCGCCTGCCATGGCTCCCCGAGGACTCCTTAGGAGCCGGGGAGCGCGCGCATGCGCAGGACTGCCCTGCCAGCTCCCGCCAGACGCCAGCCTGCCCTGCTTCCTCCACAGTGAGAGGAGAGGGCGTGCCTTCCCGGGCTCGCTGACTTGCAGCCAAGCCAGAGCCGAAAGGGGCTTTTCCTTCCACCCACCCTTTGGAATAGATGCAAGAGCTCCCGGGGTCTGGTGTTTGCAAGGGGGAGGGGAAGGGGCTGAGAGGCTCTTGGGGGTGAGAAGGGAGAGTCACATTGGAGGGGGGACTGGGACTGGACTAAGGAGGCTTGAAGTTGCTTTGCAAGAACGGGGGCGCTCGATTGATTTATGTACTATTTTCCGGCATATAAGACGACTGGGCATATAAGACGACCCCCCAAATTTTGAGATGATTTTCATGGGTTAAAAAGTCATCTTATACGGCAGAAAATACGGTAATTCTCTTGTCCACTTTTACATGCTGAAGTAGTAATTGTTTACATAGGCCATTTATTTTGAAATGAAATAAAGCTGAAATGAAACATAGATGCGCCTGATTATGCAGAGACTGTTTTCCTCATTGTCGTCTAATTTTGGTTTTGAGTTAGCCTCATGATCATATCAACAAATCAGTGGTTTAAGTTAATTAAAGCATTCCTAGAATAAATGTATTGTATAAACATGCTCTCAGTGGCAGAAGTGATAATTAATTTAAATTAAATATCTGAAATTTAGATATTTGAGAATGAGACATATTCAAGTATCTGTTTGAAATAAGCTCTTCTTAGGACTTTATTATTATTTATTAATAATGTCTCTACCCAAATACCTAAATATACAGAATTATATAATTTATATTATATAATTATATTAATTTTACAAATTAAACCCCATAATTGACACAACTTAAATGAAGGTTAGCATATATTTATTAATTATATACCTTATATTTAATCACTTATAATTTTGTCCCATATTATCTTCTTTTCCACAGTATATAAATATAATGCTTTTGGTAGGAAGATTTTGAAAGGGAATCTCTGTTATTTAATGTGTTCTTCTTAACCTATTGAATTTTTTAGCCTATTGTGAATATGTATTTTCTCTCAAAAACTATTGAAACTTATTTCAATATCAACTGTCCTATAAAGTCATACATATTAGTGACATTTTATTTTTTTCAGGCAATGCTAGGATTTGATTACTGTTACTGAGATAAAATCTAGACTTGCTATATCATTTTTTTCTCAGGGGTAATTGTCATCGTGCTGTCCACAAAATGCTAAACACTGCATATTATAAAACAGATTGGAAGAGAACAGAAAGATGGCCTTAATATTTGATGAAGGAATTATATAAATGACCATGAGATTGGTGTATGAAAATATTTCCGTCCAAAGCTGTATTCAGGCAGCCTTCTTCCCAAACACAAACATGAATGAATAAGTAAGCCTTTTAAGCAGAACCAACTTGGCAGATTTTTACAGGTAATTTTCATTTACATTTCAAATGTTTAAACTGGCTCAGTTAGGTTGCTATTGCAACAGTTTTATTAGTATTTTTTCATTGAGATAGTGGATTGGCTTTATTGAAGATGTGAATAAAGTCATCTAGTGAATTTGTGTCTCAGAATGATATTAAATTAGGCAGGTTATATTTGCATACAAAGTTCTCAAATGTTACTAAGAGAACCATCAATCATTTTCCTTTCTTAATTAAACAACAACAACAACAACACAGATTTCACTGTGGTAAAATCCCAAACATTTTGCACATTATTCCTAAATACAGCTCACACAGGCAAGAATTTTGGAATGTTATTAGAATACTTTATCTTTGGCAGGATATTATATATTCGTTGCCTTTGCCATGAAAAAGCTGAAATATGAAGCACACAGTCTTCCTAGATAATTTAGGAAATCCTAATGAGCTGGCTTCAAAAACTGAGCAGCAATTTTATATGTTTTCTAGCTTTTCAAATAAAAGGAAAATCCAAAGTTATATTTTATACAATACTGTAGAATAGAATAGAACAGAACAGAACTTTATTTGGCCTAGTGTGATTAGACACACAAGGAATTTGTATGTGGTGCAGAAGCTGTCACTGTACATGCAAAGCAACAGAATAATAACAATAACAAAATAATAATAATAATAATAATAATAATAATAATAATAATAATAATAATAATAATAATAATAATAATAATATCAACAGGAGGGGGAGTAAGAAGAGTAATAATAATGCTACAGCCATACTACTTGGATAAATACACATAGACATTAGTGCCATCCCAAGGGAAGGAGTTGTGCAGGATGGGAGGGGTCTGCAATTATCTTCTCAGTCCTCCTTCTGACCTGCAAAATATACAGGTCTTCTATGGAAGCAGGCTGGTTGCAGTTATTCTTTCTGCAGCCTTAACTATCCATTGGAGTCTGTACTTGCCCTGTTTGATTGCTGAACCAAACCATTTCAAGTCCTGGGGGATTATAGGGAAAAAAATTAAAGGACTCTACTTTGATACTGTGCTATCAGATATAATGAGGTGGCAAAACAGAAGGGCTTTTCCTAAAATTCAGCCTCATCTCTACAGTTTTAAATGTATTCAATTCCAGGTTTGTTAGAGCTGCACCACAGGGCCAGTTGTTTATCCTCCTGTCTTTATGCAGACTCATCACCATCTCAAATGAGATGTATCATCTACAAACGTCAGTGCTTTATCATAGGGTTCCTTTGAGATGCAGTCATTGGTATAGAGCACGGGTCGGCAACCCGCAGCTCTCGAGCCGTATGTGGCTCTTTCAGCTTTCTCCTGTGGCTCCCACTCATCCTCTGTCATTTGCAGAGAGAGAGAGAGAGAGAGAGGCACTTGTGCTTCCCCCCCCCCTCTCTCTCTCTCTCTCTCTCTCTCTCTGTGTGTGTGTGTGTGTGTGTGTGTGTGTGTGTGTGTGTGTAAAAAAGAGAGTGGCCTCACACTGTTCTCCAACAAGCTGACAAGCTTATTGGGCAGGGCTCATGCCTTTGCTGCGTCTCTGCAGGAAGCAGGAAGAAGCAGAAAACAGCTCTCTCTCTCTCTCTCTCTCTCTCTCTCTCTCTCTCTCTCTCTCTCTCTCTCTCTCTCTCTCTCTCTCTCTCTCACACACACACACACACACACACACACACACAAACACACACTCACACTGAGTGGGGGAAGAAGAGGACTGGCAGACCAAGGGCAGGAGAGCCAGCCCAATAAGAATGTGTGTCAGCTTGTCGGAGAACAGTGTGAAGCCAGCTTGCCAGGTGAGCAGAAGATTGGAGAGAGGGAGGGAGAGAAAGAGAAGGAGAGAGGGGAGGGATAGGGAGAGAGAGAGAGAGAGAGAGAGAGAGAGAGAGAGAGAGAGAGAGAGAGAGAGAGAGAGAGAGAGAGAGCTCATGCACAGCAGCCTTCTTTTTCATTAAACTCTTCAATCAAGCTCCCCTCCTCGGTGCGCACATGTGCACGCATGCGTGTTTTGTGGCTCCCAGTGTTTTCTTTTCTCTGGGAAATGGCTCCAAGTGGCTCTTTGAGTGTTTAAGGTTGCCAACCCCTGGTATAGAGTGAAAAGAGCAATGGAGAAAGCACACCACCCTGACGAACGCCTGTGCTCATTGCCCATGAGCTATATGTAATTTTCTATAGCCTCACTTGTTGCTTCCAATCTGTCAAAAATTGATTATCTGCCTACAAGTATGAGTAGGTCCAGTAAGCTGGATCCATTTAAAATAGATAATTTCTGGTCTGATTGTATTGAATGTTGAGCTGAAGTCCACAAAAAGGGTCCATGCATTGGTCCCTGGAGAGTCAAGATGTTGCAAAATGTAGCAAAATGACTTTGTTTGCTCACCTATTTGCTTGATAGGAAAACTGCAAGGGATCAATCAATGGGTCTGTGATGACTTTCAATTGGACCAGCACTAAGCAGTTTTTTATTTATGTTATTTAACTTTTCAGATAGCTGAAAGTCTATTTGAAACAAAATTTGTGGAACTTCTAAAGTCACAGTAATTATCTAAGATACAAAATTTTCATTGAAATATGAGTTTAAACCTTTCAGAACTCTTTCAGAAACAAAACAAAAGTTGAAATTTTACTTTCTCAGGTTTTAATCTCAAAAGACAGTTCGTTCTTGAGATATTGCCTGTTCATATTCAGAATTGCCCACAGTATCTGACTCTGTCTTTAGAATGACATATCAAGCATTGCAATTTCATGATTGCAAGCTCCTTCTTATATACATGTATGTGACATTGTGACACATGTAACAGAGGATGCAGTGCATGCCTTGCAA
Source organism: Vipera ursinii (assembly GCF_947247035.1). Classification (NCBI taxonomy): domain Eukaryota; kingdom Metazoa; phylum Chordata; class Lepidosauria; order Squamata; family Viperidae; genus Vipera; species Vipera ursinii. Next base: position 101,900,799 of record NC_139513.1, on the reverse strand, counting down.
TGCCACAAAGGCCATTTCATTATTTGTTCCCCCTTGTTCTCACCAGTTGCTTATATTGTGGTGCCATTGGATTCTAGCAATTACCTTGGCTATTGTCAGTCATGTGTTTTGTTTCAGAAGTACAGTTTTATGTTTTGAGCAAGATGACCCTTCACAGATCAAATAACATGTAGTCAAAGCTTGCAGTTGCAATTTATTGCAGCCTGCTCCTGTGGTTTCTCTATTATTTCTGTGAACAGGGAAGTTTACTTTGAAAGCAATGAGTTGGGGGGAAAAAACCAAAGCAAAAACAAACCAGCAGGTTTCTTTCCACCTTCTATATAGGCTGGTATCTAAGAAAAACAGAAACAGGAAAAGCAGATAGTATTTCCCTTAATTTTACTCCTGTTCCTTGATCTCTAAAAAACTGGCTATTTTTTAAAACAGAAAACTTGAGAATCCAAAGGGATAGTCAACAAAATTGCTCCATCTGTAGTTGTGTTTTAAATAAGGTTTTGTCTATTTAGATATTGTTTGGTGTTATAGTTAATAAAAAAAATGCACAAGCCTAAGAATACAAATACACAGAATCTTGACACTAGCGGAATTTGTTGCCAAAAATACATTAGCATGGAGATGGCAGTGTACCATGCTTTGATTAGACCTAGATAACATTGGTCTGAGGGAGGAAAAACTGCAAGAAGGAGACTAGATTTCAAGTCATTCTGATATGCAAAATATAAAACATGAATCAACATTTAAATGAATCTTGCTACAGAATACTGTATGCCAATAAAATAGAAGCAGACCAATGTACTGTAATGGTCTATCAACTTGCATTAAAACTTCCTAACATTTCAGATATGACAAAAATAAAAAGATACTCCTTTGGAGTACCTCAGTGTTTTTGTATGGCCAATTAAGTCTAGATAATAATAAAAAATCTCTATAAGAAAGTGTATTAACTGTATATCCCAGCTTTCTGCATGTTAAGGAATTTTCCAGCGAGTTTCTGCTGATTGTTCTCCTATCATAAATGTGTCTGTATATTCTACTGCAATTGGAGAAAGAGAGCCAGAGACTGCATTTTCTTTTAAAGCCTCTCCCCCTCCCTCCACCTTGCAGTGTTTAATATTAGTTTACATTATTTCAGAGCACTGAAGGATTTTCCAGCGTGTATAGCTAGGATCAAAGGAAAAAAGTAGATGATTCCAGTTTATAGTAAGAAAAAGGCAATCAAGCCCACAGTTATTTTAATGTAGAGTCCTTCAGAACTCAGTCACTACCTTGTACTCTGAAACACTGTAAGAACTCTTTAAAACACTTAAAGAAGTCATCTATCTGATGTCCGATATTAATATGCTGATGAAACTCAGGTAGTCATCTTGATTGAAGGCTGGTGGCTATGAAGCAGCGGAATGGACAACACCACTCAGATTAAATCCTCACAACTCCTAAACTGATTGTCTAGAAACATCTTGGCTCCAATTTAATTCTGAATATTGCTCTGAAAGAGTGAGCACATGACCTGGGGTGGTGGGGTCTGTGTGTTCTACTTATCTCTGCTGGAACAACAGATAGAAGCTAAGCTAAATCTATGTCCAGATTGGATTTATATGCCAGTATAGTAGGGTGAGTTGACCTGAACATTATGTGTGTTGCAAAAAATGGTCTCAAGTTTAAGATTTTTGACTGCAGACTCCAGGCAAAGAGTGGCATAAGCACCAAGAAGATTTTTGAAGGAATTTGATATGTCTTCTTGTAGGAATTGGATATGTCTAGTCTAATGAAAAGAAGGAGCAGGTTGAAAAGATACTGTAGCATTTCTTCTATCAAAGAAGAGGGAGTCAACCTATTTTCCAAAGTTCCTGAAGGCAGAACAAGAAACAGTGGAAACTAATCAAGCAAAGAACCAACCTAGAACTGAGAGAGAGTTCCTGACAGTGAGAACAATTAACCAGTGGAACTGCTTGCCTCCAAAAATTGAGGATGCTCCACAACTGGAGGCTTTTAAGAAGAGACTGTGCAACCATTTGTCTGAAATGGCATGGACTCTCCTGCTTGAACCAGGGGGTTGGGCTAGAAGACCTCCAAAATCCCTTCCAATTTTGTTATTCTGTTATTTTTGCTACTTAAGATACCTGTGAACTGGTACATTTTCTTTTTGGATAAAACATACAAAAGGAAAAATCTGTTAGACCAGAAGTTCCTGAACTTTTTCAGTGTTTGATGCTTCCAGTGTCTCAGTAAAAAAAACCCAGATTCACATATGGATGTCACAAACATTTTAAACATCTCATGGCACCCTCTGGGGGTATTTTTTTAAAAAAAACCTTTATTATTTTTGCAAATAAACCAAGGCAACGAGCACACCTAATATTCCTCCTATTTTCCTGTTTTCCACAACAATCCCGTGAAGAAGGTTGGGCTGAGAGAGAGAATTTTTCGGCTAAAATCATTTAACTGGTTTTCATAAGGACTAGAACTCTGTGGGACTACAGCTGATGTATGAATCTGTCTATAAAGTTCCTATCCTGTTTCCTAACTTCCAACAGCCAACTGAGGCCCTTTCTAGACTGGGATACTCAGATAAAAATCCTAAGCATTATTTGCTTCAAATCTGCTTTTCTCTGCTTTTACAAGTGATCCAGAAACTACTGCTCCTTACTGATAGCTGATATTAATAGCTTTTAAGCCTATATACCATCCCATGGTACTTTACAGCACTTTCTGGGTAGTTCGCAATGTAAGCATTATTATTTGCCTAGAATAGAATAGAATAGAATAGAATAGAATAGAATAGAATAGAATAGAATAGAATAGAATAGAATAGAATACTGTAGAATAGAATAGAATAGAATAGAATAGAATAGAATAGAACAGAACAGAACAGAACAGAACAGAACAGAACAGAACAGAACAGAACAGAACAGAATAGAATAGAATAGAATAGAATAGAATAGAATAGAGCTGGAAGGGAAGGGAAGGGAAGGGAAGGGAAGGGAAGGGAAGGGAAGGGAAGGGAAGGGAAGGGAAGGGAAGGGAAGGGAAGGGAAGGGAAGGGAAGGGAAGCTTGGAGGTTTTCTAGTCCAGCCCCCCACTCCCAACAATCTGGGTCCTCATTTTACTGACCTTGGAAGGATGGAAGGCTGGGTCAACCTAACTTCCATCAGTATCGTACTCTAGGCTGTGGGCAGAGTTTATTTGTAATTTGCACTTTAACCACTGTTCCATCAAGGCTTTTGCACCAGGGATGCTGACTACATCATGTTTCCTATTACTCAGTTGATGCACTATTGCTTTCCAATAGCTTCCTGAATCTGATTCAAATGGCTGATATTAACTTTTAAAGACTTAATGATGCAGCCCTATGTAAGTTTAGGAACTACCTCATCTACAGGTTATATGTTTTATGAATGATCATCAAAGAGAGAAACTCAACCTCTAAGACAGGGGTCTTCAAACATGGCCCTTTTATGACTTGTGAACTTCAACTCCCAGAATTCCTCAGCCATGCATGCTGAAGTTGAAGTCCACAAGTCATAAAAGGGCCAAGTTTGAAGACTCTTGTTCTAAGAGAAGCACAGACTGAAAAGCAGTGTTTCTTTCTCATGGCTGCATCTCTGTAGAATACTTTGCCCCAGTGATGTACTTGCCTCTCCATGCTCCTCTAACACCATCACAGAAGGTGTTTCTGATTATCTTGCTTAGGGGTCATTTTGAATTTTAGTGATGATCTTGGCGTACAATTTCTATTTGGAGTTTTATTTGGTGACCTCAATTTGATGATGCAAATGGTAGACGCCTCATGTGATCTTGATATATTTAATTGTAGTTTATTTTCCAGACCACACAGAATCTTGCGAGCATGGCAGCATATAAATAAATATAGTAGAAAAAATAAGGAGTTTGAGAAAGTATATTTTGGATTTTGAAGAATTGGGTATTTTGAATTAGGCTCATAGAGATAGTTTGGGGGGAAATGTCTGAAGTAGGGCTCTTCCAAATTAGAAGGAATTTGAATTTGTCCAAAGCTTCATTATTTAGTACTGCTTGTTGCTATGGCTAGCAAGTTATAAATCTTTTAAATAAATGTTAAAATGTATATTTATAAGGACACAGATACATTCGCCTGTAAAAATGGATCCTCCCTAACCCTTTTGTATAATGAAAACTCCAGAATGGAAAGTGAAGGGTGGAACAGAGATATGTAGTTTGTAATTTACAACTTTACTACTCTACTTATTGTGAATTATTTTAGCTGAGCACTCCAATCATAGTGCTTGGGAGAGGGTATTGAATTAATATATTACTTAGTGAGTTCAGCACTATTTCTCCCTTTCACCTTGAAGAGCAGGAATATATGAAGACTTTTGTTGTGGTAAGTAGGTTTGGGAAAGGTTTTATATCCAGTGTATCCTGAGGAAATGCTGAATTTTCAGTTCACACCCTACAGCATCTGCCATTGTTCACTTCCCATCTATCATCCACTCTCTCATTTTGCCCTTTCTGTGACTTAACACAAAAAGTCTTTAACCTATCATTTGCCATAATACCCTGACTTCTTAACTAATTTTTAGAATGATTTCAGTTTTCATATTGAAACATCTTGTTGATTTGAGCAGTGTAACAGTACCTGGAAAGAAAGAAAGAAACAATGCATGCATGATGTGTGTGTGTGTGTGTGTGTTTGAAAAACAACAACTTATAAATATGTCTGTGTGCATATGCATGCTCTCACCAGGTCCGCAATAGAATCAGCTCCAGGCAACTTAATTGTTCCTGTGGTGAATAATTGTGTTTATAAGCAATGTGCACTACAGCAAATGAACTTTGCTTATTAAATGAATACTGTAGTGAAGTGTGCAATTATTTATTGGACCTTTTTTTGCTTCTTACAAACTTATTCTCATTTACCCTAACATTTAGCATCTGTCCTACAATTTACTCCAATACCTGAACTAATTTAGAATTTTCTACTTTCCATCTCTTATACCCTCATGCAGCTCTAACCATCTCCCAGCTGGTCTTCATTTTCCCTCCTTCATTCTTCTTTTCTCTTCATCTGATCACAACTATTATTAGCGGTATTGGAGTCTAACTTTAGGCCACCTCCTGGTAATTCATTGGTTGTTTTTTTGCCAATACTGTACCTTTTCTATCATAGCTTTACTTAATAAGGATCATTCCATTTTTACTGATGTAGAAATCCAGATCCATTCTACTTGAATAAATGGTGTAAAAAGAAAAGCTTTGCAATCAATTCTCCCATTTTTTTTACCATTGCAGCCTCCTGTTCTAGCTGTTCATAATCAGCACATATTTACAATTTCTAGGGAAGAAGCTTTTGCATGGTGCCAACATTTCTAGACTTTTCTAAGGAGCTGGTCAGTAGATTAATTTCTCTGATCCTCTCTGCAACAAAAGAAAGAAATGCAAAATTGCCTAAGCCGTTTCACCTTAGAGTCCTTTCTTTTTCCCATGAAGAGACTGCAAAATTTCCTGGGAAGAGGAGGGGGAGGGGCTAAAGATGAAGGAATCTAATGCAATTGCTCCAAGCCACAAATGGAGCCTTTCAAAGGACACTAAATCTGGACAGTTGTCTGCTTATTGAAAATTGCTTATTAATTGCTGAAAAGGAGTTAGACACCTTCAAAGGGACAAGGTTGAAATACCTGGTGAGGAACTGCCTTCAAACCTTAATGTAAGAAAATGAAGATTTACTTTTATAACTTTTAAGAACTTAAAATAAACAGCAAAAAGCAAGACAAGCTTTTGGCCACTGAAAGTTTTTTTTTAAAAAAAATAAAGGAAACTTGTAGTATTGTATTTTAAGTATCATGAGTTGGAAATTATTTTAAAAGAATAAAGGCACATTTGTTGGAAATAATTTTTCATGGCTTTTAAAGGTATTTTGTCTAGAACAGGGGTCTTCAAATTTGGCCCTTTTATGACTTGTGGACTGCAACTCCCAGAATTCCTTAGCCATGCACACTAGGTAAGGAATTCTGGGAATTGAAGTCCACAAGTCATAAAAGGGCCAAATTTGAAGATCCCTGGTCTAGAGCCCCTCATAGTCACTACAAGATGGGTGGGAAATAAATTCTTATAGTTGTTGATACTTGTTATTTTTTTTTCTTCCATACATCTGGTCCCTTTTGTAAACCCAACAACAGAAAAAAGAATTGTTCCCATTACTCTATGGAGCCATTTCTTTTTATTTCCTTCTTAATTTTTAAAAAGTATGGAAGAAAAACATGACACATTTCAACAACTACGTGTATAAGAATGGACAAGTATCAACAGTTATAGGAATGGATTACAGACTGTTTTTTTTTAAAAAGAAGATAAAATGAACTCTTGATCAAAGTTAAAATGTTATTCTATGTGGTTCTTTTTGTATTTATTGATATTTTGATTGAATAAATGTAACAATGGATTTGCTTACCAGGTATTTAAAGTTTTTGCTATCTATTTTTTTTCTATTCTAATTGTTTACATTTAAATGATTAGCATCTAAGTTGTGTGATTTCCCAACCCACTCTCTAATTCATATGTTAGTCTTTTTTATATATAAGAATGTTGGTATTACTGTAGTTTATTTATCTCACAATGTTTAGACATAATGGAGAAAGAAAATCTGATGTGAAGTTTGCCTAGTATATTCATTTTCCTGCTTCTCTCGTGATAGCAAATGTTGCTATCAGTTATGAAGAGTCAGAGCAGATGCAAAATTCTCTACTCCTTTGCATGTTGTACTTGATATCTTTAGAACGGTACATTTTTCATGAATTCTATCAGGCATTGGATTCAGAATTCTGTAATATATGCAACAGAGTTTTACAGAAGCTATAAATAAGGAAAGTTCAGTCATGTAAATAGAAAGTGACCTGTGACTTGGAAGTTGTCCTGCCAGTGTATCCTTTTACATGATTTAAATACTAATCCACAGGATTAATGGTCTTGACATAATACTTTGAAGATTTCTGTCTTAATCTCATTTAATAATTTTAGTTCTACACATTAATACTTATATTGCAAAGAATGGCTACAGGAGTTGGGTTTGGCTAGTCTAAAGTAAAGAAGAAATAGGGGAGACATGATAGCATCTGAGGGGTTGCCACAAGGCAGAGGGGGCCAGGTTGTTCACCAAAGCACCAGAGGGAAGGACGAGAAACTGATCAAAGAGAGAAGCATTCTTGAATTAAGGGGAAACTTCTTGACAGTGAGGACAATAAACCAGTGGAACAGCTTACCCCCAGAAATTGTGGACAGTCCATCACTGGAGATTTTAAAGAAGAGACTAGACATTCACTTGTCTGAGATGGTATAGGTTCTCCTGCTTGAGCAGGGGACTAGACTAGAAGACCTCCAAGGTCCCTTGCAATTCTATTCTATTCTATTCTGTTCTGTTCTGTTCTGTTCTGTTCTGTTCTGTTTTGTTCTGTTCTGTTCTGTTCTATTCTATTCTATTCTATTCTATTCTATTCTATTCTATTCTATTCTATTCTATTCTATTCTTTTTAAGCTGGTTTACAGTATTTACAGCGTGCCACAGATCCTTGATTGTGAGAAAGTTTTAACTGAATTACATGATACTATTCTTTAAGATTTTTTTTATTATGACTGTAGCTGAACTCCTTTCTAATTTAGGCAGATTTTCTTTTGTAGCAGTTTTTCTTAAAGTTATAAATGACTTTCAGTAAAAAATGTGTGGCCTTTTTAATGGTTACCAATACAATGTTTGCTTATATTTTTCTTACACAACTGATTCTAGATTATCAGTTGGTTGTGAAGGTTGAGATGTGTCACACAGTCTCAAAGTTGCTTACTTCTCTAATTATTTATCCATTCTTTTTCTAAGCTAAATAACAAATGTATTGTCAGAAAAGCCCCATCACTGTAAAATCATGTCATCCAGGATAAATATAATCACGTATTCCCAGGACATGTTCCTAACAGTTGAAGTGACGGAAAAATTGTCTTTAAATGTTTTTCAGTATGAGTGGAAAGGCATTTCTTTGTTTTAAATTCCAATTTTCTGGTGTTTTTCTGCTTCATTCTATTGTCTGAATGTCAACAATTTTCTTTAGTACCAATTTCACATGACTCTTTCTTTATACTTGTTAGCTCTTTCTGCCACTCTCTTGTCTTAACTTGACTTGACGACTGGAGTATTTTCATTAATGACGTGTGGTTGCACTTTCCTTTATTATTCACCAGTAGTGGCTTTCTGACAGGGATAGAGGATTATACTTGGAGTTCCCAAGAAATTGCAATTCCATCTGTGAAAGGAAGAGCTTTGAAACAAGCATAGTTATGGATGTGCCAGCTGACAGCCTCTGACTTTTTTTTTTCAGAAACACACATGATATAAAGCAGAAGCTTTTCAATGTTGTTATTTTAGACTGAAAGTTCATCTTAGCTATGAAAATGTAAAAGAAAAAGCAGAGTAAGATTGTCTTGGCTGAGGAAGACCCATTATTTCAGGTTCATTTATAGAAGCAGAGCACACTGGCATCCTAAAACATGTCTAGTAAGGGGGAAAAATCTGCAGAGTACCATGACACCTACACCTTGGTAATTGCCTTTTTATCCACAGTCTCATTATTCATGGATTCACATATCTGCAGTTGATTAACATTAATCTGAACTCCTTTCCACAGTAATACATTTTGGGTATCCATGGCTTTGGGCAGGTTGTTTACTATTTTGTACATGTGCAGAAATATGGATTCACCCTCTGTCCACCCAATTTCTCAGCAGTCTCTGCAGCTACTTACCATGTATGACTATTCTCTTCCTAACATTACTTCCTCTAGGGCCCTTCATTTTCTACTAATCTGCAGTATGCTTAGAAATGATAAGCAAGTAATATATAATGAAGCAGTTGGCTGAGAGCAGTGGTAAATATTTGAGAATAATAAGCAAAAAAGTGAAACTGCTGAACTTGTTGACTTTGGGGAATAAGATGGCATGGCATTATATCACCCATGAGTATACTACCTATTCCATACATAAAATAAAATCCCATATCTATACAAGTATGGTGTTGGGAATGTCTTAAAATTTCAAAGTGGTATTCCATGTGGTCTCTACACAAGGATGGAAAATGCTCTCAGCAGAGAACTAAACCAATAGAAATCTGCTGAAGGCACAGAACATAATTTTCAGGTCAGCAAGAACTAAACTCAAGCAACACTACATATCCCTAACAATATTAGATGATAAAAGAAGTTGCACTGGGGAACTATGACACAGCACAGGCTGGCCAAGTGATTTTGGAAGATAGCAGCCAGAGCATGTTTTCAATGCTGATAGGTGCCTTTGCTGTGCCTTCAGCAAAGAAAAAAAAAGTGCTTTGGGTTTCAATCTGCCAAAGACATGAGGCAGGATTGCAAGGGATTCAACACTGGGTCATCTTCAAAAAGTCACATCAAGATTTTTCATGGGTTTAAGAAGAAAGAGGAGGAATGCTCCACAGTTCCCTTGTTTTGATTTATTTGCCTCAAGCCAGAAATAAAAAGGTCCTAACTCAGAGAGTGAAGTTAAAAAAAGAGAGGAAGAATGTACCTGTTATACTATTCCTTTGTTGGGGAGGAAGGTTGGATTTTTTTTAATTTAGTACATTGAGGAGTGTGCAGAATAGGTTTATGTGAATAAAAAGCAGTAAAGGAAAAAAACAAAGACATTTGAAGGAATTAGACGTGGCCAATCAGAGAAACTTAGAGAAGCTGACATGAGATCAGTGGATAGGACAAAATGAGAAAAAGTAAAGAATGGATTGTGTGGTAGCTAGTATTAAATCCTGGTCAACCAGAAAAAGCAGTATAGTCCATGTGAAAGAATGTTGGTTGTAAGAGGGTGGCCTCAACATAGTGGGAAATTTAAGTACCTAGAGGGCCATTGGGCTGCTCCATGAAACAGATAGACTGGCAGTTCCCAACTGAGTTTTTGACAAAGTTGCTACAAAGTTTCTTTTAGTAAAATGTAAACATTTCTTCTGAAGAAGAGCAGTACAGAGATATTGGCCTTGATATCTTAAAAGGGCAAGACTGTCAACCTTGGACACATAGGAGAATTAAGAGGAGGAGGGACAGAGTTTCCTTGCTTTGCTGCTTTTAAGCAAGCTGGGCACTTGCTGTTTACCTGCTCCATTGTTGTACAAGTTCTGCATTTTGTTGCATATCCTTGAGCTTTCACTTGGCTGTGTGCCCAGGGCCACTGCACTATAGTCCCTAATCCCTTCTTTATTTTTTGTCTCCTGATGATTATCCAATTTGCATGAGTTCTCCCATGCTGGGTTGTGAGGAGCTATTGAGGAAGTATATGAGGGAAAACAGATTGTAGATCTCCCCCCCCCTCCTCTTAGTGAAGTCCCACAGTAGAGTGTCTATTACATGTTGATGTAAATCTTCCAGGATATTTGGGGTATCTTGCTTTACCAGCTCATCTCTCAGATCTTCAGCCAGCTCATCTCTGAACTGGTCATAGTCAGGGCCAAGTCATTCCACCCTACATCTTGAACAGGCAATTTAAAGTTCAAAATAAATTATCTTATTGTTTTCTGTCCCTGCTTGAGCTTTCAGATGTCTCAACAAGCAGTAATGCATGGTTTAAGATTTGCAAAGTGTTCTCTGGAATTATGCATAAAGTCCTGATTGCTATTCAGATCTAGATTTTTCCCTTCAATCAACAGTGTTGTTTATTTAACTGCTGATTCCTTTAGCAAACTTGGCACAAAAGTCACTCTGGTGTGATCAGTGGGAAACTCCACTGTCCTCCCTGACACAATGAGCTATGAATGTCCAAAATTGATCTTGGTCCTCTCTGAAATTCTCCAACAAGCTCCTATGGGAACCCAGGAGTATCAGCTAAGCACCAAATTGTGTCCCAGCTGTTGTGTTAATTGTATCATGGCATTCCACAAATTGATCACAACTAGCTGTAGGTGTTGCAGCAATGCTTCTGCAAGGTGTTTGATAGATAAAAAAGTTCCCTGGTCATTGGAGGCCATTTCTGAAATTCCTCTCATTAGCAAAGAGTAGGAGACTTGCAAGATTTGTTAGCTTTATCAGGTAAACTATAGACAGGACACACAATCAAATGAGGTAATTGTATTTTATTGTAAGGTTACATCTTGCAAGTCTAAAAGTACTTCACTCCCCTTATCTCTTTTACACCCCAAGAAAATAGGGGCGAACATCTTGCCCTACTTACATTCCTGCTATGGGCTAAGCCAGACATGGCAAACTCGCAATGTCTCGTGACATCGCGAGATGTATCGGGACTATTTTGCCATTGCCAGCAAAGGGATGGGCGTGGCTTCCGGATGACTCATCTGACCCGCGGGCAGGCAGTTTGGGCTAATCTACCTTTTATCTGACCTTTCCCTTGGCTGCTTTTGTTGTCCTTTATCCCAAAGTCATTCCCACATCAACTGACTGAAAGTAAGATATCATCAATACAGCAATACTATACAGCTTTATATCTTCCTTTAGGGCAAGCTGGAGATGGAACTGTTGTAGATGATGCCTATGAGATCAAACTGGATGAAGTGAAACTTTAGCTATGTTACTTGGTTCAGAAAGGTTCTTTTGTTGCTTTTGGTTGTAAATCATGAGAAGGGGCACTTTTCCTGAAATAACAGATTTCCTAGACAGATGGCCTCCTAGAGTCACACCCTCCACTGGATGCACAGGTTCAGCTAGTCAACCAAGACCTCTAAAGAATAGTAACTTACTCTCCCTGGCGTTGCCTCTGACTGCAGTACCTCACTTATTGGCTATAATGCATAATACAAATACTGGGGCATTACCTAGAATGCCAATAGATTTCTGAATGCAGTTCATCTATATATAAAGAACTGTAGTATTGAAGATGGATTTACTTCCATGTAAACATGCCCATCATCTTGGTTTTTAGCTTTTCTATTCTATTTTTCCAATTTTAATTGTTTTCTAGCACTTGTTACTTTTTATTATATTGTAAGTTATCCAGAGTCGCTACATTAGTGAGATTGGTAGCATAAGAATTAAATCAATCAGTCTACTGTGCAGATGTTCCACACCCAGATCAGTACTGAATAAGCAGAAGTTGCAGTGTTTACAGAAACATAGCTGATGTATTTGGCTCGCCTGTAGGATTCATCCTACCTTTCTGATGCAGAATTCCCAAGGAGGTGGGGAGAATAGAGCAGCGGATGACAAATAGAATTAAATACAACATGTTGAATTCAGCAAGATTTTCCCTATTAAGACTTAACTTGCATATAAAATCTTTCTGATAATCTAATATTCAAAGTAATACAAAAATGGTTTCAGATTCAATTACCTGTATTCATTCTATTAAGAAAGAAATTCAGTATAAAGGTAAAAATTCAGCTAAAGTACTGCAAATACTATTTCCATTTTCATTTCTGAATCTTGTCTCTATATCTAATAGCTCTCTGCCTCCTCTTCGTTTTGAGTTCTCACCACTGTATTTTGATTTACTCAGTCACACTTGGTTAATATAATTTACTGCTGTATAATGACACAACAAGAAGTCTTGACAGTTACTGGAGGGCAGAAATAATGCCTTGAAAAATACCACACACACATAGGCACACACAAACATACAGTTCAGTGCTGATTCAGTTCTTTGCAGTAGTTAGGCTGAACTGAGACTTGATTAGAAAGTAAAAAATTATGTCCCAAATTTTGCATTTGTATTATATACATATTCAGGAATATCTCTATTTATTCTCTTATTGGAATAGAAAAAGATTAATCTTTAATCTAAATATTAATGGTAAATCAAAATTGGGGAAAAGTCACTAGGTTATTGATTGTCTAAAAGATTGAGTGTTAATATAAATAAGATATATATAAACTAAAAACTATTGATAAAATGTAAGAAAGTTGTGTCTATGTGATTATTAGAATAAAAATTGTGTTAATTCAAATACGAGACAGTCACAGTGTATATGTATTAGGTTGAGATTTGTACCAATCATATTTGTATGTAATTGGATTATTGTAATGTGGTTGCCACATTGCTTTTCAATTATGTAGTTGTAATATTAGAAAACCAACAAAAAAATTTAAAAAAGAAAAATAACTGCTTTTTAAGCTATCTTCTATTCATACAGAGCTGGATGGCACTGTTTCACATTTAAAATAGTTCTATTTTAAAAAAAGATATTTTTTAAAGCAGGATTTATTCTTCTATTACCAAAAGATCACACTGGTCCAATAACCATTTTTTGTGACTGGTAGTTATTAGATTTAGAAGGATAACTCTAGCAAGCCCTGTAATTTAGAATCGTCTGTTTGTGTGTGTGTGTGTGTGTGTGTGTGTGTGTGAGTGGAATTTCCCCAAATATAAATGATGCCTTACTAATATGGCAGGTACTTTGTTCTCCTTTGTTATTAAAAGTTTTCATTGAACAATATTTCTGTGCAAAATATGGACACCAAGAATAACATGTGCTATTTTTTTTTTCTATATACAAAAAAAGAAAGAAAGAAACCACCTCATACAGATTGCTCTCATGGGACCTTTTAGTAGGAATAGCAGGTGCAGCTGTGCATTTGAGGACTGTCCCCACAGGAAAAACTCATAAAAATAAACCTGGAGTATTTAACTAATTGTGTTAAGGAACAAATGTGCTGCTGAATGAACAACAAATGAGTAGAAAGTTCCGCATTTTGGTTTTAGTTTTCGATTGTGTAGAGAAAGATTTATAAATGAGGGTACTGAAAAAAAAAAACAAAATATAAAAGCATGGAAACTCAATAGAAATATTTATCTACTATTTCAAATATTATTGAAAGATCCCTGATGAAATTTAGCAGAATTGAAGCCAATCATCATTTTTTTCTTTGTTTTGACACACTTTTTGAATTAAGATTTGAAGAAAATTATAGCAATAACTACACATCTTAATAAGTCTTTTATGAATATCAATCTTCCACATTTTGCCTCTTCCTCATTACTTATCTCCCATCTAATTATCTGTGGCTAACATCTAACACTCTCAAACTCTCCTGTTCTTGGGTTCACACACAAAAAAAGCACAAATGGTGGACCTATGCAACATCTATATGTAAACTGTGTGGTCATCAAATTCTACATATAGCAGTTGGAAACAACCAACTGTGCAACCATTTACAGTGTTGTGTATGAACTGTGCTACAAAGTTTGAGGGAAAGAGGAAGGTAGTTGTGTATTCTCCATTAACAGCCTCACTATCATAATGCCCCAGCTGTATTTAGGAGAAGGCTTGAGCTTCCAGGATATTATTTAAATACCACCAATTCTATTACTTATTTTGTTAAATTTTTATTAGACATGCTTATGAGTTAAGATTAAGTCTTCCATAATTCTGTATCCCAAAAGCTATGGTTCATTGGTTTCAGACAATGCAAATAGTAGTAATCTTCTTTCTCTAGTTAATAACTTGGGATAGGTTTTATGGAGAATAGTGGTCACAGAGTTAAAAAAAATGATTTGTTACTTTAACAATTTTCCATCCATCTCCTTCTTAGTAGTAGAGCAGGAGAACCATTTATCAGTTAATGTAGAATGCTTCACTATACAAATTCTGATCAAAATCATGTTGAAGTGAATGTAGTAGTAAAGTATCACTGTTCAGTACAATGGACACGTTGGATTAATATTGGGGAACAGTCCCTGTGCATAAGTAAATTGTGTTATTACACATAATAAATTTAATGCTGGGACAAGCATTCTGAAGATCACACACAACAAGTGGGGGGGAGAGATTAGCGGGTCATTGTTTTTATAGGTAACATTTGAAATTCTTTCCCTTTGTTGCAGACAACATGCCACATATGGGTGATTCTCATTAACGAGAAAGAATCTTGTATGAAATAAGCCTCAAAGAAGGAAAAACAGAGTATCCGTTGACTTTGAAAACAGACTATGCTATTATAGCTGAAAAGGAAGTAATAAAGTAAAATTAGAACAGCCACCAGTTTAATAAATTTAGTGAAAGTACAACTGCCAAACTCACAATGCTGTTATAAGAGGAGGAAGAGCTAGCAGGCTGATTAAGTAACCTGCATTTAAATAATCTTCTGTCCTTTATTAGGCAAAGAACTTTTAATTTGTAATTTACATGCTGAAGGGAAGAAGATCAGATTTGACAATGGTTTTTCCGTTAATTGGGAAATTACGGAAACAAGCTGCCTGTGGCATCTGGAGGAATATTTAAGAAATCAGGCATATAACAAAGGGTATCCTATAACTTGTTCAATATCAAAAGAAAATGTATGCTCATGTACCAAATAGTAAGAACAAAATGTCCTTTATCTCCTTGAAATTATTCCATAATTTTATCTCTATGAAAAACCCAAGCAGATGCTATATGCCTTGCATTTTGTATCAAAGCAAACTATTGAGTCTCTAATCACTTGGCAGTCTAATTTATACCTAAAAATTATTGTGGTCTCCCTTCCAAGTACTAAGCAGATGCAACCCCACTTAGCTTTTGAGCCCTGAAAGGATAAGCTAGGGGCTACCACCACAGAGAAAGATAGGTCATTTCTGGTAATTGTTGGGATTATATTTAGCATCTGTCCAGGTAGCTGGCAACACCTATAGTTGATTTCTATTTTGTAGAGCTGAATAAGGACTATCCTTTCTTTAAAAAACCTTTTTTGTAATTGTTATAAATCCCAGTGTCACCCCCACCCCAATGTGGAGATGATGTTTGCCGTGAAATAGCTGCATAGTGTCTATGTTACTAATACCACATTATGACTTAAAAATCATAGGTAATGTTAATTTTCACTTCAGCGGAATTAATTTTCTTTGTTTTGCTGCTGCTTTTACTTTTTGACTTATGATGGTGTTTTTTATCCACTTTAATATATTGTGTTTTTAAAATTGGTTTACACATTAATTTATATCAAGCCTAATAGACACACAAGATTCAGGGTGGTACACTGGGAAATGCTTTTCTTCAGGGACATTTATACTCTGGTGAGAAAGGTAGAAGATTTCATTGCAAACCCATGGTAAGAGAGAAAAGTGTCTCTCTGTCTCCATTTCTATCTCTCCCTCTGTGTGTGTGTGTGTGTGTGTGTGAGAGAGAGAGAGAGAGAGAGAGAGAGAGAGAGAGAGAGAGAGAGAGAGAGAGAGAGAGAGAGAGAGAGAGAGAGAGAGAGAGAGAGAGAGAGAGAGAGAGAGTGTCTGTAGGGCCAGGCTACTATAGCACCAGCTTTGCCTCATCACATCAATCTGACCCATTGTGCAGGCAGAGCTAGCTAATACTAAAACTCACAGGCTTCCAGTTTCTAGCATGATGCCTTAACCACTATACCACAACAGCTCTCTACAAATGATATTTATCATTATCATTACTTACATGATAATAATTGGAGCATTATGATAAAAATACCAACTTATGGCTCATCACATCAGTATTTCCTACCTTTGTGTTTTATCTCATTACTTTGTTTCTTTTCTCAGATTATCCCTCTTTCCTTCCTTTTCACTCTGTCTCCTTTTATTCCTTATTTCTTAGGTCCTTTTTTCTTACTTGATTTTAAATTTAGCCTTCCTTAGGACTATTCCAGCCTTGGCCCCAATGACTTGTCTTGTTTCTCAAATCAGCCTTCCTCTTGTTCCCTTCTGATGGGTTGGCCTGATGGGTTGTATTTTCAGTGGCAATACAAGGGGAGAATTTTGAATTATTTTGAATTGTTTCTTTTAAGCACCACTGAATTAAAATTAATAAAAATTAAAATCCTTTACAACAGAGGTAAAGTATCCTAGAGTAGGCTATGATTTGGTGCAGCTTTGAGGTACAGAAATACTTTCTATTTTTTAACTGGACTAAACAAAAAAGTCTCTGAAAATTGTGGTGTTCTGAACAAATGTACTGCATAAGTCTATCTATCATGCATGCAGAAATTTTAAGTACAAGATAAGGGTTTTTATGTTCCATTGCATTTGTATATTGAATATACAAAAAATATACAATACACACACATATGTGTGTGTGTGTGTGTTTTCTGAGGTTTTTGCGGGTGTTTGTATGTGGATCTTTGGTCATTCGGGTTTTTTCCCGCGTATATGATAGATTTTTTTAAAAAAAATGAAAAAAGTGCACTCATGACCTCCCGATTGGACTACTGCAACACTCTCTACATGGGGCTGCCCTTGAGGACCACTCGGAGGCTTCAGCTGATGCAGAATGCAGCCACATGGGTTGTGATGGGGGTTTCCCGATACTCCCATGTAACACCTCTACTCCGCGAACTGCATTGGCTTACGGTTGCCCTCCGGGTGAGATTCAAGGTGCTGGTGATGACCTATAAAGCCCTAAATGGCTTGGGTCCGGGATATCTGAGGGAACACCTGCTGCTGGCATCAAGCTCCCTTCATCCTGTGTGCTCCCACAGGGAGGGTCTTCTCAGGGTACCGCCGGTAAAAGATTGCCGGCGGACAATACCCAGGGTGAGGGCCTTCTCTGTGGGTGTGCCGGCCCTTTGGAACCAGCTACCTGTAGAGCTGAGGACTTCCCCTGACCTTCGCTCATTCCGCCGGGACCTGAAGACCTGGCTCTTCGAGCTTTCTGGCCTGGACTGAGAATATTAACTGGGGTTTTTAATTGTATTTTTAATTGTTATTGGGGTTTTTAGTTTCAAGGTTAGTTTAATCATTTTAATTGTTTTAATTTATGTAATTTGTTGGACTGTTTTAAAAAATCTTGTGAACCGCCCTGAGTCCTACGAGAGAAGGGCGGTATATAAGTTTAATAAAATAAATAAATAAATAAATAAATTTAATTAGGAAGCATGGATTACCTAGCTTAATATGTGATACCAAATACACTAGGTTGGCAATGATTTTGGACTATTTCTCTTCTGTGTTCATAGTCCTTCAGTTGCAAGGTGCAGATGTTCAAGATGTTGTCAAGGGGAAAATGAGCAGGAGAGGGGAAAAATGGTTAGGACCTCAGCATAATAACATTTCTAGCTTCACTCTCGAAGGATGAATATAATGTATAGGTTTTAGTTACACATCTCAATGATATGGAAAGTATTACTTGTTGTTTATTCTGTTACATGTAACATGTTGTGGATCTATACAAATATATTATTTTTGAAGAGCCTTGAGATGATATCTAGCAATTTTAATGGATTGCACCTTTTTGAGATGCACACATTCTTATATATCCATACAGTTAATGTCCATTTTGAAAACTTCCATTTTCATAAAGAATGGGAAAATACTATTTCATTATTCCAAGATAGTTCTTACACACATTAATTTGAGATTCAGTAGTAGATTGACAAATCAGTTAATTCAGATTTATTTATTTTCCTTGTTTTTTTTCTCAAGGTCAAATAACAAATTGACAATAATTCAAAATATAATTCCAGTTTGTGTTAGAATGCTGTATTATAGTATTGATGAACATTACATTTCTTTCAATGCCCAGAATAAGCCATGTTCAACCATACTTATAAGTTTTGTAGGGTTGGGTAGCTCAATTCTGTCATTGAATCTCCAAACATAAAACTAGCATAAACTAGCTTTGGTACATCTCATGTTATCTTAATTATGTTTATCAATTTTATTTACCTCATTAGCTTTGTCAGTATACAGATGCATTTAATAGTTCTCAGTATAATTTGCAATTACACATTTCTTTAGTGCTTGAGAATACAAATGGTATTTCTTTCTAAGTTTATCTGCTATTATTTTTGTACTATAAGTAGCAACTAGCAAAATATTCAGGAAATAAATTAACAATTGTATTGTCCCAACATGCTTGAGGCTAGCCGGAGGATCATGCTGTTCTTAAGAACAGTAGTTTGATTCCAGTATTATCTGTTGAGCTGTGAAATACAAGGCACTATGGCTATCAAATACCTTAATTTCCAAAGGAGGTTGGGAATAGGCAGAACATGGGGAAGATAGGAGAATTATTGCTTTTGTAAATCGCTAGGCATAAGCCAACTGAGTCTTTTTTGTATTATGTATAAACATGAACATACCAGCCATGGGGAACCTTATATTAAGATAATCCTTGTTTACTTAGAGAATTTTACTTAGAGAATTTTATTCTAATCCTGAAACTTGCTGTGCAACCAAATAAGGATTCAGCTATAAGCATATCAGTTGGATAGAACTGTCAAGGTGGCATAATCAAACATTATATTACGTTTAGTCTACAGTAAACCTAAAATATCCTAGCATAAATATGTGAATAAAGTAGTTAAGTAAGAAAGATAAAAAAATAAAAGAGAAAAGTAAGGATATCTTTACACGCTCAGTAAAAGATCGTTCCACTGTTGCTATTGTTACTCTTATTGTTAGACTTCTATTGAGATGACAATTTTTTAGACTAAATATGCAATGGGCATTTTGTAATTATCAAAATAGTCATAGTGAGTGGAATCTCATATGCTTAGACATAGTTTATTTAATTATGGATTATTAAATAAGCCAAGATTATCTGGTTTTGCATGTATTGTAGCACATAAATCATTGCCAATGAATAATGAGGGGATCTTGGTTCCCTCTGAGGTTGGTGCTTTCTTGCAGAAATTTCATTTATCCAGACTAGTTTTGATTATAATGCCCAGTTTGGGTAATGAAATATCTGCAAGAAAACAACCAAGCTCAGAGAACACCAAGAACCTTTAGTTTTAACCCTGATTTAATAATTAGTGACTAATTTACCCAACACGCTTGGATGGAAACCACAAGATAAAGGCTTAGAGAAGTTTATGTGCTTGAGCAGTGTGAATATTGTATATCCCAATTTGTATAATTGGGATTTCATGCTACTTCATACTGTGTGAAACTATAAGTTTAGAGTATCAGCTAGCCGGCCATGAATTTGTAAAAGTTTTCTAACCTAGGCATAGCATACTACTGAAAATCAGTGACACGGTGATGTTATTGGTTTTGTAATCCTCAGTCATTATGTTGCCTGGGATAAGCAACCTGTGTCATTCATAAATACTTCCAAGCATACTTCATTATTACCCATGCATTCTAGGGATATTGACAGTTGTAGCTTCCCAACATCTGGAGTTTGGCAGCCCCTGCTGGAGTCACATGGCTGCTCAGTCATCTTGAACTATCATTCCATTTCCCTTTTTTTAAGAATAAGGAGTATTTTTTATATACTTCTTCAAGGTTTGGCTCCACATATAGCCTGTTGATAATTCTGGCTACATTCTGTGAGTTTTAGAAGGGCTGCACCAGGGGAGTGGCTAGGGCCCTGATTGGTTTGCATTGTATTTGAACTGAATTTGGGGCCCTGATTGGATCTCCATCGCTTTTCAGCAGAATTTCAACTGCTCAGAGCTGCTGGGAAGTGCTACATTCTGTAAGTTTTGGAAAGGCTGCACCAAAAAAGTAGCGGCCCACGTGCCTAACAACGCACAAATTATATAACTAAAAATCAAACAGCAGCAGTACATTCAGGGCAAGTGCATCTGAGATTCGTTGTATCTCAGCATGTCTGGCTTAGTTCAGTGCAACACTTGTTTTGCAGCTGTCTTTTGCAGTACCCTTTTCAAACTTGGAAACTGTCCTATCTGTAAACAAATCACTAGTCTACAAGGACAGATTATTTATCTAGGGTCTGTAATCTGTGCTCTTCAGGCAGAAATTAGGTGTCCAGTTCAGCCCTTCTACCCTATTGAGCCTCCGTGCTATCAGCCCCCTCTACCACAAAGATCCTGCAGGAGAAGGGCAGTGTGGACAACCATGGGATCTGGCAGGGTCAGATCTGTGAACCATAAACACAAAGCTTTCGCTGTGTCTCTGCACAACAGATACAGTGCCCTTTCTGACCTTAATAAGGACATTAAGGAGACAGGTAAAGGTATCTGTGATAATAACTCAAATAAGCAGGGGATCATGGTCCAAGATGAAAAACTTGTTTTCGACAGGGAGCAGTGTGAATCTGGTATTACACACCAGTCATGCAAGAACAGAAAGGCATCCAAAAAGAGAAGCCACCTTCTCGTTGGTGAATCAATTATAAGGGATGTAAATTTAGGAAATGACACAGAGGTTTTGAAAGAGGTCAGGTGTCTTCCAGGTGCTACTGCCAGTAGGGACAAGAAGCGTATTTCTAAAATAATCAAGAATGCCAGCAAGGACTGTGATGTGGAGGCTATTGTACATCTTGACACTAATGATCTGTCCCAAAAAGATGTACTCTCTGTGCAGAATGATTTCCAGAGCTTGGGGCAGGAACTTAGCAGAATAGGCTGTAGGCTTACTTTTTTATTGAAAAGTTTTACAGTACATTTTTAAAAAACCCTTCCCTCCCCCTCCCCGCAACTTCCCCCCACCTCCCCATAGAGCCCACCCTTCCCAGATTTTTTCCCAAGTATCCATCGTTATTGGCTCCTGAATATTCTGGGCCCATTTTATCATACAGTCTTTAACAAGTTCCATTTCTGAATCTATTTATATCAATCCATCATATATCCTTCTCATTGTAGGCTTACTTTTTCAGAGGTCTTACCAGTGTATAAGGAGCAAAATGGAAAAGGCCAGCGTATAGCAGAATTTAATATGTGGCTAAAGGAGTGGTGTAAAGGAGAAGGCTTTGGTTATATTAATCACGATGTCTGTAGCTGGTCCAATGAAAAAATGTATAAAAGAGATGGCCTGCATCCATCCAAGGAAGGGACTGAGTTATTTGGCAATAAAATCACAGCTTTTCTGGAGGAACATTTAAACTAAAAACTGGGGACAGTGAGTTAATTGATACAGAACATCACTGTCCCCGGCAATCTAAGAAAATAGGTGAAGCCAGGCACCACACAAGTTATGCAGCAAGTAAACAAAGGGTCAGTCATAAAGGACTCAAATGTCTATACACTAATGCACAGACTATGAACAGAAAGCAGGGTGAACTAGAAATTCAGGTAAATGAGGGCGGATATGATATTGTTGCCATTACGGAAACATGGTGGGATGAAACCTACCAATGGAACACACAGCTAGAGGGATTTAAACTATTTAAAAGAAACAGACCAAACAAAAGAGGAGGTGGATTTGCTGTATATATAAGAAATAACTTTATCTCTACAGAAATAGAGCACAACATTGACGAAAACTGTAAACTTGAATGCATTTGGGTCAATATAAAAGGGGGAAAAATGACATTGCCATAGGTGTATACTATAGGCTGCCCAACCAAGCAGAGGAAATAGGTGAACTTTTTGCTAGTCAGCTAACTAAGGTATGTAAGAAGCACATCATAATAGTAATGGGGGACTTTAATTACCCTGATATCAACTGGGAGACAAACTCTGTACCAAGTGGAAGATCAAACAAATTCCTGACAAACGTAGCAGACAACTTTCTCTCCCAAAAAGTAGAGAAGGGAACTAGGGGATTAGCCATATTGGATTTAATTCTCACAAACAGAGATGAAATGATAGAAAATGTCGAAGCCACAGGAACCTTGGGGGGAAGTGATCATGCAATATTGGAATTCAACATTCTGGAAGCACAAGCAATAGAAAACAGCCAAACTAGAGTCTTGGACTTTAAAAGAGCTAATTTCAATAAACTTAGAGAGACCATGGGAAGAATTCCATGGATGAGAATCCTAAAGGGGAAAACAACTCAAGAAGCTTGGGAAATTTTGAAAAGTGAGATAATAAAGGCTCAGTCTAGTACAATACCAACAAAGAAGAAAAATAACAGCTCTCAAAAGAAACCAGCATGGCTGCATAAAGAACTCTCTGATAAATTGAAAGATAAAAAGGACAAGTATAAGAATTGGAAAGAGAGGCACATAACTAAGTCAGAATATCAGCAAATAGCCCGTGCCTACAAAGATGAAGGGAGGAAAGCTAAGGCTCAAAATGAACTAAGGCTTGCGACCAAAGTCAAAAATAACAAAAAATGCTTATTTCAACATATAAAAAAACAAGAAAAAAGTTAAGGAAATGATTGGTCCATTAGTGGGGGAAAGTGGCAAGAAGGTGACAAGCAATAGGGAGAAAGCAGAACTATTTAACTGGTTTTTTGCATCTGTCTTTACACAAAGGGAAAAAAACAGTCCAACCTACCAAAACCAGTGCCATAAAAAACAGAATAGAAATGCAAGTTAAGATAGGCAAAAAAAATGGTAGTGAGCACCTGTCCAGCCTAGACGAGTTCAAATCACCAGGACCAGATGGATTACACCCCAAGGTTCTCAAGGAATTGGCAGACGTGATCTCAGAACCACTGAACTATATTTTTCAAAGATCCTGGAGCACTGGGGAACTACCAGAGGACTGGAAGAGAGCTGATGTGGTTCCCATCTTCAAAAAAGGGAAAAAAATGGATCCAGGAAACTACAGACCTATCAGCATGACCTCAATACCTGTGAAGATTCTGAAAAGATAATCAAACAACGAATCAGTGAACACCTTGATACAAACAAAGTCATCACTAAAAGTCAACATGGGTTTGTCAAAAACAGATCATGCCAGACAAATCTTATTGCATTCTTTGACCAAGTGACAAAATTAGTGGACCAGAGAAATGCTGTAGATATAATTTACTTGGACTTCAGTAAGGCATTTGATAAAGTAGATCACAACCTACTACTTGATAAAATAGAAAAATGTGGGTTAGATAGCATCACCACCAGATGGATTCGTAGCTGGCTGACAGGCCGTACTCAGCGTGTGGTCCTCAATGGGACTGCATCTACATGGAAGGAAGTGTGTAGTGGGGTGCCCCAGGGCTCTGTTCTGGGTCCAGTGCTCTTCAACATCTTCATCAACAATTTGGATGAGGGGATAGATGGGGAACTCATCAAATTTGCAGATGACACCAAGCTGGCAGGAATAGCCAATACTCCAGAAAATAGGCTTAAAATACAGGAGGATCTGGACAGACTCGAACACTGGGCCCTATCTAACAAAATGAAATTCAATGGTGAAAAAAGTAAGGTTCTACATTTAGGCAGGAAAAATCAAATGCACAGGTATAGTATAGGTGGTACCTTGCTCAATAGTAGTAACTGTGAGAGGGATCTTGGAGTCCTAGTAGACAATCACTTCAATATGAGCCAGCAGTGTGCTGCAGCTGCCAAAAAAGCCAGCACAGTGCTAGGCTGCATTAACAGAGGGATAGAATCAAGATCAGGTGAAGTACTAATACCACTTTACAATGCTTTGGTAAGGCCACACCGGGAATACTGCATCCAGTTTTGGTCACCACGATGTAAAAAAATATGTCGAGACTCTAGAAAGGGTACAGAGAAGAGCAACAAAGATGATTGGGGGACTGGAGGCTAAAACATATAGGGAACAGTTGTTGGAATTGGGTATGTGTAGTTTAACGAAGAGAAGGGTGAGGGGTGACATGATAGCAGTGTTCCAATATCTCAGGGGCTGCCACAAACAAGAGGGAGTCAAGCTATTCTCCAAAGCACCTGAAAGCAGGACAAGAAGCAATGGATGGAAACTAGTCAAGGAGAGAAGCAACCTAGAACTAAGGAGAAACTTCCTGACAGTTAGAACAATTAACCAGTGGAACAACCTGTCTCCAGAAGTGGTGAATGCTCCAACACTGGAAGTTTTTAAGAAGAGACTGGACAGCCATTTGCCTGAAATGGTATAGGGTTTCCTGCCTGAGCAGAGGGTTGGACTAGATGACCTCCAAGGTCCCTTCCAACTTCTTCTTCTTCTTCTTCTTCTTCTTCTTCTTCTTCTTCTTCTTCTTCTTCTTCTTCTTCTTCTTCTTCTTCTTCTTCTTCTTCTTCTTCTATTATTATTATTATTATTATTATTATTATTATTATTATTATTATTATTATTATTAGTGTTTCAGTCTGAACACATAACCAATTGCACTCAAAGCCAAGCTACCTGACTTAAGGAAATTCTAGAATGCTATCCAACCATGGGAAAATTAAGCAAGTACTTAAGTCTACTGTTAAAAGTAATGGGTTTTGGAAGTTTATATTAATTTCTTTATATGGGTCTCTATTCAGAGAAATAGTCTCATGAGTGATAGTTTGGCTCTTTTAGATGAAGGATTGTAAGAGAGACTTTAAGCTTCCTACTGAGTGGAACTATTTTTGAATGTGTCTTCTGTGAATTGCATCTTTTGTGACTTATATTGTCATTTCTATTCTGCTTTAGTTCTGACCCAATTTCAAAACATTCAGCTAGAAATGGTTCATTAAGTTTATAGTGATACTGCTAGACAATCAAAATCCCATTGCCATGGGATTTTTCTCTGTATTTTTCAGCAAAAGTGTATATTTATTCATCAATTTGCATTTAAAAACCAGACATGTCTTTTTTAAAGGATTCACATATCAATTTTTGAATAACCTTCATTTTTACTTATATTAGAGCAGATGTTCACTATTACATAACTTGTTTTATACTTCCTTCTTGGCCTTTTCCTTCAGCGTAGCCAATCTATCATTACCATTATTTTAAAACCTGTCATATATATATTGAGGTTGATTCATACATAATCCAAAAGACAGTGCAATGTATTGCTAGAACTGCCTGTCTGCTCAATAACAACAAAAATTAGTCAGTTATCTCCTGATTAAGGGTCATACTGAAGGAATATTAATAAGACACTTAAAAAAGCAAGCTTAACATTGTTATAGCTTTTTAAAGGAAATAATGAGGCACTAAGCTAAAGTATATTCTCAATTTTGAATGGAATTATTCTGTTAAAGATACCTAGTTTCCAAATGGCAATTAAAGCCATATAATATTTTAAAAGAAGAAAAGATTGGACAAACCTGGTTTCAGTATGGGCAATTACAGGCAAGATGGAAAGAGGACCAGAAACCTGGCCTTTCGATGACTGATGAAAATCTGGTAAAACAAATTAGAGATCAAGGCCAAGCACATATTAAAAGGATATATAATGCATTGATA
The DNA here is from genome assembly GCF_947247035.1 of Vipera ursinii. Lineage (NCBI taxonomy): Eukaryota > Metazoa > Chordata > Lepidosauria > Squamata > Viperidae > Vipera > Vipera ursinii. The sequence goes on along the minus strand of NC_139513.1, from coordinate 101,874,916 downwards.
GAAATTGACTCAGAAACGGAACTTGTTAAAGATTGTATGATAAAGTGGGCCCAGAATTTTCAAGAAGTTATAACAATGGACACCTGGGAAAAGATCTGGGTTAGAAACGTAAAATTTACACAGGCCCAAAACTTAAGAGAGAATTTTTATAAAATGCTTTATAGGTGGCACTTAGACACTAAAAAATTAGCAAGTATGTATCCGAACTGTCAGCCCAAATGTTGGAGGTGTGGTTGTGAAGATGCAACATATTTTCATATATGGTGGACTTGTAAAAAGGTTAAAGCTTTTTGGATTAAAATTTGGTGGAATATGCAAAAGATATTTAAGAAAAGGATAAAGTTTTCCCCGCAAATGTTTTTATTGGGTATTATTACAGATACTACTGTAATAGACACTAAATTGATGTTGAATTTAATTACGGCGGCAAAACTTTTAGTTGTGCAATACTGGAAGAAGGAGGAATTGCTGACTATAGAAGAGTGGACTTTGAAAGTTTCCAATTTGGCAGAAATGGCAAAGATTTCGGAATATTTGAAAGATCAATCACAACAGAGGTATATTGTGGAATGGAGAAGATGGATTGAATATATTCAGAATAAATATGGGACTAAAAAGTTTCATTTAGCATTTGAATAAGTAGTGGATTTTTATGATGTATGATTTGTTATTTGTTACTTTATTAATATTATGACTATGAGAGTTAAAGTCCGATAGAACTTAATATGTTATTTTTGTTATTAGCATATTTTAGTTTATGTTTGTATTATTATACCCTGTATTCAGCTCTGGGAAGTCGGGGAGGGGGAGGGGAGGGGAGGGTTGGGGAGAGGGGAGGGGGAGGAGGGAGTTTTTTGTATTTAAAAATGTATTGTAAAACTTTTAAATAAATAAAAAAGCAAGCTTAACATTGTTATATCTTTTTAAAGGAAATAATGAGGCACTAAGCTAAAGTATATTCTCAATTTTGAATGGAATTATTCTGTTAAAGATACCTAGTTTCCAAATTTTCTATTTTCAGTACTTTTGAGAACAGAACCAATTTTGTTCCACATTGAGCATCAGGTCTTCTACAGGAGGCATTAAAAGCCATTATGAGAAACTGCCAGAACCAAAATATGGAAGCAAAAAACCCTGCTAGCTAAAATGTAGTTCAAAGATATTTGGGAATACTTTTCTATTCATAAATGCAATCAGAACCTTTTTTTAAAGTATGCATTGTTAGCATGCAAAACAAGTTTCCTTAGAATGACATCCAATAGAAATATCCCATGTAGAACATAGAAGAATTCTGATTTGTAGGAGGATCATCTTTCGGGGCTAGGACCTGTGATTTTTTTGTTTTCTCCAGCTTGGCCCAAAGTGTGAATCCATACAGCTATCAACTTGTGGAAGAAGTTAGATATGATTTGGTTTTTGTACTGGAGTGATGGAGACATTATAGGGGTTGTCAACATCAATCATTTCCCTGTGACCTTGCATTTCTCTGTGATTTGCTGCAGAGAGGAAGAGTCTATTCTGTTGAACCACCCTAGTGAAACCCAGTGAGATTTTAAAGGGAACTTAAAAATATTCCCAGAACTCTGGTGCACAGTTTGAAGCCTTGATCATGGCTTGGAATGATTATGTGACAAAGCCTTGGATCATGCAGACTTTGTGATAATGGATCCCATACAGCAATAGCCATAGCACTCATATACCACTCCATAGTGGTTTATAACACTCTCTGAGTGGTTTACAGAGTCAGCATATTTCTCCTAACAATAAATGGGTCTTCATTTTACTTACCTTGGAAGGATGGAAGACTGAGTCAATCTTGAGCCAGTCAGGATCGAACTTCTGGCTGTGGTTGTAATACTGCATTCTAACCTCTGCTTTACAGAGGAGATCAGGGAGATGTAATGATTCACAAGACACCTAGAATGCTACTAAAGGAGCAAATGCAACTGGGCAAAAGTGAGAACCTTTATTAGAACTTACCTTGCTTCCCTGCTTTTATTGTTTCTGACCCTATTTCATATGACAACATGACTTCTCAGTAAAGAATAGCTGGGGGAGACTTCCATGGCTGCTGTGAGAAATATTCTACACAAAGTTGCAGGGCTTTTCTCAGAACTGTATTCTTGATGGGTCAATACTGTGGAAGCACATGAGTCATCTAGGTCAGCTCAGTTCAGCAATCATCTGGGAAGGATTTGATGAGTCAGTCCTGAAGTATTGGAAAGGGGACTTATTACTGTGAGTTCTGCCCTATATCTGTTCTGGATATATAATTTATTTATTATTTATTTATTTAATTGGATTTGTATACCGCCCTTTCCCTAAGGACTCAGGGCGGTTTACAGGGAATTAAAACAAGAAATACAAAAATTAAAAACAATTAAAAAGATTATAATAGTCCCTGAGAGAATAAAAACCCCAATTAAAATTAAAATTAAAGTTAAAATTCTCAGCCTGGGCCAGAGAGCTCGAAGAGCCAGGTCTTCAGGTCCCGGCGGAATGAATGGAGGTCAGGGGCAGTCCTCAACTCTACGGGCCGCTGGTTCCAGAGGGCAGGCGCACCCACTGAGAAGGCCCTCCCCCTGGGCATTACCCGCCAGCAATCTTTTACCGGCGGCACCCTGAGAAGACCCTCCCTGTGGGAGTGCACTGGACGAAGGGAACTTGATGCTGGCAGCAGGTGTTCCCTTAGATAGTCCGGACCCAAGCCATTTAGGGCTTTATAGGTCATTACCAGCACCTTGAATCTCACCCGGAGGGCAACCGGAAGCCAATGCAGCTCGCGGAGTAGAGGTGTTACATGGGAGTATCGGGAAACCCCCATCACAACTCGTGCGGCTGCATTCTGCACCAGCTGAAGCCTCCGAGTGGTCCTCAAGGGCAGCCCCATGTAGAGAGCGTTGCAGTAGTCTAAACGGGAGGTCACGAGCGCATGAGTGACTGTGCGTAGGGCATCTTGGTCCAGGTAGGGTCGCAACTGGTGCACCAGGCGAACCTGGGCAAAAGCCCCCCTGGTCACGGCTCCTATATGGTCTTCAAAATTGAGCCGGGAGTCACGGAGGATGCCCAAGTTGCGAGCCCTATCAACAGGGGGTAACATATATAAGACAGAATTAACACAGAGAGACACACACATACATAAACAGGTACATATCCAGGTAGTCCTTGACTTGCAACAGTTTGTTTAGTGACCATTTAAAGTTACAATAGCACTGAAATAGTGACTTATGACCGCTTTTCAGTTATGACCTTTGCAGCATCCCCATGATCATGCGATCAAAATTTGGAGGCTTGGCAACTATTTCATATTGATGACCATTGCAGTGTGTCAGGGTCATGTGATCACCTTTTGCCACCTTCTGACAAGCAAATTCAATGAGGAAGCCAGATTCACTTAACAAGCAGGCTAGTAACTTATCAATTGCAGTGATTCACTTAACAACTGTGGCAAGAAAGATCATAAAATTGGTCAAAACTCGCTTATCAAATGTCTCACTTAACAACAGAAATTTTGAACTCAATTGTGGTCATAAGTCAAGGACTATTTGTCCACACAATTTTCAGACAAGATTAAAACTAACACAAATAAGTAGACCATGAGATAGCTACAAATAAATTGTCTTTTGCCACAAGTCTGCCTAAAAAAGGTTGGTTAGACGTTTTAAATAAATATTGTAAATTACAGAAACAACAAAAACTCAGAACATTTTATAGCTTTATTTATAGCCTGATGGATGAAGGCTTAATTTAAAAATATCATATGTAGACATATACAGAAATGATTAGACATGACTTAGCACAACACCAAAAATACCCTGAAATTAAACCTGCTCCCATTTTCCAAAATTTGCTATCTTCTTGGAAATTCCATTTTTAATCAGTGATTATAGAAAGCAGTTCTTACCACTTTTGGATTTACCAGTTTTACTGAGTATTTAAAAGAGGTTGTTTAAAATAGCATTGATGTTTAGAATCAAGGTCATTTTTTATGAATAATGGATTTCTCTAACACTTGTGTTCAAGGTGGAAGGGAGTGTGATAATTTCAATATGCACATGACCCAGAGCCATTTCTCACTCAAGAGAATGGAACATGTATTGTGTGTCTGTGGTGGCAATTTGTGTAGGCTACAGACACAAAAGAAGGAGTAAGGTTGGGAACCAGATTTTCTCATCTCAGAGATACAGTTTTGTTAGGTGCCAACAGTCACCCAGTTTCAAATATGAAAAGCACAAGAGACAATGTCTGTAGAAGCATGGGAAAGAATGAGAAGAAGAAGTGTCAGAATTAAACAACAGTGATATAAGGAGAAACTATGTTAAGTGGTTTATGCTGGAATGCAGTAAATGCTCTTATCTAGCTATTGTGTGTCTCAGAATCTTCAGCATACAGTATATTAAACCAAAGAATGTTCTTACTATGCCATGTAGTCTGTGTGAGACTCTTCTTCTCTATTCTTTCTAGCTGAAATTCTAACATTATTCATCCAAATACACACACACACACACACACACACACACACACATAAATTAGTAGGCTTTTCTTTTTGACAGTCTGACTGTTTTTAGGTGCATAAGAAATAATGTTTACATGATGTTGTTTAGTGAACAGACTACATTTACTTTTCATGTCAAACTGAGTCTTTTTAGTCATGAAGAACATATGGATTTGTGAGGACTGAATTTAGTTAGTTTCATCCAACTCTAGTCTATTACACACACACACTGGGATGAAAACTTCTAAAATGAATATTTATAATCTCAAGATAAATGTTCATTCTTTTGATCAATGGGGTGCTTTGCCTTACCTACTGTGCATCTACTCTGTTTTTTGACGGATGAATATGCATGTGTAAATATATATGCAGATCAAGTCATAGCACCCTGAACAAATGCTTTCACTACGTCTTAGTTTAGACATAAAATAATAACATATTAATAAGTAAATTAATTGAAAAGAATGGATGAAAATCTTGGCTTTTTTATATAGTCATGCTGAGTATGTGACACCTTAAAATATGTAAGTGGATAAAAATGCTGATTCCATATTTATCTGGGAATTTATCATCTGTTTGACAGTTTGGTGTAGTTATTAAAGTACCAGTCTAGAAACCAAGTGATTGTGAGTTCTAATCCCACCTTAAACTCAAAGCAAACTTGGTGACCTCGGAGACCAGTCACTTTCACTTAGCCTTAGGAAGGAGGCAATGGCAAACCATTTCTGAAAAACCTTGCCAGGAAAACTACACAGACTTGATCAGGCAGTTTTTCAGTTCGGACATGACTGAATGGAAGTAAAATTACCTGTGCATAGCTTTGGAAACATTTTTTCCCCTTTTCTTTAAGGTTAAAGTTATTGTAAAAAGTATATTTCGGCCTGGATGGAGTTGCAGGTTTTAGCACCAGTGTAAGGCATAAAATGTTTTCTCAGGAATTAAAACAACAGCCTTTTAAAATTCAGGATATTTAGTGCCACCAGAATAGATGGGAAACTTTTCTACACTTCCTTTAATCTAGTGGAACCTAGATTATTTTGTTAATATTTGAATTAATATGTTAACAAGGGGTTTATTTATTTATTTATTTATTTATTTATTACATTTGACCAGTGAAGCAATACATAAGTAGAATTTCTGAGTTAAGGATATATGCAGTGGTGAGATTCAGCCAGTTTGCACCACTTCGGCAGAACCGGTAGCTAATTTTTTTGTTGCCCAGGCCCAGAATGGACTTCCGGAAGCGGCATCCACACACGGAAACAGTTGTGCATATATTTGAATCCCACCACTGGATATATGTATTGTGTAATAAACCAGTGAAGTATTTGGATGATGAGATCTAATTGGTTAAACAGGCTATACTTGTACTTTGCTTGCTTATGAGATTTGGATCCAGGAAAATAAAATTTACAGTATTGTAACACTATATATAGTTTTGTGTGTGTGTCTGTGTGTGTCTGTGTGTATAATAAGCAAGGTACAAGTATAGACTGTTTAACTCTCTCTGTCTCTGTCTCTGTCTTTGTCTCTGTCTCTGTCTCTGTCTCTCTCTGTCTCTGTCTTTGTCTGTCTGTCTGTCTGTGTGTGTGTGTGTGTGTGTGTGTGTGTGTATGTACACAAACACACACACAAGCCTTATGAGGTAGGTTGAATATAATCTTACCAGCCATTTCATTTTTTGTTTCAATTGGGATATATGCTTCTGTCTGTGTATCTACCAATCTATCACTCCGTCTGCCCTGAGTTGGAGCACAAATACAGAAGAACCAGTATAACACCAAAAGTGGGAAGCCCAACCAGAAGGAGAAAAGATATAGAGTATACACAGTGATAAAGTAAATACCAGCAGACATGATCTGGATCATTAAAAAATAGGGTAAAATATCTGACCAAGGTGAAACAGGACAGGACTGGAACAACAACAGAATAAATGATGCCTAGAAGCACTTATTTTAAAGGAATGGACAATTATACAAATCAAATAGATAGAAAGACAGTTATGCTGTGGATAACATCATAGTAACACCTCATAGTATTATTGTGGCAATGATAAGTGTTAGGTAGCAAAGAAAACAGAAGGAAGGAAAGGTGTACTTCATTTCACCCTCTTTGTGTGTCTGTGTATTAATTTGTTTCAATTATTATTGGAACAATCCAATAATTTGATCTGATTAAGCACTTCAGAAGCAACTGTTCCATATTTCCAGTTACTGACAGATGTCCTCTATAACTTGCCTGTTGTGCATCAGAATGATTCTTTCCTTTAAAAATAATGATCAGCTCATAACGTCTGGAAACTGGTGTGCGTTGGTGAAAGTTGCTGCCAGTTTAAATGTTCCCAGCAGAGCTGAAGCCTCTGTATGTCAGGAAGGTGCAGAATTTTTCAAAGCAGAGCTTCTATTTCGAGAAGCTCTATCTCGCGGTTTAAAATCCCCCCACAATGCATTTGTGTAGTCAGGGGTGGGCTGGCCCGTTATGGAAAGAAATCAAAATGATTATGTTCTAATGTTACTTCAGGATTTTCAAGAGTTGAAAATAATCCTTTATAGTTTAATGGAAAAAGAAATATCACTACCTTATAAGCCTACTTCAGTCATTCTTTCTTTGTTATTCCTCCCTCCCCCATCTCCACATTTCCTCTTTGAAGCTAAGCCCTTGATGGATTAGCCCAATGCTAAAGAAAATGTCCTCTTTTATGCATGAAAGCTTTATAATTGCTGCAGAAAGATACTTAGTTATTCATATTATACATATAATCAGATTAGTTTTGAATCTTTCCTTACCTGAGAATATACAAATCAATTTGTGAATATTTTAGTATGATTTTTTTATTATTTAAAAAAACTGTCTCTTTTTTGCTGTCCTCAAAAAAAAACACCAAAAAAACAACTAGCTGTGACTGTTACAGGAAGCAGAGCAGGTGAATTTTTAATATCCCAGGAAACGAGATTTTAATCTTCTGAGGAAGTTCTTTAAGGGCTAATAATTTTATGTTCCTTATATACCATTTAGTAATAAAATCTGACTTGTACACTTACATTCTAGAAACAGATAAAACTAGCAAAATCCTCTCTCAGAGTTTGGTGCCATGACCACCTCTGATCCTTTAATTGATTTTGCCATGTGTTATTTTAACATCTCTTTTGAAGACAGTGTATAGTTGAATTGGAAATGGAAAAGAACAAAAGTGAAATATATGAAACCATTAAAATTCCAAAACATTCTCTGTACAACAATTCTTAACAATGTAACTATGAGAATAATTATAGGACGTAAGCCAAGTTGTAAAGTAATATGAAGACTGGGTTCATAGATCACATAAAACTATAATAGGATTGGTGGGCTTAGTGGGTCAGAAGGCATTTCCATTGTGGTTATTACATGATATCTGGACCCTTTTAGTACCTTTTGGATTTCTAATATTAATAACTAAAAACTTAAAATACATTTTAATATATATGTATATATGTCTACTTGGAAATATTTTTTTTCTGAGATCAACAACTCTTAGCTAAGCATCTAAAGATGGACATCTTTGTTTTTTCTCTTTTGTGGCATCCATATATGTTCTTTACAATTGTCTAATTAATACTTTATTTTTATTGTTATTATTTCTACAACCATTATTACACTTTTTCATCCTGTCATTTTTTGATGAGAATTTTGTAAGCTAAAATTCTGTTCCATTGCCTTTCAAGGCCATCTATTTTCTTAGAACAGAAATCAGGTGGAACAGCAGATAAGACTAACCTTTAATAATAAGTAATGACTTTTTAAGAAATAGATGATTGGTTAAAAGCCATTGGTCTACTGACTATAATGAGGTCTTAATATATCTACTGTATTTCCATTTTAAAATGGAAATGGAGCAGTGGTGGCATATATTTCCTTTTATATGCACATACTGTATTCAGTTATTATAAAGTCTATAAATGATGTTCAGATAAATAATATTTTCCTTCTTCATTAATTACTGCTTCCTATTGGAATCAGGAAATATAGATCAATTTAATCAATCTGTTTTATTGCCCAAGTTAGTTTAGTAATGTTCACCATTGATATATAGTTCAAATTTGCTTCCATATGTAATCTTTTACATCATTGCTAGCATTTAATAGTATATGCCTTCAGCTAATTGTTATCCTTTGAATCCAGAACAATAAAACTGGGAATAAGCAATAATAATAAAAGCAATGAATATTATAACCTGCAAAAGGAGCAAATACTGTATAATAACCAGCAACCATCATTTAAAAGGAGGTATGTTGCTGAATATTGGGGGGGAAACATATTAGGATTCTACAGGTTTTATATTTGGGCCACTGGTTCAGTGAAGGCCAGCAAGGTATAATAGGCAAGATCTGGCTGATTTATGATGAGTTTTAGCTTAATGAACACTACTGGAGAAGTTTATGGATCTTCACATTTTGATTCAAATCTCTAATCTTTATTATTCAAAATAAGCTAGGCTGATTCTTTGTTAGGTATACTGAAGAATATGTTTATATTTGTGTTTTGACCTAAGGCAAAGATATATTTTGCACAAATCCACTTTCTCAATTTCCCAAAAATCTTCATACATTTAACAATAAGACATCTGGAAAGTTATCAATACATCCAAGTAAACATATTCATAAAGTATTTGAAAATGAAACATAAAACAGTTTAGATAGTTTGGAAGAAAGAGATGTTTGTATGTGTTTGCATATCACAATAATAATTTGCAACTAGTAAGGCTAGCCTCCTTGGATATTGAGTGATATATTATTTGGGTGAGTATGAAATTGAATTTTGTATTCTCATTCTTGCTTTAAAGTTTCTTTCAACTCAAGCATGACTCCTGGTGATTCATGGAAGCTTCCTTGAAAAAGGAAATATTTTTTGCAATTTCCAGTATTGTCTATAGCTTTAATATTTTTTAGAGAACACTCATCTAAGCACTTACTTGGCTAGTGTTCCTTTGGTTTCTAACACAGATCAGGCTGACCATGTGTTGCCCTCTGTGGAAACCCAGGGCAAATTCACACATCACTGCATTCTCCAGTGAGAAGATACTTAATTTACTAAATGTGTACCAATATTATGTTGGTTGTCATATAACTGTGACTATTAATCAAAACTGATTGGCACATTAAAATAACAAGTTGATGTTAGCAATAGCAATAGGACTTAGACTTATATACCACTTCATAATTCTTTACAACCCTCTCTAAGCAGTTTACAGAATCAGCATATTACCTCCAACAATCTGAGTCTTTTTTTTTTTTGAAGGATGAATCAACCTTCAGCCAGTCAAGATCGAACTGCTGGCAGTGGGCAGAATTAGCCTGCACTACTGCATTCTAATCACTGTGCCACAATAGCTTTTCATTTTAGATTCCTGAATGACCAGAGTGTGGATAAAAAAAAAAACAATTATTGGTATTCTGTGTTTGTGGGGTGTTTTTTTTGTGTGTGTTTGCAAGATGGGATAACTAAATCAGACCCAGTGTCCACAATTCCCTATACTTTAAGGTAGATTATTAATAAAATACTTGATATAGATTACCCCAGTTTCAGACCACTTATATATAGGCAGAAACAAGACTTGCAATATAAAGGCTATTAAGATGATAAATGAATAAGGACATTTTCCTTATTCCATAAGTTATACTTCAACTTAAAGTGGTGACATTTTAGTTATAAATTATATTTAACTCTAAACTATGAAGGATGGAAACAGTTCCGCCCTGAAGACGCATTGTGATCCTAAAATATAACATTAAAATGCAGTAATAATATATGTGGTTCTGTCTCCTTTTTCACCGTGAAGAAAATAATGGAATAAATCAGTGCTATACAATATAAGAACAATAGTGGGAGGTGAAATCAAAAGTTACGTAAAATACTCCTCCTCAATACATTGCACTTTAAAAAAAAATATATTGTGCATTCTGTGACTGGGAGCCATGCTATTGGAGTGAATTAGACTGATTTGACAACTTCACCCTGCTTAAATTGGATTTCCAAAAGTGAAGAAATTGATGTTGTGCTATTTCGGAGGATATTTTAAAAGATACTTGCACTTCAAAGAGAAAATAAAGTAATCAGATGCACACATTTCGTAGTTTAGCATAGCTGAATAAGTTCAGGCTATCTTGGGGCTATGCTAAATTAGAATATGTTTCTCATGTCCTGGAAACTATAAACAGCTTTTACCTTCACTTTTTTTCTCCAGGAGTGAAAAGTGAATTATCACAGATCCCCTATTTGGAAAGATAAAATAAATCCTATTACTAGATTATATAGTAAGGTATGTTCCTTTTTGATGAATCTCTGTGCACATTGCTCAATTAAACAGATAGATTTTTGAATTCATAGGTACCTTTACTTTTTCTTACCAGACTTTAAATTAGGTCTCCAAATTATGCCTGTGTATTGCCTGCTATACTGGCCCTTGAAAGTTTAAAACATTTTTTTAATGAAGGCAGACAGAGAGAGAGATGGAGTGATCTGCTTGATAATAAAGCTTAGCTTTAATGCCAGCTCCGTGCTGTTACAGCATATTACTAAACAGCAAGAAATGTGGCACAGATGTTGTGGCAGCCATATTTTACACCCTCCAAAAGGTCATGTCGCTTGTTATTTCATTCAGAATCAATATTAAGTGAGCGTTCCAAATTTCAGCTGTCAGTTGAATTTATTGCTGCAAAGCAAGGCTGAAGGGTTTTCAACTGTGATTCTAGCAAGGTAACACATTACTAATATAAGGATACTTTAGGAGAAACAGGTGACCCACATGCAAGTAGAAAAGGTCAGTTTAAAATATCTGCAGGAGAATATTGTAATGGGCAGCGATCACCAGGCGGTTTTCACAAAGTAGCATTAGTTAAACATCACAGTTTTCTTTGGCAGAAGTGTCACCATAAACATAGACACAGATGATCAGATAGCCTCAAGGACACAACTGAGCCCTTAAGATGTTGCAACCCTTTGAACGTTGTGTTTGGAAGATATAGTTGTTTTTGCAGAGTGCTATAATTTATAGAAGTCAGGCTAGTATTCAGGTTAGTGGGTCACTGAAAGCAATTTCATCTTTTTCATGAAAGTAAAAGGCTTTTTAATTTCATCAACATGGTATTTTCCTTAATTTTTTCTATATGTGTACAAAGCAGGCATGGTACACATATCAATAAAGTTGGGAAACTACTGCAATTAGATTATACTTTGACTTGGAAAGGTAGGGGCATAATTCATCAGTTGAATCAAACAAATATGCAAAGTTTTCAGTTTTAAGTGGTGTGAGTAAGCTATAACTCTAAACAGATAATTAAAGAAATCAATTCAGCAAACTAATGATAATGATCAGAATATTAGATCAGAATGACAAAGGAAAGCTCCTGGGTCATTCAAAACTTTTAGACACATCGTTATCTACTCCTTTATCAGTGTTAAGGATCCCTTGCAAAAGACCTTTAGTATAGTAAAAGTATCAGTAATGGCCATAACCTAAATCATATATGAAAGTTAAAAAATACTTCATCCCACAGAAGTCTATTCAAACACAAATTGTATGTGCAGTTATGCTTTCTATAGCCCTTGCCAGAAAAATATCTGAAGAAACTGATCATGCTTTACTTACGTGTGTTTTTACTATGCAGAGATCAATTAACCAGGATTTAGATATATCTCATATTTTGTTCGAATTATGACTACTATATCTGGGTTGCAAAAATCCAGATGACCAATAGAAGATAGAAATCTGTTAGCCATTATCTATTCCCATACTAGAAGCAGTGCATTTCTTACATAGTGATTTTGAAAGTATTTATGGATTTTTTTCTTCCCATACCATAAAAATGCATGCCATCCAAGTTGTAAGTTGTGTCCTTCTAAGTATAGTAATCTTTTGTGTCTAAGAGGTATTCATTCTTTTAGCCATGTTAATGCAGCTGCTTGATAATATAGAACCCAGTCTGGTAACCCAAATCCTCTATTTTCTTTCGCTTCTTGTAGCATTTTCAGTCTAATTCTGGCTTTTTTCCCTTGCCAAATAAACTTCAAAATCAATGCATTTAACTCATAAAAAAATCTCTCTATTTTTCTAGGTATTGTTTGAAATAAAGTAATTTTGATTAAAAGTTCATTTTCACCATGACTATTCTTCCTAATCTTGAAAGTTGTAGATTTTTCCAAGTCTAGTGTTAATTGTTTTAGTAGTTTTACATAGCTGTCTTCTTTTATTGTTGCATACCTTGCTGTTAAATACATCCCCAGGTATTTAACTTTCTTAATTACCTGGAGGTCTGGTTTTTTTTCTGACAGTTGTTTTTTTTTTCCTGTAAGGTTTTTGACTATCACTTTAGTCTTTTCTCTGTTTATTTTCAATCCTGCTACTTCTCCAAATTCTTCTATCTTTGTCAATAGTTTAGAGCTTGTCTCCAATGGGTTTTCTAGTATAAATACCAAATCAAATGCTTGTAAAAGTAAAAATTTATATGACAATATCAGGATGAATCTCAACAATGGAAGTGCTTGTTCACCCAAATCTAATTAATTATGAGAAAGTTGTGACTTATAGAGATATTCTGAATACTGAAGAGAAAATACAAACTAAACAAGAGCTAGAAGAACAGGGTATTGAGCTATAATGGTGGCCGCACCTGCAAACACAAATGAGATATGAGAAAGATGCTAAAACATGGTTTTAATAAAGACCAGACAGTATTTGACCAGATACTATTGTCTTCAGATGAAAAATTGATTAAAAAACTGTATAGCTTTTTGTTAAATTTAAAGATGGAAGATGAAAAGTTAAACAAACAATGATAATATGGGCAAAAAAACTTTGGGCACAATGTAGAGTTAGAAAAATGGCAAAATGTCTGGGAAAGAAACTATAAAATAACAAGGGCAGCTACTTATAAAGAAATTCTGTATAAAAAGTTTTATAGATGGCACTTACCACCTGCAAGGTTAGCAAAAATGTTTAAAAACATGTCTAGCAATTGTTGGAAAGGTAAGCAAAACCCAGGCATGTTCTACCACCTTTGGTGGACATGCCCCAAAGCAAAAAAAATTCTGGTCAAAAATACATATGTGGTTAGAGAAAACATGTAGATTTTAAGCCGAAACTATTTCTTTTAGGTGTAACCTCAGAAAACTATGATAAAGAATGTGTATATCTAATATTACACGTACTAAGAGCAATGAGAATTACATTTGCACAGCATTGGAAAAATGAAGAAATACCAGGTGAAGAAGAGATCGTTAAGAAAATTTTGGACTGTGTAGAAATGAAGAGGCTTACATTAAAAATGAAAGGGAAAGAAGATACAGAATACTTTCAAACATGGGATACATTTTACCAATGGCTAGAAAACGGAGTAGAGAGTAGGAATTTAAGGTGTATCATTAAGGTAAAAATGTGGACCCAGACAACACGTTGTTTACCAAGCACCAAAGATTTGTAAGTATAAAAAAGTATATATACAAATAAGTTTGAAAACAAATAAGTTTGAAATGCATATTAGTCTCCCTTTAATTCTTTGTTAGCAATCTAAAATTTACACAAATATGAGCTGTCACTGTTGTGACTACTGCCTGTTGATGGCCTTCGGTTAGGCCGAAACAGGAAATAAAGATTTGTCCCATGTTTGGGGCCTAGCAAGGTAATCTAAATAGTTAACAAGCATTTAATGTATATATGAAATCTGTTAGCCAGATTTTTTGGACCATAAGCAGGAATCATAAAATAGTTCTTGATGACAAGAGAATTTATTACTTTCTCCCTTCATTGGCCAGAATGGTTATTCTTGTTCACCTGTTTACACTGCTGAGGAAAGATGAATATTCAAAAAAAAAACCATTATTGTTAAATTGTTCCTTTTTTATTTGCCTTTTTATATGTAGCTCATGTTCGTTTTACTAAATTGGGTTTTAATTTCCTCCAAATGCTGATTAACTGCTTTACAAATTAGTAATCCAGCTAGCTCTGGAGTTTGCAAAGGCATTTTCTCTTATAATCCTGTTTCATTTCATCTGTTTAAAATGATGAAAATGATATCACATAATAATTACAGTTATTCCATGATACCATAATCATGTGATTTTATAATAAATTATAACACATAAAAAGATGTCTAAGAGGCAAAAAGCTAATGAACTGTGGAGATAAAAGGTTAAACAAAGAAGAGTTTAATCCCATATATTCCCATAACAGGACTAGCCATAGAATAGCAAATTCTACAATCTCGTCACAAAAATTACCTATTCTAGACACTTGCATAGGGAGGATCATCTTAACTGAAGTTATTCAAAGTTAAATTTAGGAAAAAGGAGCGCTAGAAAGCATAAATTCATCATAGATTCTGATTTCTTGATTTATAATACATGCATTTGGTCCATGCAGCAATTTTTATTGCATTCAATAATTTTATTGCATTGCATCACATGACTTGACCCAATTTTTTTTCCTTTTTTTCCTTTTTTTGCAGTGGTTGTCAAATGAATGCTGCAGTTGTTAAAAGAATGCAGTGGTCATTAAGTGAATTCATTTTCCCCAATTTTTTTTGCCAGAAACTGGAAATAAATGCTGAAAACCAGCAAAACACATAAATTATAGTCATGTGGCCGTAGGATGCTGCAAATGACCATAAAGGTTAGCCAGATGCCAATTACTCAAAATGCAATTATGTGATTTTGGGGGAAGGGGGTGTAGTCAGTGTAACTTTGAAATGGTTTATAAATAGCTCTGGGAAGGTCTGTTGTAACCTCAAATGGTCATTAAGCCGAGGACTATCTGTACTCAGTTCTTACTTTCATATTATAAAATGGGCAGATCCTTGCTTGTATAAGCTCATTTCAATAAACTCTTTTACATTTTCATACCTTTTACTCATTTTCACTTTCAGCAAGCATTTATTTCTCATCACAGATTAATACTAACTTTCACCTTAACTTTTCCAGTTTCAGTAAACGTTCTTCAAAGGTACACCTAGTTTAGTTGTGAGAATTTTTGGCTATTCACACGTAATATTTTACAAATTTTTAGCATATATCACATGTGTTCTACTTCTATGATGCCATGCTCTTATTTGCAGAAAAGCAATAATCTGCTCTGTTTAATTTATATTGCTGTCAATTCTCATATTCTTTCAATCAGAATTCTGTCCAGCACCTTACCAATAACATTAATATTTTTTTTCCATTTTTTTGTATTTATGCTTATTTATATTTTGAGTAACAGAAAAAGAATAGTATTCTTCCAATGGCCAGGCATAGTTGCAATCTTCATAGGCATGTCATATTATACAGCAACTTCATAGCCTTCAACATTCATATTCTGTCTTTCTTGAGGCTTAGGATGGCATGAAAATGTGCCAAGGGATGCAAGTTATGATTTTTAAAAATAAAGCTATCAGAGGAAAAATACAGAAAGCTTCAAAAAAATGTTGCATTCATTTGTATGCATCATAATCTCTCGTCTAGTTCTAAATTATCTATTAAAGTCACAAGTGATTTTTCACCCAAATCATATTAATTATGAGTGTTGCCAATTTCCTGCAAACTCATTCTTGTTACTATTATATTAATTGATTAGATAACATGAAGCTCCAACTAACCTAAGAATTCTTACTTTCAATATTCTACGTAGGCGACACCAATTCATACATCTTCTCTTATCTGGGTATGTTCATCAGTTCCATTCCTTAAGATCAATAACACCTTCAATTAGCCTTATTGTAATCTTCCTCTTTTTTCTTAGTTTCAAACTGTGTTTCTAGCCATCACTTTTTTTGTTTTATAGTTTTATTCTTTTTCTTTGAATCTTCTTATATTTCAAGTCACAATCTTTCCTATGCCTTCTTTAATATCTATGGGCCGTCACCAGATTGGCCCATAGATGTTAGCCATTATGGCTCTGGACAATTTAGAATTTCACATAATGCTTTTTATTAAAACATAGGGACAATAGAGTAAGTCTTAGTTGTTTCCATGCCAGATGCAGCATTCCTTGCTAATGGGAAAGGCATTACTTGTTACATTTTAGGCTGTATGCCACAAGTACCATTTAAGTCTATACCTAACATACTCATGCTAGTCTATGTAAAACAGAATTAATAATCTAGAAAATGCCTTGCAAGTCAACATACTCTTACCCGCATTCCACCAACTAGAAGATACACTTGGTGTACTGGCTTTTCTGAAAAGAGTAAGCTCATTAAAATAAACTATATTTCAGTTAAATTGGAAAAAGAAGACAATAACCTTAGAATGTGATTCTTTGCAATATGTTTGCCAGTGCAATGATGGATAAATCAAACGTGATACCAAAAGTGATATATTTTCCACAGATAAGAAGTTCTGATCTGTATCAATTGCTTATGTGACACCATGGGAAATAGACCATGCAAAATGAGGTTCCTCTGTAGTTTTCAGAATGAGCCCAACATCATTTTACTCAAAGACTAAGTGAAACCTTCAGCTAACAACTTGCGCCAACCTGCTTTCAAACAATAAAGATGTTTTAAACTGAAAACTCAGTATTGCTATAGCAGGTGCTGAAATGAATGAAACAAGAGAAGCAGAAACACCTGCTAAATCCAGCTAACAATCACTACATTGTTTCCGATGAGCTCACAATTAGGTAGAAAATCTCCTCATGCCTGCTTCAGTCCCTTATTAAAGAGGCATGAATCTTACCATTCAAAGGAGTTCCTACTTCATTTCTGTAAGTGTAGATTGATTTTATTATCTAAATGGCATTTGTTTCTTAGAAGTCAGTGGCTGATATTGTGTGTAATGAATTGCCTGTTTAGTGGTCAAACCTTTCCTTATATTGTAAAAATGTACACTATTTGAGATATGAAAGGGTCCATGAGGGACTTCAGAAATAATTGTTTTCCACTTCTGTACTAGATGTTCTAGATTTTTATTTTTCAGGAAAAAAAGAAAACTATTATGAAATGGTTCCTAATATTTTTATTTCAAATGGTAGATAAAATGATTACGATCCAGAGAAAATAGTTTATGATTCTAAATAGTCACACTAAACCTCAAAAACTATTTGAGATTTCAGAAATCCATTAAAATTATAAAAAGAAGGTGCAGATAGTATTTCAGATTCAGGAAATGAGATTGTGTTTTAGTAATGTATAATGAGCCTTATTTCTATGCGTTTTCAGGCTTATCTTATCTTTGAAACCATTTTCTTTTAATGTTTGATACACTGGAAGACGATCTCTGTTATACAGTCTCTTTTTATTTTTACTGAAGTGTTGATGATTTCATTTTTATTTTGCTTATGTTTTTTTCTTCAGTATATATACCAGAATTCTCAGCAGTCATTAAAAATAGAAAAATTTGGGATGTAAAATATTTTGAGAAACAATGCTGCATTCACATAATTCCCTGATGATATATGGTATCCTTTCTGATTTGAAATAGAACAAAACTCCTTATAAATGTTGTTATTCAGTTCTCATGACATACTGTGGTTAGTGCTAACTAGTACTTGTGGCATGAAATGGTTACTCTATCTGGGGCCTTCAAACTTGGCCCTTTATGACTCATGGACTTCAAACCCCAGAATTCCTCAGCCAGCATACCTGGCTGAGGAATTCTGGGAGCTGACGTTCATCAGTCATAAAAGGGCTGAGTTTGAAGACCCCTGCTCTAGGTTACTCCATCAAAAGAATCTGGTTTTCAAAGACTGTTTCTTATTTTCATCTTCATGTAATACTGTGAGTAGAGTACTTTTAATTCACCTTCCATTATTGATCAAATAATTCATAGCTTGATTGTATTTTTCAAAACTTTGTGTATGCCAACTATAATACAAATAAATCAAAGTCCTCATTGCCTACCACTATGTACATTTATTCATCAGTAGTCTTATTGTAAAATGTCTATGGGATTGTACAGAGCTGCAATGCCAAAGAGATTTATTCATGAATAATTTTTAATGACTTCTGAAGGACTAACTTTGTAGAAAACCTGCACTAAGTTCTTCTATAAAATGCTATATCTGAAAGGCAAGATCTGGCTTTGCATAGTAGCATTGGTAATAAATAAGCCTCTCCTAAAAGCTTTAATTTGTGTTTCAGGGTTACTGCTATATAGATTTTTTTTCCCCTCATTTGGCTTGCAAATAAAGCAGACCCTTGTTTGCTTGGATATTATAAGGTTTCCTAAAGAGACCAAGTGCTTCAGTAGTAAAATCCATCTTAGATATATTTATTTTGTTTCTTGAAATAATAAAATAGATTTTAATATAATGTAGCCTTTTAATATTATTATGACTGATCCATGGATTTGCCTGGAGAAAGGATGATTATGATGATATCATTGGTTTCCTGCTTAACATGCTAACCTGGGAATCGAATGTTGAGATGACTGCAAGATAAAGACAACTTTTTGTTATTATTGCATTTGTATTAATCCCTTAAGGTCCACTAATGTGTTTATTGAATAGCTGCTGATAGAATATAAAAGAGATTAAAGGAAACTTGGTCTGAAGAACTCTATTCCTGAAAATAGGGAAAAAGAAATGATTGAAAATTATGTATTCTATGCATATTTTGTCAAAAGCCATTCATTTGTTACTTCTAGCTAGGGAAAATACAAGTTTCTGTCTTGGGTAGCCATGGATTTGGTTTGGTATCTGGTAAGTCTTAAACTCTAAAATTATCTAATGTTAAATATATGTAAAAATATCCCAGGAGGCCTTTAGAGACCTCTGAAATTGTTTCTAATGATGGAGCAATAGGAGGCTCTAGACATCAATTCTCAATTCTCTGTCATTTTCAGTGACTTCAATTTACTGCTGGTATGAATATTTATTCCGTTCTGATTATGCTGATGTTGAATAACTTTTTCAAGATTTGACATCCCATAAATATGAATAAATACATAGTTGGAAATGAGTTTGCATAAACATTGCTGGAGTACATTTCCTGCAATTCATCTCTCACTTGCCTCAACAACAACATGCTTGTTTACAATATTTTAGTCCCAGCTTTGCTAAGTTCAGGTCAAATTTACTAACTGCTCCTCTGCCCTGATTTGAAAACTTCTCCAGACATTTCTCACTGAAGGCAAAACTAGACTTGTTCCCATTGTTATATCTACTGTAGAAAAACTCCAGACTCCAGTGTCCATATTTAAAGGTCAGAGGACTGGAGTAGGTGGCTGATGCTTTCAAGCTGGATTGTTTGGCAGAATAAGGAAATAGTTCAAAGCAGAGCAAAAGGTTGGAGCTTCTACAATGGAAAAAGAACAAAAAAAGGAGCCAAATTTTTTTGACATCAGTTTTGTGTTAATGTTAATTAATGATTTAATAATTAAAATGGAATCTGAATACAACCCTGTCAAAAATCACACTTTTTAAAAAAATAGACCTTGAACTAGATATTTAACAAGTCCCCAAGAAATAATGGTGCAATATAATTTTGAGTAGTTTATATCTCGTTGCTTGCAGTGGTATCTTGCCATGGGTGAATTTAGCTGATCAGCATCTGATTATTTATCTTTGTATGGGGTCTTATTTTGAATAAGTGGAGATGACACCCACATGCATCAGATGAGGTGTAGGCTTCACAGATCTAGAGTTAATGCTGTGTTGATATTCAGACATTCTACACCCACCTTGACAATGCAGAACAGATTGATATTTGCATTATAGACTGAAAAGTCAACAAATACTGCCCTTTTGCTTCTTTCAAGCCACAAATTATCCTTAACAACAGCAATCAGGGCAGAGGTCTCTTCTTCGCTTTTGGAAAGATCCTGGTGATAGCCAGCTCCACTGTACATGATGATAAATATTTAATATCTGTATCAAAAATAAGCAACATCATACCTATAAGTATCAAAGTAGTCCTGTACATTTGTCTTAAGATCCATAAAGTTTCCACCTGATTAAAAAAGAAAAAAAGAAAATTGGAAGTTACTGAATAGCAGAGCAAAGCTTCAACTTGTAGAAGCATTTTTAAATAACTTTGGACCTCACATAGAATCTATAGACATCCTAAGAAAATAAAAATAGACCATAATGCAAAGAGAAACTGGGATGAGAAGAATGAAATGGAGACGGAGGGAGGGAGGGAGGGAGAGAACTCTGTAGTTAAATAACTTGTAAAGGAGCATTACACTAAGTCAATTTATAAATCTCTCTTATTTTTCTTTGAATCAGAGCTATAATCCTATGCATGACTAGTCAAGATTATCAAATAAGTGTAGGTTAGCAACAAATGAATACTTGTCCTGATTATATTTCATTCTCCAATATAAGCTTTGTTTAAATACCTGAAATGTTTATATTTGCAGAAATTGTAACAAGTCAGCTCACCCTAAGTTCTGGTATTGATTTATTAAAGTTAAGAATCTTGTTTTTCTTTATGTAACTTGCTGTTTCAAGAGTACATCTGGTAATAATCTTACATACGCCGGCAATAATGTTAGAAAAATATTATTTATCATGGACAAGGATGTGAACCATGTATTTTGAACAATATGTTTAAGATAAGATAAGATAAGATAAGATAAGATAAGATAAGATAATCTTTATTGCCAGGTTTTTTTTACTGTGGGCACAATGGCGCACATCAAAAATGAAATTTAGTTGCCCGCTCTCAAAGTGAGACATATACATGACACACACCTAAAACATACCACATACAACATATGTATAGACCCACACCCCTACATATACATAACAATAAAATATTAAATACTGTCCAACTTGAATACATAACGGAAGGAGGAAGCCTGAGAGTTCACAAGGTTAGTGCTGTATGGAATGAAACTACGGTTGAATCTGGATGTTCTGCTACGGATACCATGAAGCCTCCTCCCAGAAGGTATCAAAGAAAACAGGTTGTGAAGAGGATGTGTAGTGTCCCAGATAATCTTACAGACCCTGTTCAAACAATGTGTCTGTGCTATGTCCTGGATGGGAGGGATGGAACTGCCAATGATCTTTTCGGCCATCCTCACCACTCTCTGTACCACCTTCCTGTCTGAAGCAGTGATGCTTCCAAACCAGACTGTGATGCTGTGTGACAGGATGCTCTCAATCGTCCCCGTGTAGAAAGTGGTAAGGATAGGAGAAGGAAGACGAGCTTTTCTCATGTGATGCAGAAAGTGCAAGCGCTGCTGTGCCCGCTTCACCAGTTTCTCACTGTTGAGTGACCAAGACAGCCTACTTGTTAGCTGCACACCTAGGAATTTGATGCTGGTAACCATCTCCACAGATGAATCATTAATGCACAGAGAAGTGTGGCTATGCCTGCCTTTTCTGAAATCAACAATGATTTCTTTGGTTTTACTGGTATTTAAAACTAGGCTGTTTTCTTTACACCAGTTCACCAACCCATCAACCTCCTTGCAGTAAGCTACCACATTGTCGTCATGAATAAGGCCCACTACTGTTGTATCATTTGCAAACTTCACAATATTGTTGGTGGCAAACCTAGCACAACAGTCATGGGTCAACAGGGTGAACAGCAGCAGACTTAGGATGCAGCCCTGAGGAGAACCTGTGCTCAAGGAAATGGTATTAGAGGTATTTGTTCCAGCTCACACATATTGAGGCCTCTTGGTATGAAAATCCAGAATCCAGTTGCACAAAGGGATGTTTAAGCCTAAAAGGCCCAGTTTGTCTACTAGATGCTGGGGAATGATTGTGTTAAATGCCGAACTGAAGTCAACAAACAACAAACGCACATGAGTATTTCTTTCCTCTAAGTGTTTCAAGCTCAGATGGAGAACAAAAGAGATAGCATCCTCCTTAGAGCGATTTGGTTGGTAGGCAAACTCAAGTGGGTCAAATGCTGGTGGAAGGCTAGATACAATAAAGTCCTTTATCAGCTTCTCAAAGCATTTCATAATGGTGGATGTCAGTGCAACTGGATGGTAATCATTGTGGCCTGTCGTTGTGGACTTTTTTGGAACTGGCAAGATGATGGCCATATTAAAACATGATGGGACCACTGCCTGCTGCAATGAGAGATTGAAAATATCTGTGAGAACACAAGCCAGCTCATCTGCACAATCTCTAAGGACACATCCAGGGATGTTATCTGGGCCTGCTGCTTTCCGAATGTTAACTTTAAATACTGGTTAATGGGAAGTGACTAGAAACATGTTTTTTTCTATTCATGTCCTGCTTGAGAGAGAGATAGAGACTGAGATTAAAAAGCATTGTAGTTGTTCCAATCAGCTGCACGGCTCTCCAGAAAAATCCCAAATTTTTATTACAGCAATTTTAACAGTCAGAAAACTCATCCCTTCAAATACATAGATTTTAACTTCTGGATTCCACTTAGCATGGCTACACAACAAGTATGTAATACATACATAATATATTATGTAATGTATTGGCCTTATCTGTTTAAATCACTTGCTTTATGGCTAAACTGTTTGCTTAATGGCTGACCTACTTTTGTATGTTATGTAACGGTTGCTGGGCTGAGCTAGACTTGCTGTCTCCAGTCTGTTAAGTAGGTTTGGGGTGGAAAACTGCTACTTCAAATGTATTGGTCACTGCCTAGAGGCCAACCATATAAATAGCTGTGCAGCAGATATTAGCTTGCTTCTGTTATGTTCTGACTGAATAAACCTGTTGCTGTTGAACACCTCAACTCACTTAATGTGCTCTGTCAGCTGAAGAAGCACACGAGACAGCTGGCTAATGAAAACCTTTTATTGTCAGAACCGGGCAAGGAACAGACTTACAATGCCTTCTATTTATACTCCAGCTGGCCGGTCGGTGACCAATCAGGGCTGTGCCGGTTTCCCGCTTGTCCAAGCGGGCCAATCGGAGAAGGAGAGTTTTGACAGCCCGGAGCTGTCAAGCTACTCGCGCCTGCGCAGTACCCGGCGGTTCTTGAGAGCCGAGAGC
This sequence comes from Vipera ursinii, assembly GCF_947247035.1. Taxonomy (NCBI): domain Eukaryota; kingdom Metazoa; phylum Chordata; class Lepidosauria; order Squamata; family Viperidae; genus Vipera; species Vipera ursinii. Next base: position 101,851,535 of record NC_139513.1, on the reverse strand, counting down.
TGTCAAGCGGTTACTCTTGCGCAGTAGCTTCTGGCAGCTTTTGACAGCTGTCAAAAGCTGCTGAAGGTTTTACCTCATAACTAGGAACATGGTAACATAACATATAACGTGTGAATACACAACATAATGCCTTCAAGAACCGAATACTTAACATATTATATGACACTTTTCTTTGAATAATTACAGCAAATTCCTCATCTTCAATGGTCACATAATTTTTGGGAAACTTCACTGAAATCTCTAAGTGGCTTTGCATGTACCTGTAAGTGTAAGGCAGTTCTGGAATAGTTCCTGTAGCAGATATGGAACTTTTGTAAAATATAATGTTTTAATTACTCAAAAAGATACTCTTTATTGCAGGAGTTGAGATATGAGCACAATTATACCATTGGAGCTTCACTCGCCTTTTATGCATGTTACAAATATATTAAAAAGAGTTAGGGACTGGATTGTGTGGTTATGCCTACCATGTTGACTTTTTTTGTTACCTACTTCCCCCAAAACACCTGTATAATAATAGATTTTCAGTCTAACTTGTTTTACAGACTTGTTGAGAGGAGAACTTATATGACTGAAATGTCATATACAGTATTTCGATAACTTTAGCTAAAGGACAGAACATACTATAATTAATATATATTACAGAGGACCAAGTTTATAAAGGGTTGAAATCATCACTTTATCAAACACACACCTACTTTTTTTATATACAAGTCATCATGAAAAGAAATGTCTAAAAGTTTAAGAACTCATCACCTGGAACAATCTCTGTATAGCTGATGTGAACTGGAACAGTAATGTTTAGTGTGGGCAAGATTATACTACTACAAAGTTAAATGTACAAGTCAAATAAATGTTAAAAGTTACAAAGCTTACCGAAAGTGGCCTCTAGCCTTCTTAGACCCGATGCCATGACAGTTACTTGGGCTGGGGTATAGGTGTCTTCACAATTATCATTATTAGTAATTATATGCTTCTCCTATGGGAGACGAACCATTTCAGGGCCATTAAAGTTTGTGAACTTGCTAGACCAGTGAGCAGTGCGACCAGAAATGTTGACTTGTTGACCAGTAAACTGACCTGGGAAAAGGTGAAGCCCCTGATGTGTTAGAGTTAAAACATCTTTTCATTTCTGTGGACTGATGCAAACTGATGTTACTTCATAGCAACAATGGAGTAATACAAGAACACTTGATATTGGTGATATAAAGCAGATGGGGCCTTGCCTAATAGTTCAAGCCCTGGCAAGCTGCTCTCAATTAAAAGGGCAACAAAATAATTTTTTGCTCCTTGAAAACATTTTACAAGCAATACCATTTAGTTGCAAGTTGCTATTTCCCTGTTGGATACCATTTTAGTAGAGCTGACTTTTTGAAAGTCCATGCCAATTCCACACAGTAGGCAAAGTTCTAAATTCTACCCTAGATTTAGTTGTTTTTGTCATTCCATGTCTCTATAAATCAAGCACATTATATCTGCAGTGTTTGTAGACAGGGCAAACTATAAAATAGTGTTTCAAATCATTAGATATATCATTTAAAAAAATATTGGAGGTTATAAAGTAATAATAGACATTTTTGAGGTTTTTTGCAAAATATTCATTTTTAATAAAAGGTTACTTCTGGCCCAAAATTTGCTTAAAATGTATACACTACAATTGTGTGGATTGATCTAGCCAGAGGGAAAATGTAAGATGTCACAGGCGTTGCATTTAAAAGCAAATAAGAATTTTCTGCCAATTTCTGTGTCTGTCCACAATTATTTCTGGAAATGTTTCTGAAAAGAGGGCGAGACTCAGTAAGCATAACAGATTCGCCAAAATGTTCAGAATGTACAATAAATAATGATGACATATTTTGAACTCCTCCTTGGAGTATTCTGTTGGCAAGCAAAAGATTTGAGAAGTGTTTCTGTTGTAAATTGCCAGTGTTGCATGTTCAAAGAAAAGGAGAAAGGAAAAAAGCACTGAATAAATTTGGATAGGAAACAAATTCTTGATTTATTGGAGTTTATTTAGAAAGTAAAAAGAATGCTATCGTATAAGAATAATTACTTTTTTTCTTTCATTGTGTTGATTTTGCTTTTGAAATAATCACTAATTTCCTGTTTACCTGCTGCAGCTGCTGATCATATTAACATGTTCTCTTTATCTTTGTATGATATAAAACTAACTTTAAAAATATAGGGATGTCTTAGTGAAGCTAATGATAAGTGAAACAGGCATCCTATCAACTGTTATTCTTTGACAATCCAGTTTATTATTATTTATTATCCAGAATACATAGCAGTACTTCATCAATTATATTACAGCAATATCTTCAAATCATAAACATTTGCACTCTTTCTGAGCTGAGTTATAAAATATTGGACATGCAAAGTTTCCATCAAGTGATATATAAAAATATTTTTGATACTCAAAAGTTAGAAAATTAAATATTCTGATCTCAGTTTACATAAAATAGGTACCAGACAATCATTAAACACAAAAGTTGTATTCCAAGTGGTAGCTCATTTTAACCAATATAGAAGAGAAATTCTCTACTCTTTCGCCTGCCAGATTTAGGTTGCTCCTTTTCAGCTACATAAGGATGGTTTATTCTGTGTTTATAAAGCTGGGTGTGATTCCATAAAGGAAATAAGTTGAATTAATGGTTTTAAAAGAACAGAACTTCAATAGGTAGCCTTGCAGAATAGTTAACAAACAGTGAACAAAATTCCCATTAGTTCATGTTTAAAATTGATGTTTTTTTAAAAAATGTGACAAGACCAAAATAGCTTTGAACTTTGAATAAATTCCCTAAAGTGTTGGGGCATCACACTCCCATCAACACTGGTAACTGTATCTTGTTTTACTGCTTTTTTTTTCTATGAGTATCAATTATTCATCTGGCAGCATGACTGTCAATAGTATTTATAAATAAATAAATGGCAAATCTTTGTCTTGAGATGATTGCTTCTAAATTAGGTAATTTAAGATTAAAGGGCAGATTATATGGAGAAGTGCATTTTTCCTAATTTAGACAGCATTGTTAATACTGAGTAAACAAAACTAACACACACACACAATGAAATAGGATCTGTCTAATTTTATATCTGTTTATACAAATACTACCATTCGTTTAGTGACTGTTCAAAGTTATAGTTGCACTGAAAAAAATCATTTAACAAGAGGTCCTTACATCTTACATCTGTAGGTCAAGGATTGTATGCATGCAATATAATTTCCACCTCATCATTCTATAGGAGACATTGTTCCACTGGGTTCCTTCATACTCTCTGGGCTTGCTTGTTTCCTTGAAAATATTTCATTATCCAAAGTAGGTAATATCATCAGTTCTAGTTCTGATGACTAGCACTGATAATGTTGTCTAGCCTGGATAATAAAACACGTGGAAGAAAACAAGCAAGGTCAGAGAGCAGTAAGGAACCCTCATGTCAACCTTGAGCTACAAATGTTCTCCTTTATTGGAAGATATTGCTGCTTTAGCAAAGGTATAAGTGAGGAAGAACAGATATGGGGAAAAATTAATCTACAAATGAATCTTTCTATGCATGGAGCAGCCAGTTTGGGGTATTTCTTTGCACATGGACTGAAACAAAAATGCTTGGGAGGAGAGTGAAAAAAAATCAACAATATTAATAAGAGCTAGGGAAAAGAGGGATTGGAGATAGGAACCACGAGATATAGATAGTGAACTGACACATTCAGGACATCACAGGTTTCAACTGCTTCTCCCCTGTGCTGAAACCATCTGGAAATTAAGCCAACTTAATAATCTGCTTTCAGTCCATTCTTCCTTTTCAGCAATGATGCTGGTCAGGTGTTACGTTCAGGTAGTATTTACCAAGGCCCCTAATTAGGGATTTCCAGTCTTCTTTATCTTTCTTACCTATACTGAGAAAGTGAAGAATTTATTTTCCTTCCATGAGCATCCTTTTGACGACATGATTTCCATTGATGGGCCTTTTGCATTAGTCACCCTCCCTTGATTCTCATGTATTTGATACATTCCACCCAGTATCATCCTTAATGGCAGGAAAAAAAGAAACCACAATTTTGTGTTCCTTCCTGTCACTTGGAACAAAAGATGAAACTGGAAGAACTTTTGATAAAGAACTGCTCTGTCATTCATGGATTTTTTTTAAAAAAGTCTATATTTTAATCACTTTAAGGTATTAAAAAAGATCTATTTCCCTGGTCTAGTAATGAACTTGAAATAAGTCATCCAGTCTTTCATCAGTCCAGTACTGAATTATTTAAAAAAGGAGAAAAAAAGATAGCATTTAACCAGTCTACCTTGTGAAAGACCTTTAGAACAGGGCAGACCTCTCAGCACAAAATGACCCTGGAGAGCAGTGAGCAGAGACTGGATCAAATATTCCTGCTACAGTGCACAGTAACCAACTAAGCATTTGTGTATGAGGAAATTAAGCTTAGCAGGCAAACTATATATTGTTGCTTGTACTGGAAGAAATCAGAGTACCTTTGATGTACAGGTAATCCTCATTTTACAACAGTTCATTTAATGACCACTCAAAGATGCACAACACTGAAAAAAGTGACTTGTGACAGTTTTTCATACTTACAACCATTGCAGCATCACCATGCTCACACGATCAAAATTCAGACACTTGACAAATGACTCATTATGACGGTTGCCATCTCCCAGGATCATGTAATCACCTTTTGCAACCTTTTGACAAGCAAACTGGATTCACTTAACAACCATGTTACTAATGTAACAACTGCAGTGATACACGGGACAAAATTCACTTAACTTCTCACTTAGCAACAAAAAAATTGGGCTCAATTGTGGTCGTAAGTCATGGACTACCTGTGTCAGAGCATGCACAGTCTTATTGCGCTGAGATAACCCAGGAGTAAGCACAGTAAACAGTGGTCTATAATATCTTACAATATCTACAATACCATTCACCAGGAACAATATACATACATGCAGTGCTTTTTTTGTAAGAAAAAAGGTGCCAGAATTCACATCTTGTTAATATTTTATTTACCTTTTGCATGTAGTTGATCACTGTATATACACCCACACATGTCAGTTATGTAATGAAACATAATGGTCGTCGCCTGCAGTAAGCACTCAGTGCACGACCACATAACCAATCACAAGCAAAGCAGTGCCTCAAGCCAAGCAGCCGGATGAAGTACGCATGCATTAGATTCGAAACACAAACAGCCTGCATGCACCATTTTAATGATTTTGCCACCGACCTGCTACACTTGACAGGGTGATTCAAGTCCATGTGGATCAAACATCAAATTTTCAAAAGTTACTTTTAAAACTTGGAAAATCTGTCAAAAAATGGTGCCAGAACTCTGTTCTGGTGAGTTCTATGACAAAAAAAGCACTGCATACACGTGCTAATACAGCAGGATCCAACACACCACAATTACAGCAGGAAAAGTGGAACAGAGAGCACACATCTGTGGAGCCTCCCCTTTTATACAAAGTTCTTAAAGGGACACAGACCCAGCTGGCTCTTAAAAGGACATAGACCCTGCAAAGTCATTCCCAACATTACATCATACATCTCACATTACATAAGCTGGTTAGCTGTTAAATTATTACCTTGGCAACCTGTATGGTAAGGCAATATGTGAGAAGTTTCCTCATAGTACATCTGGGAGCACCCTGAGGACAAGATCATTTTTTTCTGTCCTTAGGAATCATTAAATTGGCTGTTGTTACACTTAGATGAGCAGAGGAACTCTTAAGATAGAAGAAATAAAAGATAAATACACTTATATAAATGATACACTTCATCATTTTCTTCAGTTAAAGTCTCCCTACCCTTGAATTTTCTTTTAGCTCCATAAAGAAAAGGATATGGGGTACAAGAACACTTCTTATTCTGAACAGCTAATAGCAACTAGAAAAGTTGAATGTGATTATTTCAATTGAGGCAATGGCCTGTGCAAAAAGTAATAAACCATTCAATTATTACTAGCATATGACTTTGAATGTGATCTTATTTCCCCTCCCTCAATCACCAAAGGATAAGTGCCATTCCAAAAGAATATAGGAAATTCTCTTCAGTGTACTTGTGTCACTGTGTGGAAAAAGTATAACAATATACTTTTAATATATTTAATATTTAAGTTGCTATCGAAAGATTGGATAGATGTGCTTATTTCATAGCAATAATCTTTGATCACATTTAAAACATTTTTGCATGCAAGTGCAAAAAGTCAGCACAAAAAAGCACCTGGTCGATGGGTTATATGCAAATGATATGAGCTAAAGCTGCCATTTTAATTAAATGAAAGAGATGTTTACAAATTTAAACTAATCACATTATCTTCACTATAAAACAAAATATATGGCAGATGAACATAATAATAGTTCTTAAAAGGGTTTCTGAGATCAATAGGGAAACAACAGAAGAGTTTTGGTAGGGCAATCATTCTGAAGCCAAGGCCCAGAAGACATGTCAGTTTCAAATCAAGGCACACTTGGATGATTGCCATAAATCAGAGTTAGATATATATGGGAATCTGCTTGATTTGAATTAAATGTATCCACTTCTACCTGGTAGAATAGAAGAAACATGCCTTTGCACTCTGTATTCATTAGCAAAGTTCTGACAATCACTATGCTTTCCGCTAACATTTATCTTTACATCATACCAAAATTCCTTTGTGAAAACTGTCTAAGTCAAATGGAGATAAATATAAAAGAATTCCCTCAATACTTTGGCCCCATAACATTTCAGATGAAGTTCAAAAACTAATGAACCAAATACTGATGAAAATAAACCAATGTCTGAATGAAACCAACAAGGGAATTCCTTCTTTATGAATTGTTACATTTGTCCTAGATGAAGATGAATGGCTCCTTTATTTATTAGTAAGGAAGTTTACAAGTTTGGTAATTGTCTTTTAGCAGGTTAAGAATAAGCTTTGGCTGTTAAAAAATAAATAAAGATTTTGTTAGCAAATATTTCTCATAAGGCATTTAATTTATTAGAATTAGGTTCTATGGACAAGCTGTATGTAGAATTCACCCAACTACAGCACTATTTAATAATTCTCTGTGAGTAATTTTCTTGCTGTTTTTCTCATTTATACTTTTATTTTTTGCCTAATAAGACTTGACAATGTGTACTTAGGTTTATGATTCTTGTAGCGATAGAAACGGATGAACTCTTCAGAAAAAAAAGAAAAGGAAGAAAGAAAATCCCAAACAATCCCGAAATAATTCTGCACATATTTACTTAAAAGACAAAATTAACCTAATTCGGTGGATTGCCCCAGGTATAGATTCGTTAAATTATTGAATTTGTTGAACTAAGAACAAGTATTACACAACAACAACAACAACAACAACAGCAAAATAATAATAATAATAATAATAATAATAATAATAATAATAATAATAATAATAAAAATGATAATAATAATAATAATAATGTTTTACTTGCTCAATAGCTGAACTTTTCTCCCCATATTTGTAAAACAAATGTACTGTAGTGCAACTCATATGGCCTTGGACTCTTTTTGACCACCTCCTCCAAATTGGATGAGGCTAAAATGTTGGCTTACTTTTTTTGTATTGGGGAAGTTTGAAAGAATAGAGACTGAAGAAAGAAACTTCACCAGTTCAAATTTCCAGCCTCCTCCGGTCAAGCGAGCATTTGGTACTGAGCTTGTTCATGGTTAGTACACAGCTCACAACATGCTGCAGAAAGGCTCCTGCAGCTTTCAAGATAGAGGCTATTGTGTACTAGTGTGTGAGTGGTGCATATTGGAATGCCTAATATATCTTGAAACAGAAAAGTGAGCAGAAAATTAAGGGCAGAAAAGGACCAGCACAGAAGAAATTCTTGGGTCCAGGGGGAATGCAAGGAAGAGACTTAGAGCAACTCTGCTCTAATTAGACTAGATATTATCTGTGCAAAATCATTATTTTAGTAGTTTTTGAAATTCTGTTATATTACTCTGCTAGCAATAAAGGTTGTTTTTTTCTCCCAGCAGTCCACAAGGCTGAATTCTCAGCCTTGTGGGGCTGAAAACAGTTACTTGGTCTTAATTCCATGAATAAAAGGATCTTATGGACACATTCTGTGGAACTCTGTTCTTTATTTTCATTTCATAAGATCCTCATGCAAGCAAACTTCAAATATTTATCTCAGCTCTGATTTATTTGATGCGATCACAAGCAGTGTTGGGATTCAGATATCTGAACAACCGGTTCTCTGTGTGGATGCCACTTTTGGGAGTCCGTTCTGGGCCTGGACAACAAAACATTAGCTACCAGTTCTGCTGAACTGTTGTGAACTGGCTGAATCCCACCACTGATCCCAAGTACAATGATCCTTCAAGCTCATTTTTGCTGATAGTTTTACCAATGAACTCTCAAAGAAAGTAATTTCCATTTTGAACCTCCACAGCTACAGGAGATAGGAAAACTATGCTGTGCTGTGCTATGCTATACTTTATAAAATATACCAAAAGAAGTTGATATAATTCTGACATTTCTACAGCAAAGGATTTCTGAATGAATATAATATGGTTTGGTCATAGGCCAGTTGTAGATTAGAGTACTGGAAAATGTTTTTTTTTATTATAAAAGATCAAATCTTCCTGTTCACTTACAATCCCAGAGGATCCTTCTCCTGCATTCTCTACCCTGCAATTTAGTTGTGTAGTTTAATGTCTTTAATTTTGCCTGCCTATCTGGAACCACAGGGTTGCAAATGGTAACTTTCTGTTTTTATAAAGATGGTTTTGCTGCCAAAAGTTATTTGCACTTCCCGTGTGACAGAGAATACAAATGGAGTTAATTTAGTAGGTTTCATTTGTATTTGTTTTCATATGGACAAGAATATTGAGGATTAATTAAGGATTAAAAATGCTTAAATCTTGGAAAAGTGTCAAAATTCTCAAATGTTAGAATAATAAATAGCCTGCAACAAACTATTACCGACTTCATATCTGCATAGTATTTTTTGAAATGTGAGCAGCCACTGGTTTTCAGTAACTTCTGGGATGTTTCATTCTGCTCTGTTTTCCCCAGATGTTCAAACAATGTTTAATAATCAAACAACATTCTGTGACCACTGAGGTTGTGTTTGTGCTATTTTTCCTGCCTATTTTTTTTTTGAGTTACCTATATTTCTGCTATGTTTTTGTAGCTGTGGAAACCTTGAACATCAGATCTGCTGTGAAAGGTAGAAGAAAGGCTAAATAAAAATATATACCGGTACTTAGAGAACTGGCTCTGTAACTATTTACACAATTCTTCTTACATTTCACATAAAGCTATGCACTCAACCCATTTCAGTTGTTTGGGGTCGCAACATTTGAACTGAATGAACACTTAAATTGTATAGATGCCTTAGTTTTTCCTTTCTCTTGAGTGATTTACCGAGTGTATTGTTTTGACCACCATGTTTTAAAGCAAAAATTACTAAACATTCAATCATGTGCAAGAAGACCACTTAGTAAAAAAAATGTTGCCTAGTTTGATAATGAAACATCTGCAAGAATGCAACTTAGCTTAGAGAGCACCAAAAATATTAACTTATATCGGGAAGCATATTGTGACATATTGTGCCTCCAAACTGGGAGATGCTATGATGGACTACAGTGAAGCAGTGGCTTGGGCCATATAATATAGAGAGAAAAGCTTCTGTCAAAGAAATTTTTTATCTTTTCACCCACAAATGTGGTTTTTGCAATAATTGCTCCCCCCGGATTGCATTTTATTTGCGGCAACCATGCTCACCGTTCCCTTCCTACTGGTTGCAAGGGATGTTGTTACTTGGGTACCATTTTTCCAGGCCTACTGCCCCTGCTAAAACCCACAGACCTCCATGTTCCTACTCCTTCTTTCCGTCAGAAATGGGATATCCTTTCTAGCGGATGGGACTGATTTTTTGCCACCGTTGTCCCTCAGTTAGGCATCAATATGCTATGGAACATAGTGTAAACACTTCTCTATTTTGTTAGAAACTGTAGCAAAAACTACTGCTTCCAGCCTGGAGGTTATAGGCTCTGAACTTACTGCCATCCGCAGTACTGTACTACAAAACCAATTGGTCCTCGATTACATTCTGGCCAAGGAAGGAGGTTTATCATGCTGCATCTATATACCTGATGGCAACTGTAGCTTGTTCCACAGTATTGCCAAAATACAGCAAGCTGTATGTGACTATAAGGATGCGGACCCCCTTCCTCTTTTGTGGATTTCAATGATAGTGGTTTCTTTGGGGGTTTTTCTAGCATGTTTTCTGGCCTGGGAGGACAAATAGTGGTGTTCTTATTATCCGTTGTTTTCATCCTTTTCCTTTTCTATTTGATTTTTTGCATTGTCAAAAACGTGTATTTTTACTGGCACTCCTAAGTCTTCTCCAGTGCCTCTTACGACAATTAATGCTCAAACTTCTGCTTCTGTCCCCAATTTGTCCTCTCGTCGGCCTTCTTTGTCAAGCTCCCCCTCCTCATGGCCAGCTACTTCCTGTGCACCCTCTTGTCAGGTCTATTATGCAACCGACCATCACCCTAACTACAGGTGATACCACATACACCACTATGAGAAAATTGTCAACTTGTTAACCTGTCTAAGTATATTTTCTATTGCTGTAATGCCTACCAATCATAGTAGTTTCCTCCTTGATCTTAAATGAATGAAGCTGAAACAAAAGATAATTTGCTCTTGCTCACAATGAACTAATCATGTGTGTTGTTCTCACAGACAAGAAGTGGGGACTGTGGGAGATGAAAATATAGCCCCTTACTCATAAAGTAAGATAAGTCCCACAGCAATTATTTAAAAGAAAACTTTAACTCAAACTGTTTCACAATATGAATGAATTATTTGTAATCTGCTGAGCTGTTGCATCGTGTGCAATAAGAAATTGCAAAGTAGATAGTTTTACATGTATATTTGGAACATGAGCATTGTAGCCATGGGAAAAGGAACTGAAAGTAACAGATGGATGATGGTTTCAGATGTACACGGGTTTATGTGGAAACTGCTGGTCAGCACAAAAGAATAAGGAACTGATTTTGCAAACTAATGACCTATCCGTGGGTGGACATTAGAATAAACAGGGCTTTTTTTCTCATAGAACACTCAGAATTGTGTTCCAGCACCTTTTTTTTTTTTTTGAAAAAAGAAAAAAAACCACCTCCCTCTATTGGCTTTAGGAGTAGGCAATCTTGGCTCTTTTTATGACTCGTGGACTTCAACTCCCAGAAATCCTGAGCCAGTCACGCTGAGGGGAAAGAGAGAGGTTTCCAAGCTGAGCCATGCTGGCTCAGGAATTCTGGGAGTTGAAGTCCTTGAGTCATAAAAGAGCCAAGGATGCCTAACCTGCACTAGAGGAGGACATTAAAATTATTTACAAGGTTACTTCTTTAGGAACTAAACTTTTAGAATCTAAAACAGCTAATTCAAAAAAGCCAACAGGAAAGAACCTCACCTTTTTCATCTGCCTCTGTCTTTTGGAAGGTAAAATTAGATAACAAAATAATATATTTCCTATGTTAACATCTCTGCAATGAAATCAATAAAGGCAACAGGAAAGAAATGAGAAACATTTTTCTCAATGTAATATGTCTAATTTAGCTGATGCTAGAAAAAAATAGCATAATATTGGTTTAGTCTGACAAAAGCTTTCTGGCTGGGCCAGACACATATTCAAATCATCATTCAAGTATAAATGGCCCTGAGAGAGAGTGTGTGTAGATGCTACCCTGAACAATTTTGTAGAAAGTATTTACTTATTAAACAATTACTAGTTTAATCATTTCACTTTATAGAAAAAGAATAATAGTTTTCATGAACCATGCATAAATTTTATATATTTTTATGGACTCAGTACATAAATAATTGACAGTCTGTTCGTCACACTTCATGGTGTGCATGCAAAATTCTTGCAAGGAAGGATATCCAGGCAAGAAATGTACAATATGTGAAGAAGCTCCTTGTTAAAGTGTCAATAAAATGATAAGAACTCAGCCTCTCATTTTTCAGAATAGCCACCATGTACATGAAAACCAGTACCTACTTTTCTCCCTTGCTAGATGGATGGAATTGACAAGTCACTGTCCAGGAATCTTGTTAGAATGGCCACCCTGCCACTTATTATTTTTCAAATGCAGAACTTATATATCAAATTGGTCTCTCCGGACGTCAGTTGGCATTACAGTCTGTGGAGTATAAACCAAGCTAGTATGTTGCAAAAATAAACTAAAACACAAAATGTTTATTATTCACTAGTTAATTAAGTTTGGATTTTGCATGTGCAAATCCACACATTTAGTTGCTACTGGAAACTAAATGATTGTTATGACTTAAGTCTGTGAAAGAAAGATGACAATGCACGCCCAGCTTAATGTTCTTAAATTTTATGTGCCCTTGCTTGGTCTATATAGGAGGTTGTACTGCATTATTAATGAAATTCATTTGTGTGGTTAACTCTTAGGTTTACATTAAATTATTTAACATAACATTTATATATATATGTATCTGTACAAGTATTCATTAATAATAATAATAATAATAATAATAATAATAATAATAATAATAATAATAATAATAATAATAATAATAATAATTTTATTTGTATACCGCCCTTCTCCCGAAGGACTCAGGGCGGTGAACAGGGCAAACATATAAAAATACAAGAATACAAATATTAAAAAATTAAACAAGGTGCCCAGAACTAACAACAATAAGTTAAAATGCACTAAAACAATATTAAAATCCAAACCCATCACCCATCAGGCCAGGCTGGCTTGTTCGAACAAGTAGGTCTTCCTAGTATTAGGTATGGAATGAGTTCCAGCCATTTTGAGCCATTTTACTTTTTAATTATGAATGCTTATGAACATTCCCTGAAATTCAGATTATTATTATTTTTTTCTTGGACAGGAACAGGGAAGAAAAGATGATACTCTCTTTTCTTTATTGCTTTCCATCTGGGATTCGTTTTTCATTAGAATATATATTATATAGGACAAAAGTTGCTGCATTTGATTCAGCATTTTAACAGATTCATTTCTCATCTGTTTCAAATCTCTCCTTATAAAAAATTAAATGATGTTTGTTAATACAAACTTTGAAGTAACCAGGAGTAGAAAATGGGGTATTTTGCAATTTCCTGTTTATTAATGTATGTATTTTCTTCTTTCTGTTTCATTTCTGGGGTACCTAACATCTTCAGATGGAGAATTACCTGCCCTTTTCTTTTTTTTCCTCCTCATTAGAATATTTTGAAATATATTTCAACCAAATTTCAGTATTGTTATACTTTAAAAAATAGTAATGCTGATCCTTTACTGGCTAGTCTAAAGAAAAGAAGGACTAGGGGTGACATGATAGCCCTGTTCCAGTATTTGATGGGCTGCCACAAGGAAGAGGAGTTCAACTTATTGTTATGACCCAGGGGCTCAAGACAAGGCAAGCCTTTATAGAATTCCTTCATTTCCCTCAAGAAGTGTTCAACAGCTGGCCCTCCAATGATTAGTAAGGCTCCAACCTATGCTATCCTGAAGGCAGCCACAACCCATATATTGCCAGGAAAGTCCACAAGGCGAAGTCCAGGCATAAAACAAATGGAAGTCCTTGAGGCAAAGACAAGGTTCAAGGCAAAGGCAGTTCTGAAGGTAAAGCAAAGCAAAGGGCAAAAACAGTCCACAGGGCAAGGGTAAGACAAACGGCAGTCCTCAAAGCAAAGACAAGGTACAAGGCAAAAGCAGTTCTCAAAGCAAGGCAAAAGGCAGGAGTCAAACTGGGTGGGTGTTCGGAGAGAGTGTAATCCAAAGCAAACAATTGTTCCTGTCAAAAACGAACTCCCTAAGGCACGGGTGTCTAACTGGCTACATCACGTGATGCGTCATGACCTATCGTGACTTTTTTTGCATTTCCAGAGCTGGGGTGGGTGTGGCCTCCCTATGATGAAACCAGCCCACAGACTGGCAGTTTGATACCCCTGCCCTATGGCTTCCCCTTAAATCACTCCACTCCCAGTGTTCCTTGTGAGGAGGGGTGGAGTGACCTGCTCCTGAGTAGCTCTGCAGCCCTTCTCCGAGCTTGCTTGCACTCTGCTTTCCCTACCCTTGGGTCGAGTAGGAGAGGCATCTGTTCCTCATCAGAGGTGATCTGCTGCCTGTCGGCGCCACTGCCTTTCAGCAGCTGATCCTCCTCTGTGTCTGTGAAGGCAGGCAGCTCTCCGTCTGGTTAACCAGCTCCCCCAATGCCTGAGGGGTCCAGGACAGCTTTGTCCTCAACCCCTGGCTTCTCCACACATGCCAAGGGAGATATGCCAACTTTGTTGGATGGTTCCAATTCCAACTCCTCCTTTTTCTCCTCGAAACCAGGCTCCAAGGGGGCCATGACACTTATTTTCCAAAGCACCAGAAAGCAAGACAAGAAATAATAGATGGAAACTAATCAAGGAGAGAAGCAATCTGGAATTAAGGAAAAAAAAATTGCTAACAGTGAGAACAATTAACCAGTGGAACAGGGTTATATATTGTATATAATTGCATATGATCTCCTGCTTGAGCAGGAGTTTGAACTAGATGACCTCCAAGATCTATTCTGATTGATTGATTAAAGATCAGTATGTTCAATGGTTGCATGCACGTATAGATGTGGATTGCTTTAGAAAAAGGAGATTGAATAAAATCAGATTAAAAGCTGAGTTTCCCTTTGTTTTGAAGATACAAAGCATTATTTTCTGCAATGTAGCCTGTATCCCACCATGTGGTATGTTGTGAAAGGAAACAGGCTAGCAAAAAAAAAAAGGAATCTTTTTTTGTTTTCTCTCTTTTGAAGATATAATTAGATGCCCTTCAGCAGTCCAAGTAAAGATATTTGGCAGATTGTAGTAAAGGTGTGGCTTATGCACCTCAGGACATGATTCTTGTGAACTATGTGTGTGACATTGTCAACCTAATAAAAAGAGACTGATCTTCCAGAACACGTCACAACATGTAGTCTATCTTTTGTGCTCAAAAGAACTAGCAGCAGGGTCTTCTAATTTAGCACTATTGTTCTCATTACTTTCTTCTGCTTATGGCACATTTACTCAGACTAAGTGTTAGGCCCGTGTATTTATTTCCTTAATGCATAGTTATTTTGTCTGGGGAAAAGAGTCATCTGAGCTAATTGTGATCTCTCTTGCTTTTCAGATATCTTGCTTTGAAGGCAAGATGGGATAACAAAGCATGCAGCATATAGACTGCAGAACAAATCATTCTTGTTCAGTTTGGTCAAAATAACAGTCAAATGTGATTTAAACAGTACCATTTATTATTTGAATATATACAGTTATGATCTGAGGAATGTAATAGAACAGTTTTAAATCCTACTGAGAAGCATTTTTGAGAAATGCAAATGTTAATGCAACATATACCTATGCTGTGTATGGCCTACTTTAGATGTTTTAATTAGAAACAACAAGTGTACATCATGGAACAAATCAAATCAAAACTTTAATACAGCCTCTAGGCTAGAGAACACTGCAATAAAATTTCATAAAGCTATAGTTAATAAAATAAAAAGTGGATATCAAATGCAAAACTAAGGAGAAACTTCCTGACAGAACAATTAACCAGTGGACCAACCTGCTTCCAGAAGCTGTGAATCCTCCAACACTGGAAGTTTTTAAGAAGAGACTGGACAGCCATTTGTCTGAAATGGTATAGGGTTTCCTGCCTGAGCAATGGTTTGGACTAGATGACCTCCAAGGTCCCTTCAAACTTTACTATTATGATTATGATTACATACAATAAATGTAACAAATATATTTTACTGCTAAATGTTCAGAATAATGAAAACTAAAAGCGTAAAGGCCTTTGATCACTACATTTGCAGTGTCAAAATGGTGCTTTCTCCTCTCTTTTTTAAATTACATGGGTGAGCTCATCTGTCACCTTGGAGTGAGGTAATAACAGTACGCTGGTGATACTTAATTGTATATCTTTATCCTTTTTAAATTAAGTATTTCCATGATCATCTTATCCAGGTACCTGGAGGCTGTGAGGGTATGGACAGAGAACAACAGGCTTCAGCTGAACCTTGGCAAAACTGAGCTGACTTGGTTTGGGGGCCTTTTGATTCTAGAACTAGGCCATCTTTGGTGCTGAATGGGGTTGCACTGCCCCAGACAGATCCAGTACATGATAAGGGGGTCCTCCTAGATTCTGTTTGATGAGCAGTTGGCAGTGTGGCTAGGAGGGTCTTTGCATAGCTTCATTTTACATTGCTGATTCCTGAATCAGCAAGCCCTTCTTACAGTCAATCAAGCCCTGGTCAGTTCAAGACTGGACTGCTGCAATCCAGTCTACATGGGGCTTGAAGAGTATATGGAAGTTTCAACTATTTTGGAGTGCATTAGTGCAGGCAATTACATGCACTCCTAAAACAACATATGTTATACTTCTCGGTCAGTTGCATTGCTTGTCCATTTGCTTCTAGATTCAATTCAAGACTGGTTTTAACCTTTAAAACCTTTCAAGGCACAGGACTGGCTATCTAAAGGACTGCCTCTCCCCAGCTCCTAACCTATATCAGCCCAGCCCATCATGTCTTGCAGAGAAGGCATGCTGTGGGTACTATCAGTTAAGGATCTTTTGGATCATTTGTTGGGTCCATGCTGTCTCTTCTGTGGCACCCACCTTATGGATTGATCCCATCCCTTTAGTCAAGGCAATATTGTTATTCCTGGAAGCCCCCAAGACATGAGGACTGCCTGCAGAACTGGATACTTGTCTCAGTGGTTCTATTGTTGAGGGGGTATTTCCCCCCCACTATTTATGGTTGTATTTATGCTTGTACATTGGGTTTTTAGGATACTTATGGTTTTTATATTTGATTTGCTGTTTTTTTATACTTACCCAATATCTAAAATCACTTTTGGTGATATGGGCCACTATATAATTTTTTATTAATAAACACCTTAATACAGAGTTCCCATGGTCTTTTCTAGGTAAATTCTGTAGGTTCCCAAATTCCATCCCATTGACATCTTCTTGAAGATTCAGATTGGTCATCAACTCCAAAAGATTTTTTTGAATAAAATAATACAATAAGTACTTCTTTAATAGTACTATGAACAAAAGAAGAAGAAGAAGAAGAAGAAGAAGAAGAAGAAGAAGAAGAAGAAGAAGAAGAAGAAGAAGAAGAAGAAGAAGAAGAAGAAGAAGAAAAAGAAGAACTCAAGACCTCAAGACTGTACTTGCTGGATGCTGACCATTCAAACCTGAGTAATTCTGTCTCAGCTCCAACGTTTTCAGGATAAGGGACTGTTGTATAGAGACCCCAAAATATTAATTGACCCCAATGTATCTTTCATCATTTATTGACCATCTATTAACCTTCAGACCTTCCCTTTTTATACCCAACCATTGATCAAACCCTTGGACAGTCCAATCAACCCTTAAAAGGTCAATATTAGGAAAGTCTACTCTAGAGACTACAAAAATGATTGGTTGACAGATCACAGATAAGAACATTTTATACCCACACCATAATATATAGCATTCCTTACTGTATAATTCCTTTGCTTTTCAAATAAATGTTTTATCCTTGCAGCAATCACTGCAAGGAATTTAGTATAGGACACCGTGGCAAAAAGGGTATTTTTAACCTGCCTTTTAAAAATAAATAATTCAAGGTGGCAAACATACCTAATATTCCCCGTTCCTTCTATATTTCTCTAATAATAAGGAGTGGGTTGGACTAAAGGACAGTGTCTGACCCAACTCACCCAGCCACCTTTCATGCCTAAGGCAGGACTAGAACTCACAGTCATCTGGTTTCTAGCCATTTCAGCATATCACAGTTTAAGAAGACAACATTTATACCAGGGCTTTTCAACCAGTGGTATGGGTACCACCTGTGGTACATTGGCACGCGACCATCCTAGAAAACTGGTAGTGCAGGAGGGGAATGAGCTGAACCAGTGTTAGCACCACACAAGCCTGAGCGAGAGATTTCTGGAGCTGCAGGGGTGTCAGGGCTCAGCGAAAGTGCCAGGACAGCACCAGGCTCCAGCTGAAGCTTGGCGCTGATCCTGGTGCTTCCGCTGAGCCCCAAAGAAGTGTCGATCAGCTGGAATGTTGCAGCATCTCCAGGGTCTTGTGATTTACATTCAGATGCTTGGCAACTGATTCATATTTATGATGGTCCCAGGGTCATGTCAAGTGACCAAAACCTGCTGCAACCACCCAGCAGACAGGGGGAATAAAAACCAAACACCCTCCACCCCACCCCCGCTGCCAATCCTCAACAGAAATGCTCACAACAATGAAAACCTTAGACAGGAGGAAGAGTGCCGCTGGGCGGGCAGGTAGGTGTCTTGTTCGGCTGTGGCTTGGGGGGGCATTTTTTCAGTGCCATTGTAACTTCAAACAGTCATTAAACGAACTGTTGTAAGTCAAGGACTACCTGTACTTCATCACTTTTTTCCTTCTTTTTTTTTGGTCATTAAGTTTTTGACAACTTGCTAGGTGACTGGTGGTACTTGGATGTTGCCATATCCTAAAAGTGGTACAATGGGTGAAAAGGTTGAAAAGCCCTGATTTATACAATTATGTTTTAAAACCCTATCTATTCCATCTGTAACTCAAAATCATGATTATTAAATGTGAATCTGTTGGGAATTCCTTACAAGTAAGGCCATTTAAGATTGTAACTCTTCTCTCTGAAACTGAAAAGTGCACCAGTGTGGACAGCATACATTCACTTATATGTAGAAGATAAATGAGAAATATGGTAACATAAATGTTTAAGAGGCTAACAATCTTGTAATACAATTATTTCACCCGTGCTTTGTTTAAACCTTATTGTTAATTACTTTAGATAATTTATAGGTAGTGATAAACGCTAAAGGAAGTGTTGAAATTATCACTTTCTCTAAAAGTGAAGACATTTTATCTCTGCATAGATGTAAAACTCAAGACTAAGCTATGTAGTATTTTAAAGTAATAAAGCTGCATTAGAAGTTCCACTGGTTCAGTGAGATTTATTCCCCAGTAAATGTGCACAGGATTCTAATATAGCTACACAATTTTTGGACAATTAAACTTTCTGGAATTGAAAAAATAGGGTATAGGATGTTTGTGATCATAAAGCAAAAGCTTAGTATGCTAAAAGAAATTTCCAATAAGATTATCAGTGTCTAAGAAGATTATCCAGGACAAGGTACTTCAATATTTAAGAAAAGCAGCAGCTGTGCAAGCTACAAATCTTTAAAGATCTGGCCATAATTGAAGAAACTAGAGATCATCCTGATGCCTTGGACCAAATAAGTATCTTTTAAATATAAGGTATTTAGAAGCAGCTTATTCATATAATAGCCCAAGTCAAACATCCAAAGCTTAGCAAACAGAAGAGAGATAAATTTGGATCTATACCAAGAGCAACTTTTCAAAGCAATTTTTTTACTGTGCTATTTCCCGCTATGTGAAAAAAAATAATTGCTTAAGATAGGGCTTCTCCTGGCTGTTGACTTAAGAAAAAAGTGCGAAGAACCATCTATATGAGAAATGAAAATAATAAAAATTGTATGAAACCTGGGAAATGCTGGGAAGAAAACCGTGAGACTGTCAAGTGTTGCCTTACAGCAGAGGTGTCAAACTGCCAGCCTTCAGGCCGGATGTGTCATGCCAAAACTGCACCCAACCCATTGCCGGCAATAGAAAAAAGTTGTGATACATCCCGACATGTCATGTGATGTTGCAAGTTTGACAACCTTGCCTTACAGAGTTGCTTTTACTCATAAAGTATATTGCAGGACAATAACTTCACCTATACATTTATTTAGGGCAGCATGGTTCCTCAGCGTTTAAGGTGCTGGGCTTGTTGGCTGGAAAAATGGCAGCCCAGGTTTGAGACCCAAGCAGCATGTCATAGGGTGAGCTGTGAAAACTTCTATACATTGCATAACTTCTGATAATAAACCAGCAGAGATTACTTCTGAACAAATCTCTATATTCTTATTTCTCTACATTATACATGTTTCTGTTCTTAACTACTAAGGGAATGTATTTAAATTGTTACAGACCTTGCTTAATTTGCCCTCATCACTATCAGATTCATGTTCATGTCTCTACAAGATACGATGGGATTTCCTGTTAAAGGAGATTTTTTCTTCCCCCCCCCCAATAAGCCTATGAAATCATGGTCTGAGCACGATGTGACAATAGTGAATACTTAGTTACTCTTGTCAGTTAGAATGGAACTTTCTTCCAATATAACAAATTGTCTTGATATTTGAATTTGTAGACATCCCTGCTATTACTCTCTGTCAGCATCTTGGAATTTGGTCAGATCTCAGACAATCAAATCAAGTTTGCCACAGTACAGACTATGAGTCAGATAGTCTCATGTATCTTCCAGGACTATCCTCCTACATCTTTTTTTCTTGTAGGAGCATGTTGTTGGGATCTTTCCATTTCACCTACTGCTGATTTAAAGCTTGTAGTATTTATAAGGGTTGGCAAGTTCACTTAGATAAATAAAATCAACAGTATGTCAAAATGGCTGGGGTCAGTTTCCTTTGCATGGAAACAGGAGGCACAGCATATTTTCTTGCCTGTACTGTACTAGACATAAAAGGGGTTACACTTTGTATATATGTATAAGACCATTCTATATATTTCGTGTCCTCTGCTCTCCCTGTGCAGTTTTTCATCAATTATTCAACTGCTTCAGATGTGGGCAGATGAATAGAAATGATCAAGAAAAGCAGTTAAAAGTAGATTAAATTATTAAGGAATAATTCTGAAAAGCTGTTGTTATTAGTTCACACCATTGGCAGTAGTGATGATGGTTGAGATTGTTCTCTGAATAAGTATTTTCTCTGTATAGTTCTCTTGTTTATGTTCTCTGGGCAGGGCTAGAAAAATGAGCAATAATGCCACTTCACAGTCATTTGCAGCTTAAAGTCAACTCATCCTAGCCACACCCTTAGTTTTATGGGAACCAAAATTGTCCTTAAATTCAGACAGCAAGATCACATTTTAGGAACCAGCTATTTTGCCATGAAGTGGAAGGGACTTTTGAATAAACTTTGATTCCTGTGACACTGGAGAGACATGAAAAGTGTGATAAAAAGGAGAGGTAAATTCTCTCTCTGTGTGTGTGTGTGTGTGTGACAGAGAGAGAGAGATTCTATCTATTTATCTGTCTATCTATCTATCTATCTATCTATCTATCTATCTATCTATCTATTATCTATCTATCTATCTATCTATCTATCTATCTATCTATCTATCTATCTATCTATCTATCTATGGATATGATTGTCAGTGTATACTTTCCAAAGTTTATATTTGGTATGATATTCCACACTTTGTGTTGGCTTGTAGCAAAACATTGGGTTACATAATATAGCTGAAATTTCCTATATAATTTGTAATATAACTTTATCAACTAATGACTTACAGATAAGAACTTTGCACCTATTTTTAATTATGTATTAGCATTAGCTGCAGAAGGATAGAAGTTTTTTTAAAAAAATAGAACATTTTTTGGCTAGAGCATAGATTTCACTTTTGTTTAACTTAACAAAGGTTTACAAAGAATCAATTGATATTTTCTCTCTGCAACTTTCATAAGGGGGATATATCTTATTGGAATTGGTGTAAGGGAGAACTGTCATCAATAAGATAGAACTACAATTTTCCTAGCAGTGAAGATTTTGCTGCTATAATACAGTCTTTTTTGAAGAATGATATAAAATAGCCAGCAAACAAGTCAGTATAAGAACAACAATAGTAAGAATGAGCACCCCTGAGTTGTATGCATACACAGCCCTGTGTACCAATGCAGTACTATCTGAGGCACTTACATTTTGAAAATCTCACTTACCTAGAGTCACTGATAAGAGATGGTCTGTTCCACTTCTGTATTCCAAGTGTTGAAAAAGTAATAGATTTGTTAATAAAGTAGTAATTTACACAAACATTAATTCACTGATAACATTCATTAAAAAAATCTAAGAGGCTAGATAAATACGTAGATTACATTTGTCCAGTATAATTATAACTTCTATTCAAATGAAATGGAAAAAAATGATTGGAAAGTTATGACATGCAGTTTTAATATGATTTTTTAAAATGTGATTTGTCTTGATTTTACTGGCGGGGGGGGGGATGGGGAGAAGGGGCTCCAAGGCTGCTACTGCTGATTAGTTGTCTGGTTCTAAGAATATAATTGTTTAGTATAGCTGATTGCTTTCTGTGTGTACATAATAAAGTTATTGAGAATGGCTTCTTGTCATAAGTGAGGTCCTATTTCGTTTCTATCCCAATTTCTTGATCTTGCCCTTCCCAACTGCCAAATACGTTCCTTATTTGTGTATATTCAGCCTCTTTGGATTTTGGGAGTTCTTTTTGTTGTTCATGTATCTGCAAACTTTGTGATTTTCTTTTTTTCCCCCAATAATTTTATAAAGCACTATATAAAAAAGTAAAATTTACATAACTACAAAATAGAGAAATCTATTTAAAAAAGAAAGAAAAAAGAAAGAAAAAAAGAAATATAGAAAAATAAGCATCTCCTTTCATCCCCAGAAAGTATAATCAACACTAACAACTTAGCACTACCTCTTAAAATATAATCAAACATCTCTGCATTCCTCATCTCATCCTATTTTCTTGGATCTTCTCTCTGTCTATTAACCAGCAAAAGTCCAGTAAGGATTATCAGAAATAACATTTAAAAAAATATATCTACTACACTCTCTGTCTCCTTCCTTTCTCTTAAAACAAATTGCCCCATTTCCTCTCCTCAATCAAAGTTCAGCCCCACTTAAAGAACAATTATACATTTCCAGAAATAACCATCATGATGCAGTACTAATCAAGAAACCATTAAATATCTTCCAAAATAACAACCCTTTATTTTAACCTTGACTGAATTAACCAATTCTTTCTTCTTTCTGCAAACAATCCTTTAAAAATCTCAAAGAATCTTCCAGCATCTGCCTTCTCACACCCTCTTTGTCTCTCCTCTCAAAATCCTTCTCTTTATCTGTGCTGAGCCTCCTTTGTACTTCCAATATAGCAAATCTAGTAAATTGTCTTGTAACTCCACTATAAGAAAATAATCTAGATTGCTCATCTGATTTGTTATTTGTGTTTCTTTTTCAATTTTAAGTCACCCTCTTTCATTTGTAAATCCATTATTTCCCTCTCCTTATTATACACTTCAGTTTTTTAAGTCAGTTCAATTTATTCAGTGGGTCTTGTGCCTCTGCAGTAACACCAACCAATCCATGAAAGTGTTATATAGTTCAAAAACCATAGATCACACATTTCCTTTAAGGTAGCCATCTGGTGCCCTCTAATGTTTAATCTTCAAAGTCTTGTTATTGGTTTCAGAATGCAACCAAAGGGTTTTCCCATGAGAGAAGGTCATTTCAATCAACTTCAAAATCTTAATATCAAGACTATCTCAGCCCTTAATCCAGTTAAAGCTAACAACAATCATCCTTTTTCTGTATATTAAAAAAGATACAAATATTTAACTTATAGTTAAACATTTTTTTTCAGGATTGAAGGAAAGTCATCCTTCAAAATTTGTTTGTCTGAAGGTTCTCAATCTTTAAAGAATGCCAAGGAAAAACATAAAGTCCAGAGTGATTGAAAAATGTGCCCAGTTTATCTTAAGAGTCTTTATAGGCAATAATATGACCAGTGGTGGGATTCAAATATGTGAATAACCAGTTCTCTGTGTGGATGCCACTTTCAGAAGTCCATTCTGGGCTTGGGCAACAAAAAATTAGCTACTGGTTCTGCCAAAGTGGTGCGAACTGGCTGAATCCCACCACTGAATATGACTATAAGCCTGATGGGATTCCAGCCAATTTCAAGGCACAGCAAAAATGCAGTTCTTTCATCTGTTTGCAAAACAACAACAAAAACCCACAGTTGTATGGAATACATTTGGATTATCTGACAATCTTTAATTCTATAAATATTTCAGGAGCCCAATTCCAGTAATCAAATGCCATTTCAACTGCAATATATTTCTCTTTTTTACAGGAACATCGGGTCGACATTATGACTCACTGGAAGTCCAAAATCTTGAGATTTTCAATTCTTTCTATGCCTTCTTAGGTATGCATGCATGGCTCTGGGAAGTATAGATTCCATCTGGTTTAGAAAATGGTGGCCTGCAAGAAAATAATGCAGTTTGAAGCATTTCTTTCTGGATTCCTCCATTTCTCCTGCTACCAAGTATTCCATTTCCCACCCCACCCCTAATTTAATGTCTTGGGGTTTTTTTGGAGGTGGGGTTGAGAGTTTTGGTCCCATCCTAGTTTTTATTTCTCTCAGAAGAGTTGTTGTTTTGTATTTCTGCAAATGTTGAGAGTCCTTCATATCAAAGCATACATAATTCAGTTTGGGCTACATAAACACGCACATACATATAAAAGTTTAAATACACATTTTAAATTAATAAAACCTGTCTGCCTGTCTATCTGTCTAAATTTAAAACATTTATTTTGCTGCTTCTTTTAAGTGTGGGTAACCATAACATTGACATCATACAAAAACTACATTTTTCTTCTGCTGGTTCTTGTTCAATAATTTCAAACAATAGATTGTTATTAGGTGACCAGCAGATATATACAAAGGTCTTAGATTCATTATTCAATCACTTCTCCCAGGTCTGCAGCCTTTCCATCCTCTACTTAAGTCCCTGTGGAAAATATCATGCTATATTTCCTCAGGTGGGAAAAATAGGTAGCAGTAGCAGTAGAAAAAACAAAGCAAACTCAGAAACAACCCAAAGTTACATCTGAAATTCTCAAGCAATAAAGTTGATAATATGAAACTGCTTTCTAGAGAGAAAACTTTTGAGAAATTATAAAACAACTTTTGTCAGAGTACAGTCTTAAGGCTGAGGTTGTAAAATAAATATATATATATTAATAAATACTATTATATTCCTTCTAGTTATTAGATTGTGAGCAGTAATATGTCGGCTTGCACGATATTGCCTAAATTAGCTCATTTGTAGAAGAGATGAACGTGCTTTGGGTAAAAAGTGAACTTTGTTTGCACTTGTAGCATACTGACCAGAATATACCAGAATTGCCTGGTACTACCCTTAACATTAGCAAGGAAAGCTAGATGTGGCCAAATTGTCAATCTAGTCTAGGCTTTTTCTATATTACTCAAAGGAATTTTGTGAAAGCCACAGTTGATGAAAACCGTGATAAATGACAGAGGTCACCATTTGTGGGGCCATCTGGTGAAGAAACCCACATGAGTGTCAGAGTTCTCTCTGTCAGCATTAGTTCAATGCTAAAGTATCAATCAAGTCTGAGTAGTCTCAGTCCAATTTACTTTCACTTTTACATATTTTCATTTACTTATTTTTTAACCGAAGTATTGTTGTTTTCAAAACTTATCTTTGCTGTATGCTTTGGGATATTTTGGTGTTCTACTGGTTGTTGGTTTGTCGATTTGAGAATGGGGAATGCAAGCGATTTTAGTGAAATGTCCTAACTTATTGGAAATAATTATTCTGTAATTTTTTTTTAATGACCACGGGGATTGTACTGCATGAAAGAATGGTGCTAGGAATTCTTATCAAAGGCCATGTATATACTGAATTAAGGAAGAAGTTTGAAGGACAATGCATTTCCTTAGCAAAGTCATCAGTTCATGTTTAATTTAACAAAACATTAAACATTTCATGTTTAATTTAATGAAACAGAAGAACATTAGAATTTATAACCTTAATGACACCAAGTCAGTATTATATAATATGAACGGCACTGTACAGTAAAGGACATGCATGCAAAGAAAGTGTAGCCCAAATGTTTTCTCTGACTTGGAAGACTGTAGAGAGAGCAGAAAACAACTTTGAGCAACAGCAGCAAAGGCAACACATTAGGCATTCACTACTCACCTAGCTAATTTTAGGAGTGCTATTAGGAGACATTTAGACCAATCTACTACATTTAGCATTAGCACTGAAGACAGTTGCATTCTTACTTCTCATTTCTCTGAGTTAAGCAAAGACAAGTGTGATGTAGTGGAAAGATGGGAAGAAAGATACTTTGTAAGTGTTACTTTCTAACTTAGGAGCACATTTTTGGGCAGACTGCTTGCCAGAGCAGAGGAATGCAGCACAATTCGAAATGATCTGGAAAAGGAATTAAATTTATTTGTTAATAAAAGATTCCACTGGATTTACAATTTACTGTGCCATGTAATCGTAGATTATTTTCATGGGATCTCCTTTTACCTTTTGCATAGAAAGGAAGGTAATTCTTTTTATTATTATTTTTGAAATGCTGCTGCTGAAAAAAATACTTCTTTCCAGTTACAAATTCTTCTAAATAGCCAAGTTAGAATAATATGCATCAACCTTTGTCCTAGCATAAAAAATGCCACTTTCTATTCTACTATACTATAGTAATGAGGCTGATCAATATTGTTGTTCTGAATGATTTAATGAAAGAATGTAAGATTCCCCTAACTTCATTTCATTTTCTCGTAACTATTCCAGTTCTCCAAGAAACACTATTGAAAATGCTGGTTAGAAGCTACATGGGTGGATGACTCTGCTGGAGTCAGACGTTTCAGCCCATAGTTCCCAACAACACAAGGGAGAGAATGTACCTACAACAACCAAAACAAACAGGAATGGGAAGAAATGGCCAAATGGAGTCAGTTTTTTTAAAGGCTCATTCCTATCCAAGGGCTATTTCCTGTGCTGCTCCATCCAGATACCATATCCCTATCCATGAACATATGATGGCAGCGTAACTATCTACTTAAGTTGACTCTTTCACTTGTGGGGAATAGATATATAATATGGAGTGTGAGGTTGCAGATCCCAAAAAAAGAGATTTGGTAAGCTGGTATGGGTGTTGATGGTAGGTACCCTCTGCCTACTACCACCTACAGTGATAGTAAGAAGAAAGGAGCTTTTGTGAAGAAGAGTATTGTTAAACTTTCTGGCAAGCTTGGTTATAATAGATCAACCTATAAGCAAGGACATCTTACTTATTGCACAAAAACTAAGAAACTGTTACGATATAATTCCAGAGAGTGCTGTATGTCAAACGTGAATCTGTTTATACTGTGATCACCATTCAAATTCCTGAACCTTTTTCTCTCATTCATTCTGAGGGCGATGCTACAAGACCCAATGAATATTTGTAGCTCATGGTTGAAATGAAGGGTCCTTGGTACTCTCTGGGCTTGCTTGTTTTCTTGCAGACATTTCATTACATAATAATAATAATAATAATAATAATAATAATAATAATAATAATAATAATAATAATAATAATAATAATAATAATAATAATAAATGATGATGATGATGATGATGATGATGATGATGGAGGAGGAGGAAGGGACCTTGGAGGTCATCTAGTCCAACCCCCTGCTCAGGCAGGAAACGTTATACCATTTCAGACAAATGGCTCTCCAGTCTCTTCTTAAAAACTTCCACTGTTGGAGCATTCACCATTTCTGGAGACAGGTTGTTCCACTGATTAATTGTTCTAACTGTCAGGAAGTTTCTCCTTAGTTCTAATTTTCTTCTCTCCTTGATTAGTTTCCATCTGTTGCTTCTTGTCCTGCCTTCGGGCGCTTTGGAGAATAGCTTGCCTCGCTCTTCTTTGTGGCAGCCCCTGAGATATTAGAACACTGCTATCATGTCACCCCTAGTCCTTCTCTTCATTAAACTAGACATAACCAATTCCAGCAACTTTTCCTCATATGTTTTAGCTCCAGACCTCTAATCATCTTTGTTGCTCTTCTCTGCACTCTTTCTAGAGTCTCAACATCTTTTTTACATCATGGTGACCGAAATTGAATGCAGTATTCCAAGTGTGGCCTTACCAAGGCATTGTAAAGTGGTATTAATACTTCACATGATCTTGATTCTATCCCTCTATTAATGCAGCCTAGCACTGTGTTGGCTTTTTTGGCAGCTGCAGCACTGCTGGCTCATATCTAAGTGATTGTCCACATCATCAGTGCTAGTAAGGAGTGCTATTTGCTGTGAGTTTATATTCTGGTGTCTTGTCTGTTTGTGTGGGTGGGGCTTAAGGATTCTTTGGTTGGACTGTTTACTAATGGCTCTTTGGCAATTTCTTGATTGGCGTATTGCTCCAAGGTCAATTTCAGACCATCAGTCAATACCCCAATCAAGAAACTACCAAAGGAGTCAACAGTAAACAGCACAACCAAAGAATCTCTAAGACGCCCCCTACCCATCCAGACAGGCAAGACACCAGAATATAAACTGACAGCAAACAGATTCCTTACTAGCACTGATGATGCTACCTAGTTAGGGTAATGAAACATCTGCAAGAAAACAAGCGAGCTCAGAGAGCACCAAGAGATTCTCAGAGAAGACTACTTCCATCTGATCCTTGTTTTAATAACATCTAGATCTGCTATCAGGCTATTTGCTTCTGACTGTGTGAGAACTATCTCCCACTGGTATCCAAATAGCCCATCTTAGTTTATGGGGGGGGGACATCACATGTTCTTGCAAAATCAAAACTATTTGTGATATAGCTAGTCCGCAGTTTCTTTTTAAACATATAGGTTTAGACCTACTTGCATTCTTGAAATGAAATCATATGTTCATATGCTGGATTTAGCATATACTTTATTTTACTTTTCTTTGTGCATATATCAAATTATTATTGTGGTTTCTTTATTTTTAGTCAGGAAGATGTAATGCTAAAATATTCTTTATTAAGTCAGAGGAAGTCTCAATCACCTTTCCAAAAGAAGCCAGTCAGTTTCAATATGCTGCACTGAAATTAAGAATTGGGAAAAGGGGAGAGAGTTACTGGTATGTTCACTGCTGTTGTTTAAGGCAAGAACTTCAAAGAAATAATCTAATCAAACATCTCTGGGATGCAAGTAGGCCAGTATCAGTCTCTTTAGAGCTTGGGTTACATGTATGTTCTGAAATGGAAGTTTGGAATGCAGCTAAATACTAATGTGTTGGCATAATGTTTGTTTGTATTCATCCTTCTTTAGCAAACCATCTCAGGCCTTCTAAACTGTTGTACATCAATGTATGAGCAAATCATACAAAGTTTGCTCCATGGTAACTTATTCCTTATGATCATATTATTTCAAGAGATGATACTTGTAGACAAATGATTCACTCCGTTTTTCCCTCTTATGTTACAATGGTTGTGAATATTAGTTAATAACTAGCAATCCTAGAGTTCTGCAGAACAAAACATGTAAGCTAATATTTTTTTCAGTTTTTTAATGCATTATATTTCATCTATTAAGCCAGGTTTGAAAAAAAGGTATATTATTAGGTATGTTTCCCAAATCTTGAAAAACCTGTGCTTAACAGATTTATGCTTGCACTGCTGCATTCAGTTAAAGCTCTAGGGTGGTCTTCTAGGACAGCCCAATGTAGACTACAAACAGGAAATAGGCCATCTTAAACCATTCCAGGATGAAGGTTAGGAACATTTGGGGAGCTTTCTCGTGTGACATATATTTGGTGGGTGAAACTACTTGGAACCAATCCTGAAAGCTTACTGGTAACAATGCACCTCCTATATGTTAGTGTACTACAACAGTTATCATCTCATTTTGCATTACCTGCAGTTTCCAAGTTGTCTTCAAGGGGAATCCCATGTACTGTAGACCAACTAGCAATAAGTAGGTAGCATAGTCACAAATTACCCTTGGAAGGTTACTTCATTTGATACATTTTTGTAATCTAGGTGGTACTATGGCTTCTGTTATGCCAAACATTTCTAGTGCTATCTACTGATAATGGGAGATAGGAGATCACTGCTCTAGGCAGCTGCATTTGGAAATATATAAAATCCACAACATAAAAGAATGTTATTGTGGGACTGCATCTCCCTGGGGATATCTGCACATTCTTCTAGGTTAGTGGACATGCATCCCTACCCTTAAATGTTGCTGTCTGATGAGATCTCAAGGCATGCATTCTCAGTGATTATCCCAGCCCTTTGGGAAAGCCTCCTACATGAGTTCTGAGGCATCTCTACCCTTTTATCCTTCTTTGAGGGCTGTGAATCCTCGGCTCTTCTCCCCAAGCATTGGGCTAAAATGGAGGCTGAGCAAGAATGCAAGAATGATCGACCTGGCAACTTTAGGGAAAGAGCTTTTGTTTTTAACCATATTTTTTTATGGATTGTGGTGAACTGCTTAAAGTCATCATATGAAATAGGTGGCCATGTAAGTTCTATAAACAAAATAAATTAATACATTTAAAGAAGATAATTCAAATGTATATCAAGCCTTCAAGTTCTGACAGCCTGATTTGTAGAGCAGAGGTCTCCAACCTTTTAGGTTTGGCGGTCTGGAAAGGGAGGCAGGCACCATTATGTGTGCATGTGCTCACACAAATGGGCTGTGCACAAGTGCATGTGCATATACAAATGGACCAGTGCTAGTGCTGGTGAGATGCTCGCAGCGGGGCGGTGCTAGCGCTGGCGGCATGTTCAGGGCAGCACTAGTGGTGGGATGCTCAGAGTGGGGTGGTGGTAGCACTGGCAGGATGCGAGTGCTCAGGGTGAGTGCATGCACTCATGCATGTGCACTGGCTATCTTTTCATGCGGCAGGGCAGTGGGCCACAGCCCACAGGTTGGGGACCCCTGTTGTAGAATATATGAGTAGTTCAAATAAGCATAAACTGTGAGAAGTATGAATTTCTTCAAATCAAGTTCTTTGTATTCAGTCAGTGCATAGCAGCAATTATCTTAACATAGGCCTGTGCAAATATTAGTTTACTATAGTCTTACCATAAGCCTTAGACATTATGCTTGAATATAAAACTTCTAAGCTTGTTGAGGGTGCAGGCTACATACACATTTCCTGTTCTGTATTGTCCTTGCTTGCTTCACTCATGACTTTTTTTTCCCATTTAGCAAGGACGTTTGAAGGGGATTATTAATCACATTAACTGAGTGCACTTTAAAGCCTTCCTGCAACTGGAAACTTGCTTTAGCAGGGCATTACTTCATGGAGAACATTTGTACACTTTTAGCCAAACGTGCATAGTATCTCTTCCTGACATCTTCCAGCCAAGTGTGGGAAATATATTGAAGGTGTGGCCTGAAGTTTGCGAAGCCAGGATATGTATTCTCCCATCATCTACATAAAAAGGAATCAAAGACCTCATAACAATGCTCTTTATTAACTTATTTCATTTGGTTATCAGTATTAATAAAAATAGTGAAAGGTTGCATATCCTATCGGGAAGTATTTTGAAAATACTTTTCAGAATATCTTTAAATAGTTTATTAATAAGCTATCAATCAATAATAATGCATTAACAGTTATTAATATTGATGCTGCTGGCATCAAGTTCCCTTCGTCCAGTGTGCTCCCACAGGGAGGGCCTTCTCAGGGTGCCGCCGGTTAAAGATTGCCGGCAGGTAACACCCAGGGGGAGGGCCTTCTCTGTGGGTGCGCCTGCCCTCTGGAACCAGCTGCCCATGGAGCTCAGGACCATCCCCAACCTTCGTTCATTTTGCCGGGACCTGAAGACCTGGCTCTTCGAGCTCTCCGGCCCAGGCTGAGAGTTTTTAATTGGGGTTTTATATTTTTTCAGGGATTAAATTTAATTCTTTTTAATTCTTTTTAATTTTTGTATCAATGTTTTAATTACCTTGTAAACTGCCCTGAGTCCTTCGGGAAAGGGCAGTATATAAATCCAATAAAATAAATAAATAAATAAATAAATAAATAAATAAATAAATAAATAAATAAATATTTACTAATTAAGTCTTTGGCATAATTACAGAATCATCTAAATTTGATTTTTTTTTAAGTGCAAATGTTATGCCCTTCCTCCTTGTCACCCAAATCACACACACACACACAGTACACAGATTTTAAGTTTTGGATTTCTGTCCAAAATAGAAATGTTCATAAATATTTGCAGTTGTTTGATGGAGGAGGTAACAATTCATTACAGTTCCTAACTGATGCCTTCATCTGCCCAACTGATTGCAAACTAAGCTGTAGATTATACAGAGAGTAACAAGGGCAGGTTAGTTTAATCAAATTAGACTGTTATATTGAATTAGAATTCTTCGTAGATAATGCCTGCTATTTCTTATTTAGTTGTAGGAAAAGAGAAACAGGAAGATACATTGTGATTTAGCTACAGTGAAGGATACCTTTAATCCTGAGCTCATGAGACAGCAAAGAAAAAATGAAAATTTATCTGTTGCAATTTTTGTTTCTGGAGAAAATATTCTAAGACGTTTTTTTATTCCTCCTGTGTTGAAAAAATATGTCATTGATTTTACAATATGATGTCAAAAGTTTGAATGTGGGTTCTGAATAGGATAGGAAGATGAGTGGATAATATAATCTTCTGAACACTCTTCACACTCACACTAACAGGGTTGTCTATTCCATACTGCTGAGTGGATAAATTTTTTACTATTTCATTTGCAGTTCACCTTTCAAATGATGGGCAAAGCAATCAGATAGCAGCACATTAACTGAAAGGCACTCTAGATACATATTTTTAGATTGTTTTAAACCACTAAGTGTGATTGCATTGGTATTTAATGAACGTTAGAGTGGCTGGCAGTGACCTTTGATGCTCCCAACAGGATTAAAACATCTTACTTTCCTCCAGTTTCTGTGGTTTATAGGGCAACAATTGTCTGACTCTGTATTGCCATCTTTCTACAGATGATGTAACTTTCAATACAAGTTGGAGAAACAGAAAAATTGGGTGCATTGAAGTTGATCTAGAACAATGGTTCCTGAATCCTAAACTACACTATAGATTTCCGCTTTATCTTTTTGAGTTCCTAAATGAATGAGAAACATTTACTTTCTTTTTAGCAGGTGCTAAATATATATATATATATATATATATATATATATGTGTGTGTGTGTGTGTGTGTGTGTGTGTGTGTGTGTGTGTGTGTGTGTGTGTAAATTACTAACAAAGAATTAAAGGGAAAGTAATTTACACAAATATATGAATTGTCCGGTGTGACTACTGCCTGTTCGATAGCCTTCAAGATAGGCTGAAAACAGGAAATAAAGATTTGCCCCATGTTTGGGGCCTAGCAAGGTAATCTAAATAGTTAACATTTGAAATATATATATATATATATATATATATATATATATATATATATATATATATATATGTATATGTATATGTATATGTATATGTATATGTATATGTATATGTATATGTATATGTATATGTATATGTATATATGTATATGTATATTTTTAGATTGCTAACAAAGAATTAAAGGGAGACTGATATGCATTTCAAACTTATTTGTTTTCATCAGTCAGCCATACCCTTCTGAGATTCGAACCTGGGCTGATTGCACATTAGGCAGTTGTTTTTACCTCTAGGCCACAAGCTCTATCTTACTTTGTTAGCTGAGAAGCAAGGGAGATATGTGTTAAATGCTTGTTAACTATTTAGATTACCTTGCTAGGCCCCAAACATGGGACAAATCTTTATTTCCTGTTTCAGCCTAACCGAAGGCCATCGACAGGCAGTAGTCACAACAGTGACAGCTCATATTTGTGTAAATTTTTTTATATGTATATGTATATATGTGTGTGTGTGTGTGTGTGTGTGTGTGTGTGTGTATAATCATTGTTAGAGTCAGGGTAATATATAAGAGGAATAAAACAAAATTATATCACAAAAATGCCATAAAATATTAAAACAATGTCACAGTAAAAGGAATTCAGTAGCATAAGAAAAAAAGTTAACTAAACCAACCAGCATATCATTGAAAAAAATATTCGGTAGGCATTGACTAGTATAGGTTTGACATTGGTCAAAGTCCAAATTATTCTGAACATTTTGATCATAAAATGAGGACCCAGATTGTTGGGGGCAATGTGCTGACTCTGTAAACTACTTAGAGAAGGTGTAAAGCACTCTGAAGAGGTGTATAAGCCTTTAGTGCTATTTCTATTGCACCCTAAGATGCATCCCTGAATTTTTGCTCACATGACTCAGACATGCTGTGGCAATCAGATCTGCAAGGATTGGTTGTAAGTCACTCTTTTCAGTGCTGCCATAACTTGAAACAGTTGTTAAACAAATGGTCTATAGGTTAAGGAGTACCTGCAGAGAGACTGTTAAAGAACCAGGAAAATAAGAGTAATACAGATAGTGATCTTCTGCATCGTTTGAGTTTTCTGAATTGTCTTAAAGGCAATCCCGTATTGAACAATATCTTTGGAGTATGGATCACTGTAGCCAGATGTAGTCTTTTTGTATCTGGCAAACCAGCCAACACTGAAAGCTATCAGGACATACATTTTTTTCTGAAATGACAAATTGCATCATGTTATCCTGTCTCTTTCTCTTTAAGGGAGAGGGAAGAGAAGCAAATTCAAAGTAGATTTGCACACAACTCTAAGTTCCATAAGCACTTTACTTGCAATGCTTCTATCAGTAGGATTTCATTTAAGTTTATTTGCTCTTGCCTGGTTCATTATAGTCAAGCACTGGCTCAGCAATTGCACAGCATCATTTGATCATAGAAAAGCAAAACGCAGACCACTGCAACAGTAACAGATTCCATAAAATCAGATTACAGTGTACTCTAGACATCTCCACAGGGGTTGCATCAACAATGGTGCCACAGTCTTCACAAACATGAGTGACTTAACCCTCAAAGTACCTGACCAAATTATCATGTTTCCCAACAAGATGTCACTTAAAACATCTGTTCACCATCTGAAAAAAGCTTTTGAGGGCACACTAGCCAAAAAGAAGAGCACAGTTAAGAAAATTTATTTGCCCCAAGACTCCACATTTAGAATTTCTTCAAATATGATTATTTATTTATTTATTTATTTGATTTGATTTGATTTATATACCACCCTTTTCCCGAAGGACTCAGGGCAGTGTACAGGGCAAATTAAAAAATACAATATACAGATTAAAATACGATTAAATTAATAGCCCCAACACATTAAAATTGGATTTAAAACCTTTAAAACCCCTCAGTCCAGGCCAGCCAGCTCGAATAGCCAGGTTTTTAGGTCCTGGCGAAACGAACGAAGGTTGGGGGCGATCCGGAGTTCCACCGGCAGCTGATTCCATAGGGCAGGCGCACCCACCGAGAATGCTCTCCTCCTGGGAATCACCCGCCGGTACTCCTTGACCGGTTGGACCCTGAGGAGGCCTTCCCTGTGGGAGCGCACAGGACGATGGGAAGTTGACGCTGGCAGCAGGTGCTCCCTAAGATAATCCAGACCCATGCCATTTAGGGCTTTATAGGTTATCACCAGCACCCTGAATCTCACCCGGAGGGCAACAAAATAAGTTTTGGCACAAATATGTGAGTCAAAGATTTTCTGAATCTTTTCACAATAATTGAGATAAAGAATTCAAAAGGGATATAACAGAATTCTAAAGTTCTATAACTGTTAATCACTAGAAAAAAATTTAAACTTGGACTACTTTAAATATTTCATACAAAAATGTAATGTTTGCCATACACTCTTCATCCTTTGTTTGCTCTTTATAATGAGTTATCAGAGTTCGCATAAATTTGGAGGAATTTGTATAGAAAGGCTCCAAATAATCAAGCAGGACATATGATGTCCCCTTTAATTAGGCTGCCAGTACTGGAGGCAACCTGTCAAAGGCACAAGCCATCATAGAAAGATTATTAGAAGTTGGAAAACATTGTGAATGGAGGAAAAAAAACCAGCAGGTTATCTCAAGTACCATACAGGAATGCTTTAATGCAGGGTTGTCAAACTTCTGGCCCATGGACCGGTGGCATCATGCAGAGGCCACGCCCACCCCAGCTCCGGCAATGTGAAAAAAGTCATGATACTTCTCAACATGTCACATGATGCGGCGAGTTTCACACCTGTGCTTTAATAGCTTAAAAACAATGTTTTACCATGTGGTGTTACTGAGATATGTTAACGTAAGTAGGGTATGTTTGGCAAACAGCAGTAGCAAAGTCAGCTTTGCCAGCACAGATTTGTTTATATGGGTAAAGCTTTAGAAAACATCAGTCTCTTAATTATTTATTTATTTTAAGACTGAACTATGCTCTTTTCTCTGCTTTTTTTCTGTGCCATTAAAAATTTGACATTTTTTTTAACATTATAGAATATAGCATTGCTTTTTCTGATACAAACCTACATTCACCAAATCAAAATGACTAAAAGTAAATCTACATAATTGCCAATATTATTTTCCAAGGCAGTCAGTGTTATGGATAATATAAACTTTGGTAATTGTCTTAATAGCCCTAAGAATCCAATGACTAGCAGTCTGTAAATGGTTTTGGTTTTCTAGTTATTCTCCCAGGAAATTGTTTTGCTAACAAAATTTTAATCAACTGTTTCACTGGCAATATTGAATTTAGAAAGTTAGTAGCTACTAGTTATCGCACAACTTCATTAGTATACAGGAGAACAGCCATTCTACAGGGATTAACATCTATTCAGAACTCAGAATGTATGATGAGTCCTAAATTATCATAGGAATTAATGCAATCTTTTCAGAGGGCTTAAAATATGATAATAGATACAGCATTACTAGCACCTGCAGCTCAAGGTACCAAAGTTATTAAAAGATAGTTATAATTATATTTATTATTGTAGGGATTTAGGTGAAAAAAATGAAATGAGCATGAATAAAATAGTGGTTCTTTAAAGTGTGTTTAAAAGTATTTTTACACAAGCAGCAGATATTTTGTGAAATCTGTTTTTCTTAAGAGGATACTTAAGGCTGTTGCTTCTAACCCTTTATTCCCCTGTAGATAACAGTTTGTCAAAATTGGCTGAAAACAACTGATTGTAAGGGTTCTTTTAAGTTCATGCTTGTATCTATGACACTAGGTCTACTATCTAGAAATTTTGTCTTTTGTTTGTGTCTTTTTCAATTGCCTTCATTTTTTTAAGCATCAATCTCCTCACCAAAGACACTGTAGAATTTTATCATTAGTTAAAAATGCTAGCAAGCAAATTATAAAGAAGAGTTGCATATTAAATTGTTGATCCTTCCTACTTTCAGCTATATGAATTTAGTCTCTTTGTTTCTCTAGTTACATTCTTCATAACCACTTAGTCTTGTTTTTGTGTTCAGACACCTACCCTGGCAAAAAAATGGTTATGTCTCTGTTCACTTGGCTTGCCTTGCACGTTGTATACTGCTTCTCCAGCAAAGAACCATTGAATCCCCAAGATCAGGGATAGGCAACCTTGGCTCTTTTATGACTTGTGGACTTCAATACCCAGAATTCCTGAACCAGCCATGCTGACTCGGGAATTCTGGGAGTTGAAGTCCACAAGTCATAAAAGAGCCAAGGTTCCCTACCCCTGCCCAAGATCATGATCCAGGATAGGGATGAAATTTTAAAATCCATTGAGAAAATTGGATATCAGTGAACATGTTGCTGACACCAAATTACACGGAGCTGTCAGGAGTAATGGTAACTTAGTACCCTTCCATGCTTATCAACTCCAAATCTTTGCTGCTGCTGTGCCTTGCAACACTTTGTTGTACACTGATATTTTCATCCAACACGCTCCCATTCACAGATTCTACAGCAACATTCAACAGTGTTTTTGAAGAAACAGTTCATCTACCATATTAGTTTGTCCTAAGTATAATATTGCATTTGGGTAATGCAACAGCACAGTGTAACTGAATGCTGTTTTAGCTTCTGCTGAGAAAATGTGTTGTCTGCTAAGTTGTCAGTAAGTGGCCATCTAAATGACAATTAAAGCAATAATTTTGCAGCATCTGGTCCCTAAACTAACTATGACACAGCACAAAATGGTTTTCAAATATTCAACCTGGTTTTTATACAAAATCATGAACACAAGTGAATGGTTGGAACCTGTAAATTAATATAGTAGAATCTGCATACAGATTTCCTTCATTTAACCCACAGATAACCGGTCTTCATAGAATAATCTGTAAGGTAAATAAGATCTCTAAATTTCCCCATTCCCCAAAATGAAGGGACAAGTCAATAAACAGTCTAATTATGAATGCAGTCAGAAAGAAAAAAATAATAATGACTTTCTGAAGTGACATGGCCAAATCTAATAACTAACGCTTGCCAGGCAATAATAATAGTATTTGTATCTCTTTTAATTGACTTTAACCTTTCCCTTCATATGTGAACTATTAAAAAATTAAAGAGGAAAGTATTTAGAGATACAGATTTACATCAGTGCATGGCTCACATGCTTTTAATGAGGTCAAAGCAATAAAGAGCTGGAGCAGCTTCTGTAACTTGGATGATGAATGGCTGTCTCATGCACTGCTTAATGGTTACCATACCTTTACAGCTGTTATTTGTATAAATTAAGTTGGAAGCCTATAGCTGGGGAGGAGGAAACTCTTCAGTATCCTTCCTCTCTATCGTAGCCACAAGATATAGTTTTTAAATATTGTAGGTGGAAACTAGTAGCCATTTTTCAAAAATGAGCAAAATTTTTTAAATCAGCCCCAGATTATTCATTCATCAATGTCTAGCTCTGAATTACATTCCACAGTTTAGTGTGGGCACTTTGTATTGGAGTCTTTGCAACTACATAGGCAAACATTCAGTATGGAATGTGATAATAGCAATAGCATTGAGACTTATATACTGATTCATAGTGCTTTAAAGCCCTCTCTTACCAGTTTACAGAGTCCACATATCGCACGCAACACTCTGGGTCCTCATTTTACCAACCTTTGAAGGATGGAAGGCAGAGTCAACTTTGAGACAGTCAGGATTGAACTCCCGGCAGTGGGCAGAGTTAGCCTGCAATACTGTATTCTAACCATTGTGCCATCACAGTTCTGTGTAGTCAAGTCTAGAAATGTGTTTACTCAAAAGAAAGTTCCATGGAGCTCAATAGAGCTTAAGACATGGTAAACATGCTCAGAATTGTAGCCTTATTGTCCAGGTACTCATCATGGTGTCATTTAAGTGCTTAATCAGTGCTTAAGTGCCAGTTTAAGTGCTTAGTCAGAGATAAAAAGTGTAGTACTTGTGCTGTTTTTTCACAGGCTGAGCTATAAGCGCAAAGTCATTTTACTGTGCAATTGGACACCATTTGTTCACCTTTTGTTAGCATGGTAATTATGGAACAATTCTGGGTTTGTACAGTAACACAGCCTTGTGTAAACTTCTTCAGTGTGTGATTTTCCCAACCTTTCTAAATTCAGTCTATGTACCATATTATTTTGACCGTGAGAACTGTTGTTCAGAATTATTTTTAACATGAGAAGCAATGAATTTAGGAGTATAATCCATTGCAGTAGCACAGTGGCTGGTAACATGGTGTCCCCAAGATTGTCAACTGAATTTTATCCACTAGACTAAAAATGACTAGGAATTGTTCCAGTTGTAATTTAAAACACATGGAGCTACCTGGAATGGCAATAGTCAAGGCTTGAATTCATAAACATGCTGAGTTTGCGTTAGCATCGCTGAACCCTTTCTTTACAAATAAGATCAAAGAGTAATGACCCTCCCAGAACTTTGGATTGGATCATTCTTTAAGAGAACACATTAGCTTACTATATCAATCAACTTTTGCATTCCCCAATTTATAACGACATAATCTGGCATGCATAATAATAAAAGTTCCATTGTGCAATGCAACTAAATTTATGTAAAATTACCAAAGGCTGTTTGATAGTGTATTATATATAAGGGAAGGTAGTAAAAGCCATCAGTGTCAATACTCGTCAGCAAGGACTTTATCCTTGTTAAGGCAGGTTAAGCGATAGCCAGCTGGTTTCAAGTGAACTGTCATTGCTAAGCAGAGCATGTAGGTATGAGTATCTTTTTGTTGACTTTGTTTATGCCTATTATAATGTATTGAGTTTTTGTCTTACTAAAGAGTATCACGTGGGGTTAATTGCTGGAAGGTTGTTTAAGCAGGGAAGCTGGTTAAAGGCTCCCAGATCCTCAGACAACCCATCTCCAGCGCCGCCATTGGCTGCCTCTAGGGTGGCAATAGGTTGCTTTAAACCTATTGGCCGTCACCTAGAGGCCAAGGTATAAATAGCTGCATTTGCAGCCCTGTTTCTCAGTTCAGTTCCTGTAAGCAAATAAAGAATGATTCTTGCTGAACTCACTCGCCTCGTCTCATCAATCAAGCAACGAACCCAGTATATAACACTGGCGACGAAGATGGGATCCTGCTTCTCCAACAGAGCTGATAGTAACTAGGGGAGAGGCCGAATGTGCCTGGCAGGAAAAGCAATTCCCCCCCTATGGTCGGCCTAGCACAGCCACACTAGCAACCACATTCCCAGAGGACCAGTCCCTGGGCATACGGAGGAGCAGGATAAGAAGATGATGAGCCCCAGCTGTGAAGACCAGCAGAAATGGCAAAGGTTGGAAAGCTGGAAGAATTTGATATAGCTCACTTGGAAAGATGGTCATCGTATCTATCCAGGGTTGAGAACTATCTACGCGTGAATCAAGTCACTGAAGATGGCCTAAAGGCCACTATGCTCCTGTGTGTGTGTGTGGCCCAGCCACGTTCGACATTGTGGAGAACTTGTTTGCGCCAATGCCATTGGAGTCTGTAACATTTGTGGACTTGAAGAAACGGCTCAGCGACCATTTCCAGCCTAAGCTGTTGGTAATCACTTGGCACCATGCATTTGAACAGAGGGTTCAGCAACAAGGTGAAACAGCATCTAAATTGATTGCGGTGTTGAGGCAGGCCGCATGCCTGTGCCAGTTCTCCAACATAGAGGAGAGGCTCTGAGACCAGCTTGTCTGCAGTCTCCAAAATCGAGTGTTACAGCAAAAACTCTTCACCAAAGAAACTGTCATTCCCAGATGCACTGAAAGAGATCATGGTGGATGAAGCTGCCGGTGGGGGCCATACGAGCCATGCGGCCTGCCAAAACAGCACAGCACGAGGAAGCCATCTACTACAAGGACACCGGACATGCGGAAGACTCCAAAGACAACACGGACGTTGACAAAGACACAACAACCAACAGCATCACAGCGACAAGCAACAAGGGGCAACTTACAAGGCAGATCCCTTCCTTAGGTGCCTAGGGTGTGGCAGCCGCCACCAATGCATGGACTGTAGGTGCCGGGCCTGCGGGAAGACAGGCCACATTGCATCCATCTGCAGAGGTCGCCAGAGGGACCAGAAATCGAATTGCCAGTCGAACATTCCGATTAGGGCCCTGGGGCAGTATAGAATAGGGTTTTGCTCCAGCCACAGAAGCATTTGCCACACAGGAGCTCGCCGCCCTATTAAGCCGAAGTTTAGACTTCAGGTGGAGCTACAAGGGGTCCCTTGCAAGATGGAGCTGGACAAGGGTTCAGCCATATCCATTATATCACTTGAGACATTTAACGTTATCTGCAATCGCAGCAAGAGAAGGGCCAAGCTGAGGCCATCTGACATTATACTGACCGACTTCCAGAATGCCAGAGTCACAGTCAAGGGTGAGGCCACACTGGCCGTCAAATTTAAGGGGTTTTCGGGGCACCTGCATGTTGTCGTAGTAGGGGGTCAGCGAATGAGTCTCATTGGGCTCAATTGGTTTGATGCACTAAGCATCTAAGTAACCGGAATCAACCAGATGCAAGTCACAAGTCTAGTGACAGTATGCGAGGAATTCACAGATGTTTTTGACTCAGGTCTGGGGATGTACATGGGCCCACCAATAACATTTAACCTGGATCCTACTGTAGTGCCAGTCAGGATTAAACCTCGTAGAGTGCCATTTGCTCTTAAATACAAGATAGACACTGAGTTAGATAAACTCATAGAACAGGGAGTACTTTAGCCCATAGATGGGGGTGAATGGAAGACCCCAATTGTCATGCTACTAAAAGCCAATGGGGAGGTCAGAATCTGTGCCGATTACAAATGCTGAGGTGCTGGCAAG
The DNA here is from genome assembly GCF_947247035.1 of Vipera ursinii. Lineage (NCBI taxonomy): Eukaryota > Metazoa > Chordata > Lepidosauria > Squamata > Viperidae > Vipera > Vipera ursinii. The sequence goes on along the minus strand of NC_139513.1, from coordinate 101,809,646 downwards.
GAGGTTTAGAGCCATCCTCCAAAGGCTACATGAAGCAGGCCTTAAGCTTAAGAAGAAGTGTAGTATTGGAGTCCCTTCAACTGAGTTCTTGGGTTTCCGTATTGATGCCAACGGCATCAACCCTGATGAGTCAAAAGTAAAAGCCATTCAGATGGCACCCAGCCCCAAAATGAAGGGAGAGCTTCAGGCATTCCTAGGCCTGCTAAATTTTTACCATGCATTCCTTCCTAACAAGGCCGCAGTGGCAGAGCCATTATACTGGCTCTTGGACAAAAATACTGCATGGAAGTGGACTAGTGTTCATGAAAGAAGCTTTCAGGAATTGAAGGCTCTACTGTCCGTTCCACAATCACTCACTTTAAGGAATCGATGCCGGTATGCCTTGTGTGTGATGCGTTCGCATACAGAGTGGGGGATATCCAAAGTCACTTGGACAGTGATGGGACTCAAGTCCTGATTGCTTTTTATTCCAGGACACTGTCCTCCGCAGAGCATAATTATGCACAAATTGATAAGGAGGCATTGGCCATAGTAGCTGGAGTAAAAAAAATTCCACAACTACTTGTATAGCAGGGACTTCACGGTCTTCACAGACCATAAACCACTACTGGGGTTATTCACTACAGACAGATAGACACCCCACATCTTATCCCCTAGAATGTTAAGATGGTCCATCTTTTTATCAGCCTACAGTTTTAGGCTAATTCACAAACCTGGCAAAGATATGGGCCATGCAGATGGCCTGAGCAGGCTTCCACTACCTCAAATCGAGCCAGATCCAGCCCCAGTGGCCCACATTTTGTCCATTCAGGACTTGCCAGAATTTCCCCTCCATGCGGAGGACATAGCCACAGAAACGGCAGCAGACAAGACACTAAGCAGAGTGCTATCTTGGGTCCACATGGGGTGGCTAGATAGAAGCCCTGGTCCTGAATTCAAGAGCTACTTCACAAGGAGACACGAGCTCTCAGCTCATAAGGGTTGTATTCTATGGGGGCACAGGGTCATTGTTCCCATCTCATTAAGGGACAGGGTATTGCAATCACTTCATGAAGGTCATCTGGGTATTGTTCGCATGAAAGCTTTGGCACAAAGCTATTTATGGTGGCCAGGATTAGATAAAGCCATCGAAGCTCAAGTACATGGGTGCTACACATGTCAGCAGTCTAGACCTGAAATGCCGCACGCTCCTGTCCATAGATAGAAGGAGACACACACACCCTGGTTGAGGATTCATATAGACTTTGCTGGGCCCTTTCAGGGACAGTTATTTCTTATAGTGGCCAACAGACACTCTAAATGGCTGGAAGTTATACCAATCGCAAATATGACTACTGCTAGGACCATCCAGGTGCTTAGGAAACTCTTTGCAACGCACAGGCTACCGGCCATCGTAATGTCCGATAATGGGGCCCAATTTACTGCAGCAGAATTTCAGGCTTTCCTGAGGACAAACCTCATTAGGCATGCGACATCGGCTTCATCCATCTAGTAATGGGCAAGCCAAATGAATGGTGTGCACCATGAAAGAATCGCTGAAGTGCATAGTGACTGGGGACTGGCACCACAGACTAGCCGACTTTTTGCTCTGCCAACATTCCACACCGTGCATGGCAATGGACAAAAGCCCAGCAGAGCTGCGCTGGGGGAGGTGACTAATCACGAAACTGGACAGGTTGCACCCAGACAGGGTGGCAGCAGAGGCCTCTTGCCCAAGACCCCCAAGGGGGTTGCAAGTGGGTGACGGGGTGTGGGCCTGGAACTATGGGAATGAGAACTTGTGGGTGCCAGGGAAAATCACCAAAACGTCAGGCCCTCTCTCTCTTATGAAGTGGGCCTAGAGGGCAGGTGAGTCATTCGTCGCCATATCAATCAGCTTAGGAAGCGTTTTCCAGAACGGCCACAAAGCGAGGACTTCATCCCAGGTCCCATCCACAGACCTCAAACCAGCAGTCAGGCTGATCAATCCATATGCTCTGAAGTCCCAAGCAGTCAGAGCAACGGGGAGGTGGTCGTAGAGGGGCAAAGCCCGGAAGTGCTAACTCTGAGGAAGGATTAGACTCTGGGGTGGGCCGACCTGGAATGGCCAGCCAGAGAATTCTGAGTCAGCCAGACTCGCTTAAAACTATGGACCCTGGTCTACCCAGCTCGGCAGGCAAGCTGGTAGACCGGGGACTGCCCGGCTCTCTCAGGAATTCCATGAGGGTTCACAAGCCTCCTGCATATTTACAAGATTTTATTCCAAACTAACTGGGCTGTAATGTTGTGTCATTGAACTGTTACTAGCCAGGAGAGTCTCTGTATTAGCAAATGGAAAAGGTGTACTTTTGCATACTTCTTTTGTATCTCTGTAAAACTTGTAATTGCTGTAATCATCCCTTTTGTTATTATAATGTGTGTACATTCTAGGGAGGAGGGGTGTAATGTATTGGGGTTTTGTCTTACTAAAGAGTATCACGTGGGGTTAATTGCTGGAAGGTTGTTTAAGCAGGGAAGCTGGCTAATGGCTCCCAGCTCCTCAGACAACCCGTATCCAGCACCCCCATTGGCTACCTCTAGGGCGGCAATAGGTTGCTTTAAACCTATTGGCCGCCACATAGAAGCCAGGGTATAAATAGCTGCATTCGCAGCCCTGTTTCTCAGTTCAGTTCCTGTAAACAAATAAAGAATGATTCTTGCTGTACTCACTCGCCTTGTCTCGTCAATCAAGCAACGAACCCAGTATATAACACCTATATTGATTCTTTCTTGGTCTTATATGTGTTCCGGCAGAGAAATCTGGAATATTGCCCAATACCACTGCTGAGACTTCAACATCATTTAGGGTGATGGAGATTAAAAAACAAAACAAAAGAAAATATAACAAGTACCTCTACTGTGACAAACAAATACATTTCTTGGAAATGCTTTTAGATTATAGAATACATTGAACTGACTAATATTTCTGCCAAAAATGATGGTTGCATGTTAGGAGGTGCTTCATGCACAGAATTTTAAATCATGGTTTGAACCTAGAGATACAAAGTCTACTTAGGACTGCCTGAATTGAAAGTAAATAAGTTTTTCCCAAGCACAAATTCCACATAATTGTCTTTAGTAAAATTTATTAAGATAAAGGGCTATTGATAGAAGAGTTCCAGCAAGTAAGTTAGTTTTCAGTGTAGAATCAATATATTTCACATTAAATTAAGTTAAGAGTCTTTTTTCTCACAGCCATATGAGAATGACAAGCGAGGCAGCTCTTTCTGTTGATAACAAGAAAGTTTGCAGCTGGCTGTTTGCAAAGGCTTTTGCTTGAATGTTTATCCAAGTCTGGGAACTATAATAAATATTTTTAAAAAAGAAAAGAAAGAAAGCCAGGATAAAATCATAGTTTATTAAGTTTAACATCTTAACAAAGCATTATGTTGTTCTTTGTGTTTGTCCTGTTTGCTTGCAGTTTCTAACTGAAATTTGCTTGCCTAGTTCTCACATGAAAGGTACGTGAATATTGATGCACTGAATGATTTTGTTTTTCAACTGCCTTTTTTCAGAGCCTGTGGCTGGTTTTGGAACTGAGAGAGAGTAAAACAGGGTGAATGGTTACCAATTGGTTTCTATGCTTAAAGGAGGAGTAAAACCTTGGTCTGCCAACTCCTAGTGTATCACCTTAACCATTGTTGCACATTGGCTCTCTAACAAACCATAATTTATAATTCTGTGTAATGGGGAAACACTTTTATTTTAGTTCTAAAATCAATGTGACCATCTTTACTGAATCAGTGCAATAAATAGATGTTGGTTATTTAGGTTCATTCCTGTAAAAAAAAACCCCTATGTGACACATCTATTGATCTACATCTATTGAAATTTGCAAAGTTAATTTAAAATTATTGTCTAAGCTCACTTCAAATTATTAAGTTGTTGGAGATACCTTTCTCTCAATCTCTCTCAACACCGTATTCATAGAAATAATTTTGTTGAGTTGTCCCAGATTTGTGCATGCATATGCCTTGCACCTTTTGTAGAACTGACAGAAGTGAATAGTTCCTAAGAGTTCCTAAGACATTCTATACATATTAAACATTTGTTTTTCTTTTAGTAAGTCTGCTTGGAATCAACATTGTTTCACTGAAAAATATTGAAAGCTAAAATCTTCATGTTGTCCAAACTGAGTCCCCTGGCTCATATCATACGTACAATACAATTTATACACTAAGCTGCATTGTCTAAGAATAGAGTTGTAAGGGCATGCCTGAATGCTGACTAGAATCCTATGGGAAATGAATGCTGCATAACTGAAGGAGTAAACATTTTCAAGAAGCTAAGGAGGAAAATTAGCATTCCTATGTAGCCCCTTCTGATTTGTTAAACTGAAACAGTTTACCAAGTCTAGAAAATGCAAATGTGTAAATTAGACTCTTAAAAGGCATTGTTTATCAATAACTCTTTAATGCTGCTTTATAATGTCAGTAAATTATGATGGGGTTAAAACTAACTTCAAACATAAATGTCTACTAGTTGCTTTTGATTTCTGCCAATAGTGTTTTTTAGTGTTTTGACTTGCAGAATTTGAATTTATAACTCTTTACAGCAGGGTTCTTTAAACTTGGCCCTTGTATGACTTGTGGACTTCAACTACCAGAATTCCTCAGCCAGGCACGCTGGCTGAGGAATTCTGGGAGTTGAAGTCCACAAGTTATAAAAGGGCTAAGTTTGAAGACCCCTGCTTTACAGTAATCTTTAGATTCCATAAACTTTTTCACTTCAGTGTTAGGTGCAGTTAAGATTCTGAATTGGGCAGAAGTCAGTGTCTATGGAGTATAATGTTAAGTCCCTGCTCCTGCAGAAATTCATACTTACTTGGAGATGCTTTCAGAAGGAACAATATCATAGATACAATATCATGGGTGGGTTGTAATTTATATATATATTTTCATTGTTATTACATCCTGTGCTAAGCACATCAGGCTATAAGCATATTCCACAGTTTTCAGTCTGCATCTAGAGTCTCCACATCCTTCCATTTAAGGTTGATGTTTTTCAGATCTTCATGAAAAATTTGGCACCAGGTTTTCTTTGGCCTTCCTTTTTTTTCTCTGACCATCTGGTGGTATCCAATTGATTGCAATCTTTGCTGAATGTTGCTCACTTGTGTCCACAAAGATCATGGTGTCTACCATATTTTCTGGCGTATAAGATGACTTTTTAACCCATGAAAATCTTCTCAAAAGTTGGGGGGTCGTCTTATACACCCAGTCATCTTATACGCCACAAAATAGTACATAAATCAATCGAGTGCCCCCATTCTTGCAAAGCAACTTCAAGCCTCCTTAGTCCAGTCCCACTTCCAACATGACTCTCCCTTCCCACCCCCAAGAGCCTCTAAGCCCCTTCCCCTCCCCCTTGCAAATGCCAGACCCCGGGAGTGGCAGGAAGCCCCTCCCCCTCGCCCAAGTGGCATCTGAGCATAAGCAGATTGCGCTTGGCCGTGCAGGCTGCCGAAAGGTGGGGACTCGGAGTTCCTGCGGTGGTTGCGGCTTCTGGTGTGCCGTTTGCAGAGTCTGGCCTGGAAGAGCATGTCATGTAAACGCAGCTCTTGCGTTTATTCCAAAGGGTGGGTGGAAGGAAAAGCCCCTTTCGGTTCTGGCGTGGCTGCAAGTCGGCAAGCCCGGGAAGGCACACCCTCCCCTCTCACTGTGGAGGAAGCAGGGCAGGCTGGCATCAGGCGGGAGCCGGCAGGGCAGTCCTGCACACGTGCGCGCTCCCCGGCTGCTAAGGAGTCCTCGGGGAGCCATGGCAGGTGCCTCACGCCCTTCCCTCTTGAGGCGGCACCGGCGGAGCCATCCGGCGTCGGGTGGGAACCGGCAGGACTTTGCACCATCTGCATCAGATGGGTCTGAATCGGGCTTGTGTCGGACACTTGGCAACTGGCATGTAAGTATTTTCTGGCGTATAAGACGAAAAATCTTGAAAATCTTCTCAAAAGTTGGGGGTCGTCTTATACGCCCAGTCATCTTATACGCCGGAAAATACGATAATTATTTCTTCATAGAATTTCCTCATTTGTGACGTGATCATATTTTCATTGTGGGTACATAAATTCTAAATGAGAGTTACTAGCAAAACAATAATACATTAATAATTTGCTTTTAGATGCTTGGATAATATGAAACATTGGATACTATTCAGACCACAGAGGAAAAGGCAAATAACAACTTGCATGTTATGATGCCCTGCAAACAACATAGACTTTATAATACAATTTCATAACAGCATCATTTGCACAAATAAATCATAATGCACCTGTCATCTTGGCATGTTACAAACACCTGGAGTACTAGTTCAAAGTCTTCAGTTGTCTTCCAATTTTATTTGATCACACTAATTTAAACTAAAATTGCTTGAGCTATCTGACATATATTGAGTCAGACTTTAATTCATCCAGAACAACTCTATACAGTCTGGCTCCAAGATTTTAACATGAAGTCTTTCCCAGAAAGGGATGCGGTGGCTCAGTGGGTTGGGACGCTGAGCTTGTCGATCAGAAGGTCGGCAGTTTGGCAGGTCGAATCCCGAGTGCTGCGTAACAGAGTAAGCGCCTGTTACTCGTCCCAGCTTCTGCCAACCTAGCAGTTCGAAAGCACATAAAAATGCAAGTAGAAAAATAGGGACCACTACGGTGGGAAGGTAACAGTGTTCCGTGTGCTTTTGGCATCTAGTCATGCTGGCCACATGACCACGGAGACGTCCTTGGACAAGCGCTGGCTCTTCGGCTTTGAAATGGAGATGAGCACCGGCCCCTAGAGTTGGAAACGACTAGCGTGCATGTGTGGGGGAACCTTTACCTTTACCTTTCCCAGAAATATCAAAAATCAAGACATGAGCCTGGATTTTTTTTTTGCATGGAATAGATATGTCCTAAGAAGCTACATTCCCTTATGGTATTACCTTTAAAGTGAGATTGAGAAAATCTAGATTATAAATCAATGTATTAACTCCATTTCAAAAAGGTTTTACACTGTTTAGTGCAGGGGTGTCAAACTCGCAACATCACGTGACGTGTCACGATGTATCGTGACATTTTTTCCATTGCCGACAATGGGGTGGGCGCGGTTTTACCATGACGTATCCGGCTTGTGGACCGGCAGTTTGACACCCCTGGTTTAGTGGAAAATCAGTAATTACATTAAACTAGTTATTTACTAGTTGTGGAAACTAGTTCATTGATGATAAGGACATTTTACAAATTCAACCTTGGGGGTGTTCTACACACTTTTACTTTTTTCTTTTATTATGACTATAAGTAAAGAAAACCCAAAACAAAACCCTAGACATAAATTATGCCAGCTAAGCTATAATCCATTTTCCATGATTTCAGATGGGTGGGAATTGTTCCTTGTTATTTCCAAATAGATGTGCCCTGCCATCAAAAGAGCTTTCCCCAGACAATTGTCCTATTGTTCTATTGGTAGTACTTATTGCTGCACTGAGAGTAAGTCTGATTGAGCCTTGGCAGGTCATGGGTGAACTGAGATCCCTTTACCTCCTTTCATTAGCCAACTAGTCCTAGCTGTGCACAGAAGAGTTTATTTTCCCATTGTGATTTAAGACAGCACTAACAGTGCCAAAATTTACTTTTCCTTTCCCACACTGTGTGCTGGCCAAATGTGTATAGCTTGAAAGTTCTGTGGAAATCAAAGCACTACTTAAGGACCTAGAAAACTGTTGGGGCCCTGATTTGTTATGAAGTTGGCTAAAGGTGAAACTCACTGGAGGGTTGATGGATTTGTAATGTCAGCATTTAAAATGGTTTGTGCTTCTTCATAACTTTTTAAAAGTTGGATCGGGGAATCCTACAATTACTCTTATCTAATTTATATGGTAAAGCTGTTGCTGTTTTAATGCAGTTTTGTGCCTGTAAGCAAGGCATCTATTATACAAGCAGCATCTGTTAGCTTTTTTTTTCTGAGAGATGTTTTATCCTTTCAGACTGAAAGTTACTCTCTTATTACTGTTATTTTTCCCTTGTACATGAGAAGACAGTATATTGACTATAATTTTAAACTTAAAGGAACTATAGTGACAGGCAAATGCCCCAGACATCCCTATTTCTGTCACTCTGTATACAAATGGTTTCAAACTAGTTTCTCTCTTTCCTTTAGACCATGAACATCCAGGTAATCTTCTCAATTAGTCCCAAGGGTTTTGGAGAGGCAGCGAAGTGCAGCTCTCTTAACAGCATCTAAAATTATAGGTTCAGGCTGAAATTAAGGTTGATGTTTTAACCAATCTGGCAAAGGTAAAAGAGACAAAGAACAGACAAAGCCCTGTAGGGTTATTATAGGGCAGAGGAAAACGTGTGATTAACTTTTTTTTTCATAGAGAATTGTGTTATTTCCTTTCAGCAAATTAAAATAATGACTCTTTTTTTCTCCATCTTTCAAGTGATAAGCTTGTCTGAGAAAGCCTTTTTCCTCTGCTTTTTTTTTCTTTTTTTCTTTTGCCAGCCTTGCTAGTTGAGAAATCACTTAGGCAAGCTTGCCTATAAATGAGAAACGAGGAGTTCTTGTCACAGACCAATATCTTAGCCATCCAACTGTTTTCAAATAAGTTACGATTTATTAAAATAGACCTTACTGATAATGTGTAATGAAATATACTGTGTGCAAAGGATGGCCATGCAAATGCAATAAACAAAATATGTATCTGCCAAAGAAATTGTGCAACTGTGCATCAGGTAGATCATTGACAAGGAACAAAAATGTAATTTTTAGATTTTATTTTATTTTTGTGCAATAATTTTATTAATATGTGTCAGGACCCACCCCAATCCACATCTTAGGAAATAAGAACTCCTGGATCCAAGTTTGTCCAAAAGGAAAAGTTTACTAGAATGAGATCGGTTCTGGCAATACAAGATGGGATCTGACATTGAGTTACATTTCAATACTATATAAAGCATTCCCGTTTCAACCCCCTCCCCTCAAATCCATTTGGTCAAGCTCCCCTCATTTACTTAGGTGTCAGGCCCTTTCGTGGGAAAGGGAAATCTTCTTGTGTTTATTGTTATTGCTTTCTTCTTTTCAGTTCCAAATGGAGATGCAACCCAGATCTCTCTCTCTCCCTCTGTTCCCCCAAGATAAAAAGCCTTCCTGGTCTTTGAAAACAGCCTACTGAATAAACATCCTCTCCCCCCCCCTTCGGAGAGCTGGCAGAATCCCGAGAATAGGCACAATATTCTAACCATACATTTATGAAATGTGATATAAATGGATTCTGACAATATGAATGAAATATTTAAATTGGGTTAAATAATCTTTTGGAGTTTTATGAAGTTGGAATGTCTGGGTTCATACATTCTACAATGCAATCATGCTGGTTGCTTGCTTTTAGCTAAGGTCACTATGAAATGTAACCATTGTGTTCTATAAACCATTATTTATACTAGTGTGAATTAGTTCAGTTACCTTATTTCAGCATACAGGGTTTGTGGTTGAAAACAATGGTTTAGATTGTTGTGTGATCCCAACCAATTATGGTTTATTTCAGAAAACATGGTAAGCCAACTAAAGGTTTGCACGGTCCAAGTTCCAAGTCTAAATTTTCATCCATCCAGGCTAGTACTATCAGCACTGATAGACAGTAGTTCCCAAGGATTTTGCCCATTCTAATAGTGCTGGATGCATACCAGAAAATATCTGTGGTCAGTGGAATTAATTGTTATGTTTGATAGTATGTTACTAGTCGACTGAACTTTCCAATCCAGAAGTTCACTAACCTCTTATGAAACAAGGAAAGTTGTTGAGTCTAATCAAAGAGTTAATTTCTTTACTAATACAATACCTAATCTCCATCTAATTTTTTAAAAACTATTTTCCCCTGCTTTGGCTATCTCTTGTCTAATTAGAGCATGTGCTTAATTTAAAAATTATCATATTTCTAGGAAATAACAAAGTAAATTCATCTCATACATCTTCTCTTTAGGTCCATGATAGCTCTTCATTTTAGTACAGTGCCAGTAACATGAGATTTTAAGGTATGGTACTTCTGTCTGTGGATGGCTTCAAGATTCAGTAGCAAACATTGTAAAATTATTACAAAGGGAATTTTGAGGCTCATATCTCAGCATTTGTACATTTAGGGAGATCTAGGTACACAAATCTTAGCAGAAAATATTTTCCTATGAGAAGAATGTTATTGTTGCTTTTATTTCCTAATCTTTGGCACAGAGCTTTAATGGAAAAAAAATAGAATAGGCAATTCTTAATCATTTGTTGATGGAAGAGAATATTTGTAGCTCAGGGTTGAACTGTGGGATCTTGTGCTCTCTTGAGCTTGATGGTTTTCTTGCAAATGTTTCATTGCCCAAACTAGGTAACATGATCAGTGCACTGATCATGTTACCTAGTTTGCTAATGAAACATCTCCAAGAAAACCACCAAGCTCAGAGAGCACCAAGGACCCCAGAGTTAATATTCTATTCTGGCACATTATATCCAAAGGACTGATACCATTTATCATATGAACTTGCCCACTCTTTAAGATTTGTGGGGAAGACTTTTTTCTTGTTCTATCAGGGGAGAAGCATTGAAGGTCAGTATGTCAGAGGAGGTCTTCTTAATGGCTGTTGCCTTGCTTGGATTTTCACCATCTAATCAAAATGTGAGGGACAGTTTTATGTAGCAGTTAAGGCTACAGGCTAGAAACCAGGAGAGTATGAGTTCTAGGCCTACCTTTGTCATGAAGTCAGCTGGATGACCTTGGGCCAGACAGTCATTCTGTCTCATTCATAGAAGAGGCAGTGGCAAGCCACATCTGCATAAGCTTGCCAAGAAAATTGCAAGGATTTATGCAGGCAATTACCAAGAATCAAACTTGACTCCAAGAATGCACACCTGCACAACATCAAGGTGTACCTTTTTAGGGAGAAAGTAGTTCCTTTGCCAACCTGTTAAAATTTTGTAAGCTAAATCATTCTCAAGATTATCATATAAGTATTTGAATGGCCATAAGTTAGTTAAACGTTGTGATTTGCTTCCGTTATTTTTTGCACAGTTAAGCCTGTCCGGACTATTGTTTTTGCAGTAGAAAAGCCAGTAGATAACAAATACATAAATATCTAAATTACAGGACATCACAAAACCAAGGAGATCATTATAAATAATTGCATTGTAGGAGAGTTATTACTTTTTATTGCTTTGCAGTATTAATAAGAAGTAAAACAATTTTTCATCAGAAGAAAATAAGGAAAATGTGTAAATTCATCTAATTTTGTAGTCAAACATAACTCAGTACAAATAGAGATTTATTCTGGTTCCGTGGCTCTTTGAGAGAAGGATGTTCTTTTGAATTTCTAGGTGCCATATTATTTAACCTGTTTAGATAATCTATATTATTCCAACTGTTGAGCTCCAGTGTGTAAATTGACAATGATTTTCTTTGGTTTCAAAAGAGACTAATCAAAAATGGTAAATCCACAGCATAGAATACAAAAAAATCATTACTGCTCTATTGATTAACCCTTTATTAAATTAAAAAAAATGGTTGCAAAGTAGCATTTGTAAAGTATTTTCTTTTCCAAAGAAAAGCTCTTTTGACTAGCCTAATATTGCTTACATTTTATATTGAAAAAATCTGTAAGAGAGAGATCCTTAATTTCCATCCAATTTATAAGTATTTTTTCTCTTTTCTCAAGAAGATGAGATTCATTTTGTCTAATCAAGCATAACAATAAGTCCACATCAGTCTCCAAACATGTTAGGAGGATTTGCAAAGTCAGACTGAGCACATCTAGATATCTCCAGCAACATTTCATGGACAAGAACCTGATGTACAGGAAAGAGGTTGTGTCCTGCTTTTGATTTTAATTATACATTTACACACAGTTGCTATGGAAATTAGCAGTTTGTTCAAGGTCAAGGAGATAATAACAGACAAGGAATGTTAATCAAAATACATGTCTGAAAGAGGCTTGCCCAAGTGGTTTTGGTTTTAACGGGGGCACATAAAAGAATACTCAAAATCCTGTCCACAGTTACAATAACCAGGTCAGGGTTGTCAGCCTGCCCAACCATCAGAATTTCACTAGAATCCACACAAACATGAAGCAAAATCCAGAAATTAACTGGTTGATTTTAATGAAGGATCATAGCTCAGGGCTTCCTTTTAAGTCAGACTGCAACCAGCTGTCTTTAATCAAGAGATTTGGTCCCTTGCTTGGCAAGAATCCTCATAGAACATCTTTGCTCTGTTTTGCACTCTGGTGAGGAGTCTGGGAAACTTTACATCAGGCATGTCAAACTGCCGGTCAGTGGGCCAGATGCATCAGGCCAAAATTGTGCCTACCCCATTGCCGGCAATGGGGAAAAAGTCCCAATACGTCATGCAACATCACGTGACATCATGAGTTTGAGATGCCTGACTTACATGATCCTCATCTGACTGCTCCAGCTGATGAAGTGGTGCCTTTGTTTAATCAGCTTCAGGCGATTCTTAACTTTGTGTCTCCTGAGGCTGATAGCTTCTTCTTCAGAGTCAGTTTCTGAGTTCTGACCCAGTACAAGTGTATTTATAATCTAGCAACAAGGAAATATAAAATTAAACATGTGATTAATTATAAATTAATTTTAAAAAGACAAACTTTTAAATTAGCCCTGAGTTGTTACAGTGAACCCACTAAATATGCCTGCCAAACAACAGCTTCAGCTACTTCTAACAAAATTTTGTTGAAGCCTAATTATATATGTAGAAAGTATTCCTGTGTGCTTATTTGCTTACTTGCTTCCAGTACTTGCTGGAATACTCGGAGGCTCCAACTGGTACAGAATGCAGCCGCGAGAGTTGTACTGGGAGTTTCCCGATACTCCCATGTCACACCTTTGCTCGGCGAGCTGTATTGGCTACCAGTTGTCTTCCGGGTGAGGTTCAAGGTGTTGGTAATGACCTACAAAGCCCTTCATGGCACGGGTCCGGAATACCTTGGGGAGCACCTGTAGCCGGCGTCAACTTCCCTCCGCCCAGTACGCTCCCACAGAGAGGGCCTCCTCACGGTGCCACCGGTCAAAGAATGCCGACTGGTGGCCCCCAGGGGGAGGGCGTTCTCTGTGGGTGCACCGGATTTATGGAACCATCTTCCGGTTGAGCTCCGGATGGCGCCCGATCTCCGCTCCTTCCGGCGCGATCTTAAAACCCATCTCTTTAAACAAGCTGGCCTGGCCTGATGGGACGGGGTGGGATTTTTATAAATGATTTTAAATTTGCATTAATTTTATGGGCATTGTTTAATCATGTTTTAATAATTTTAATTTTTGTATCTAGTTTTTATGTATTGCCCTGTTCACCCTCCTGAGTCCCCTGGGAGAAGGGCGGTATATAAATTAAATTAATAATAATAATAATAATAATAATAATAATAATAATAATAATAATAATAATAATAATATTCACTGGAATATTAATTGGGAATGCTATATTTGAGTATTGTAATGAAAAAGAGATTGGATCTTACTGTTTCATAGACTAAGCAACATGACATCTATCCTATTCTGTCTCAGTCTGAAGTTAAAGGTAAGTTACAATCTATTAGGCATTCCTTTTTACCCACAATTTCATGTCTTTTGTGACTGACACCCCGTCCACCCACCCTATGTGGAAACCTGTACACTTATTCTCTATGTACATTTAATGAGGGTTGTTTGTTTTTTTATTGATCAACTCTTTCTGTGACTATTATTATAACTTATAGTTTGACCATGGCATTTGGGGAGAAACTGAAAAACCAGTATAAATGTAAATGTAAAAAGATATGGCTCATTCCATCTTTGAAATTGTTGGTGTGAAAAAGCTCAAGAGTGTTTTATTTAAACAAGGTCTGCTTCAATTTTGATTGACTTGCAGTAAATTGCCTGGTACGAGAGGCAAAAGGAAGTGGATAGAAAAATGGCAATCAGCACCAAATGTTTCACATATTGATTGACAAGCACCAGAGATGTGCTAGAGTAAGATAAATTGGCCAGCAGGTCCCATCTTGACAGCTTCGGAGATGGGAAAATTGTTCCTGTTAATTTGCTGCTTGAACCTTGTCATTTATGGGGATATATGTTTGAGGGTCTTCTAATTGTGTACACAAATTTGGATATGTATATTGCATATTTCAAGTATTGGTTTTTAACATATTTCTATATCAAAAAATAATGTAATTTAAAATTAAATCTGTGAAAAGGCAGTGAGATTCCTAATTTAGAGCTCCCTTTCCTTGAGATACAGTAAATTGCTTTCCTGTCACTATGGAGCCTGTCTCCTGGGCCTGCATGAATTCAAAAAAAACCAGAGTCTAGGTGAGATGTCTGAAATAGGATCCCAACATTTTCTCAGGAAGATGCCTGAAATAGACATCAAAAAATTTTGTAGGAAAGATCCTCTGTTCACATTAGTTAAACTATTTAATATATCATCCAAACATTAAATTGGAATTAAAAAGGCCATCATCTTAGATGAAGTTAACTTATTTCAACATACTTCCTCTTTGCACATCAGTAAAACATGTTTTCTTCCCTTTGCATTTTTCACAGTATTTTAGTTTTTTCATTTGCACCGAAGCTAGCATCAATTTAATATACACTGAAACAAAGTTATTACTTTTTTAAACCATAGTACTACTTCCCAATTATACTAACCCATAAGGTGCCTTGCTTGGAATGTGCATAGTATGATGTACAAATCAACTTATTATGCATTGGTGTTCTGTGCAAATAGGTTCAATAAACCATGGTTATAAAAATATGACTGAGCATTAAGTGTCATTTAGACCACAATGGTCCTCTATTCTGTGAAGCTTACAATTAATATTCATAGAAGAAAAATTAAGATTAAAGCCAATCTTTATAACATTAATGTTTGTAACATAACATGGAAGTATTTATAGTATGCAGGAGGTCAGCACAAGATCCTATCTTAGGCCCAGTACTCTTCCACAGTTTCATCTGTTAGATGAGGGGATAGAAGGGAAACTCATTAAATTTGCAGATGACACCAAGCTGGTGGGAATAACCAATATTTTGGAAGATAGGTTCAAGATCCAGAAGAATCTTGAGATGGCCCTATCCAACAAAATGAAGTTCAATAGTGAGAAAAGTAAGGGTTTTACACTTACTTAGACTTACATTTATCTATTCTACAATGCACAAGTATAGAATAGATTCCTGGATCAATGGCAGTAACTGAGAGGGATCTGGGAGTCCTAGTGGACAACCACTTAAATATGAGCCAGCAGTGTGCTACAGCTACAAAAAAAAAAGCCAATTAACAGAGAGACAGAATCAAGATCACGTGAAGTGTTAGTACCACTTTATAATACTTTGGTAAGACCACACTTTGAATACTACATTCAGTTTTGGTCACCATGATACAAAAAAAGATGTTGAGACACTAGAAAGAGTGCAGGGAAGAGCAAGAAAGATGATTAGGGGTCTGAGGCCAAAACATAGAAAAAACAGTTACAGGAACTGGATAAAAGGTAAAGGTAAAGGTTCCCTCGCACATGCGTGCTAGTCGTTTCTGACTCTAGGGGCCGGTGCTCATCTCCGTTTCAAAGCCGAAGAGCCAGCGCTTGTCCGAGGACGTCTCCGTGGTCATGTGGCTGGCATGACTAGACGCCAAAGGCGCACAGAACACTGTTACCTTCCCACTGGAACTGGATATGTCTAGTCTAAAGAAAAGGACTAGGGTTAACATGATAGCACACTATCTGTGGGGTTGCACAGAGAGGAAGGGATTAACCTATTCTGCAAAGTACTTGAAGGCAGGACTAAAAGCAAGGGGAAAAAACTTATCCAAGAGAGAGCTAACCTAGAACTAAGGAGAAATTTCCTGACTTTAAAAACAAATAATCAGGGGAACAGCTTGCCTACAGAAGTTGTGGGTGCTCCATCACTGAAGATTTTTAAGAAGATATCGGACAGCCATTTTTCTAATATGATATAGGGTCTTCTGCTTCAATAAGGAGCTGGACTAAAGTCCCTTTTAACTCTTTTCTGTTTTAAATTGTATCAGGGTGGTAAGTATATGCAGTTTAAGAACCCAGATTAAATAATATATACATTGATCAGGAAAAACAAATTATGGTCTTGTTTTAATTAATTTCTATAGCCATATACTTCAGAAAAAATTACTCTAGGTAGTGAATAATCATAAAAATTTGTGAAGTTATTTTAGTCATATAGTTTTTTTATTAAAAACTTAGATGGAACTCGGGGTTAAACAGTAGAGATCTTGAACTGTGGAGAGCTTGGTAATTTGCTTGCAAATCTCTCATCATTAGTAATGTCATTAGTGATAGTGAGTGTGGAGTTGCTGTATTGTAGATTGCCTTGCTTATCTGTATGTTGGTTACTGGAGTGGATGTGTTTTCATTTTTTTTTTTGTTTCTGTCTTACAGGATTTTTATTATTATTAATTATTATTATTCTCTTTTGAATGGGCTGTAATTGTAGTTTACATCTATTTTTCTATTGATGGTTGATTTTTCTGAATGCAGTCTTTCCAGGATGTTCACAGTTTTCCAGTTGAAAATATGGTTGACTTTGTAAGATTAAGGAATTTTCATCATGTCCTCCGATTGCTAATTGGTGTTTATGGATGCATTCTGTTAGTAGTTTGCCTGTCTGTCTACCTAATGATTGTTACCATTTTTATAATGTACATTGTAGATCAGGAGTCTCCAACCCCCAGTCCATGGACCGGTCCCGGTCCATGGCATACCAGCAACCGGGCCACACAAGCAAGCAAAGCTCCATCTGTGGTCCACAAAAAAACCTTTTCTCCAAGGAACCAGTACCTGATGCCCAAAAATTTGGGGGATGCCTTTGTACAGTAGATGACTCTTTACTGCGTCTTTTGGTCTACTTAAGATATCTTGGAGGGGTTTAATTGGTTTATATGCTATGACAAAGCCATGTGGGTTGGAATAGTCTACTGATTATTGGATGTTTTTGATGTATGATAGTATTATCCTTTTTATGGCTATTATGCTGTAATAGACTGAGTGGTGAGACACATTTGATAAAGTTACATTAGTATTCATTCTGTTGGGAGATTTATTTATTTATTTTATTTTAATTCCATTTATATCCCGCCCTTCTCCGAAGACTCAGGGCGGCTTACAAGCTTAGCAGTAGCCTTCATTCTATGTATATGCCTGCTTATTAGGTGTACATGCAGTTGGTTTTCTTTGTCTGGTGTTCTAGATTATTGCAGTGCATTTGTTCTCTCTAAGTAATATTTTACACAGCTCCTCTTGTAGCAGGCTAAGGTTACTTTGGTAATGGAGCATTTAGTGTAGATTGCAGATTCAGTGTAGATTCATGAATAGACACATAAAGATAAGCCATGTTTATACATTCTTCAAAAGACACAATAAAAAAAATAAGAACTAAACAAAAAGACAGGAAGACATCCTCTCCAGCCACCAATACCCAGATGAGCAGGATTTAACACCAGACAAACAATCAAGCAGAAAACAAAATCCTAATCAAGGAACTAACTGCTAAGGAGAAAAACACTCCCCCAGCAATACTAACAGGACATGCTACTGTATATAAACAAGGGGCAAACCCACCCACTAGCATTGATTATGTTATGCAGTCTGATAATGAAACATCACATTTGGTCACCGCGATGTAAAAAAGATGCCGAGACTCTAGAAAGGGTACAGAGATGAGCAACAAAGATGATTGGGGGACTGGAGGCTAAAACATAGAGGGAACGGTTGCTGGAATTGGGTATGTGTAGTTTAACGAAGAGAAGGGTGAGGGGTGACATGATAGCAGTGTTCCAGTATCTCAGGGGCTGCCACAAAGAAGAGGGAGTCAAGCTATTCTCCAAATCACTTGAAGGCAGGACAAGAGGCAATGGATGGAAACTAACCAAAGAGAGAAGCAACCTAGAACTAAGGAGAAATTCCATGATAGAACAATTAACCAGTGGAAAAACCTGCCTCCAGGAGTTGTGAATGCTCCAACACTGGAGGTTTTTAAGAAGAGACTGGACAGCCATTTGCCTGAAATGGTATAGGGTTTCCTGCCTTAGCAGGGGGTTGGACTAGATGACCTCCAAGGTCCCTTCCAACTTATTATTATTATTATTATTATTATTATTATTATTATTATTATTATTGTTGTTGTTGTTGTTGTTGTTATTGTTGTTGTTGTTGTTGTTATTATTATTATTATTATTATTATTATTATTATTATTATTATTATCTCCAATTAAACAACCAAGCCCAGAGAACATGAAGGAAAGGTAACCACAACTTTAAGGTTTACCTTAAATATATACTTAGAGGTGAGAAAGAGTTAACACTTTCTCTTAAGCGTTCTTTCCTGAAAATTCAAATTAGTCATTTTGTGACATTGACTTGTCTAATTTGAGGAATGCTAAATTGTCATGTCTTTGAATATTCTCATTTTACTTTTAAAAGGTGTGATATTTCCCACCTACTACTTACTCTGTATGTTTAAGTCACTAATTATTGCAATGATTTCAGAAGCTCTTTCAACATACAATGAATGTATCAAATAACCAGGGAAGAACATGTGGGTTTCTTTCTTTCTTTTTTTGCGGAGGGGGGCGGGGGAGGGAATTCTCCTCTCAACTAGTTGATGGAATTAAAAGGCTTCTTCACACTGAAAACAAACAATATAAAAAACCCTGAGAATTTAATAATAGATCAAAAGCAAATATAGAATGCTAAAATCCATTTAAAATACCTGAGGTAGACTCTATTTACCGTAATCATCCCTAGCCCAAATAGACAGATAGTTAAATACATAAAAGAAGGTTTACAAAACCAGCAAAAGATGCTAATGATGGTAAAGGGAGGAATTATTTAAATCTTTATTTGTCCCTGTTCATCAATGGTCTATGAAGAGGTGCCTTACATGTGAGTTTTTCTGTTGATGATAAATCTAAATTGTAAATTGAAAGCAAAAAAGCAAGTTTTATTGCCCTTGCAAATGGAGGATTCTACCCCACAACTTGCATTATAAAAACTAGCTCTAAATTTTTAAAATGTATTTGAAGTATAGATAGGTTGTCTAGTATCCAAATGGACTATGTTAATTTACAGTGATATAGTTAACAAAACCATAAGGCAAGATTCAATGCACCTGTCGTATTCCTATAGTATTATCTGGAATATAGCATTTTAGTAGATCCTTCTCTCAATTTCACATTCTTCAGATTTGCTGGGATGGCAGTTCACTGAATTCCTTATATGCAGAGTGTAACATTTCTGGAGAGCACCAGCTTAGACACAGGACTGGTTATTGTGAGATTGCCTCTTTACAATTATCTGTGCCCATCCAAAGAGATTAGACAACATTGGCATGCTTTAGATGCTGTCATTTAAGCTGTGTCATCTGGTGGTACCCAGGAGTTCAGCCTTGTCACTTATTGTATCTATACACATATCATTCCTCCTTAGATCTAGATAGTTGAACTGTGCCTGCCTTTCATAAGGTTTTTGGGCTTTCTCCCACACCTTAGGTCAGAAGGTCTTGGAAACCTATCCCATTTGACTGTTCAATTGCCTCTGAAAAGTATATTTTATGTACTGTTGTTGCTATAATTATTATTTTACTTATTTTAACTACACACTGCTCTGGATCTTGTGTTGAATGGGTAATTATTTGAATTCACCACATACATTTTTAAAAAAACAGTGGACAAACATAGGCTTTCTTTGAACTTTCCATCTCATCTCCTTTCCTTTATATTTAATTAATTATAAAAAGTATGGATATTTCTGACAGTAACCCCAGTAGGGCAACTGTGTAATCCAAATCCTGCTATATATGAACATTTGTGAATGTAATATTGCTTCTTCAAAATAATAATAATAATAATAATAATAATAATAATAATAATAATAATAATAATAATAATAATAATAATAATAATAATAATAATAATAATAATTTAATTTTTATACCGCCCTTCTCCCGAAGGACTCAGGGCAGTGTACAGGGCAATACAATAAAATACAATATATAAAAATTAAAAGAAATATTAAATACAATAGCCCAATTAAATAGATTAATACAAAATGTTAAAATACCCCTAAACCCATCAGACCAGGCCGGCTTGTTCAAATAAATATGTTTTTAGGTCACGTCGGAAGGAGCGAAGGTCAGGAGCCATCCGGAGCTCCACCGGTAAATGGTTCCAAAGGTCTGGCGCGCCCACAGAGAACGCCCTCCCCGTGGGGGCCACCAGTCAACACTCTTTGACCGACAGCACCATAAGGAGGCCCTCTCTGTGGGAGCGCACTGGATGAAGGGAAGTTGATGCCAGCAGCAGATGCTCCCGTAACATACATGGGAATCTACCTGTAAGACGTAAAATTAAAACTTTAGGTGTCATTGTCAAACTATTATTTACTATAATACATGTCACATATATCTAACCAGCATTAATGAGCTGCTTCAAATTTGTCTGGTTTAATGTAATCCTGTTAACATTATCCACTGTGGGACGTAGATTGTCCTTCTTGCTGAAACATCTGTAGGAGGTGTCAAAAACTCAAGATGACATTTTTAATACCTCTCCCCATTCCCATGCCTTCCTGTGTTAACATTATTATTATTATTATTATTATTATTATTATTATTATTATTATTATTATTATTATTATTATTATTATTATTTGCAATTTTGCATTGTAAAAGTATTGGATAATTATAAACTGATAAGATTTTCTTAGGTAAATTTCCCTCTCTTTCTCACCATATGAATATTAGACTAACTGTATTTAATAGAATGTATTCTTATCATATTATTTTTAAAAGAAGAGAGTATTGTGAAAACCAGAGCTTAGTCACATACCCCAAGGATGCTTTAACAATATAAATAAATAAGCAAACAATTTGCTTCTTTGAACAAGTATTTTTATTCTGTAGAAACTGATCATACTGATTATTACATATCTGACTCAAGGGAATGAAAATAATTCTATAAATAAATCACATACTATATTCTAGTTATCAGTGCAACATAGAGAAGATTATTTAAAAATTGGATTTACCAGTCAGAAGATGAAATCATCACTGATTAAATAAATGAATTTATCTTCCTTCCTTCCTTCCTTCCTTCCTTCCTTCCTTCCTTCCTTCCTTCCTTCCTTCCTTCCTTTCTTTCTTTCTTTCTTTCTTTCTTTCTTTCTTTCTTTCTTTCTTTCTTTCTTTCTCTAAATAATAAAAATAATTTACAAGTAAAAGATTCGAAGGTTATGCAGCTGTTCAATGTCTTTTGGGAAGATTAGATTCTATAATGAGAAGATATAACCCTCATTTTATAAAATCTGTTGCTGTCTTGGGAAAAACATCACTGAATAAGATTAGAAAGTACTTTTTCTTGAAACCATTACAGTTGCAGGCTGATTACTTGGCATATGCTTAATGATAGCTTCATAGCTGGAAAACAATAATTTGTTACAGT
Source organism: Vipera ursinii (assembly GCF_947247035.1). Taxonomy (NCBI): domain Eukaryota; kingdom Metazoa; phylum Chordata; class Lepidosauria; order Squamata; family Viperidae; genus Vipera; species Vipera ursinii. The sequence goes on along the minus strand of NC_139513.1, from coordinate 101,788,172 downwards.
TAAAAGAAATAAGTGAGAAACCAAGTGCGAAAGCTCATATTTATTTCTGCATATTTATTGTTAGATTTCAATGACTTAACCTACTGCTTAAGATAAAGAGTTCAGTTTTCACAAATATGTGTGTACATTTGCCCCAGAAAGGGAACTTAAGTTCAAGGTAGCAACAACATGAAATCTGTGAACAAGGTGTGGTGTGTGGTGTGTGGTGTGTGGTGTGTGGTGTGTGTCTGTGTAAGAGAGAGAGACAGAGAGAGAATCTGTATATATGTAATAGTAGTATATAAGGAGACCCCAGAGAGTAACCAGGATTTTTTTTAAAAAAATCCCACATGTTTTTTATATAGTTAACATCTGCTGTCCAAAACTACTCAGTTACAAACACATACCTACTAGAATACACATACATATCCAATAATGGGTTCTTTTTTGTATGTGTATGAATTCTAACTGGCAAGTGTTGATCAAAGCCTTTATCCACTTAACAGAATGACCAGTATTATCTTTCCAGGTGTTCAGGGAGTTAATTTTTAAGTCTCATGTGTACATACTAAGACTGAACATCTTCTGCTGGTTATAACATGCATACATATTTATTCATATTCCCTGCCATTATTTTTAGATAGGCATCTTCCAGAAACTTACGAGGTGTTTTTCAGTTATTCTGGAGGTGTAGTTCCAATATATCTGGAAAGTTGAAAATAGAAAAAAATGTTCTAGAAATAGCCATCTGTCCATTAATCCATATCTATATTTCTCAGGGATAAAACAGCATTATCAGACAGACAACATAATGTATCTGCCCATTTAAATCAAAGATGCTATATTTGCCACACCTTTATCTGAAAGAGGGTTATTTTCAATGCAAATTCCAGAATTCCTTTTCTTGCCAAGGAGCTTTTTAAGTTTTGGGTGCTATTTTAAGACTGGTATACCCATTATTTATTTATTTATTACTTATTTACCTGTCTGCAACTAATTGGCGCTATTGCCATTTTTTTTTATTTTTTTATTTTATTTTAATCCCATTTATATCCCGCCCTTCTCCGAAGACTCAGGGCGGCTTACAAGCTTAGCAGTAGCCTTCATTCTATGTATATGCCTGCTTATTAGGGCTTTCATACACCCCCCCCAGCGGCATTATTACAAAGTCAGCTTATTGCCCCCAACAATCTGGGTCCATGTGTTTAGGTTTAAGAAGTCTGTGTTTTCAATAGCCATTTTCAGATATCTTCCCCAGGTTATTTCCTTTTTAATTGTTAGTATTTCAAGTTACTTCTTAATTCAGTCATACCTCTGCTTTGAGATTGTTGTCCAATGAAAAACTGATATCAATTTTATAAATGCAAGAATATATATTGAAAAGACACATCCAGGGTGATTTTTTAATTTTGGGCAAACTCACTCTTGCACTTATTTGGCTAATTGCAGAATGTTTCTTAGTGGGAGTGGATATAGTAGGGTTTAAGGTTGGTAGAAGAGACAAACAAAATTCTATTTATGCTTTTTCATGTCACCCATGGATAGTCACCAGATGCACTGCAACGTATAGCCAAATAGGACTCTTTGAGTAGAGAACATACAGCCTTGTTTGATTTGGCTACTTGGTCTAAGTAGAATATTTTGCAATGAAAGATTTATTCACCATTTAAACTCTCAACTGCTACAAAGCCATTAGCTCTGAAAAAGAATGACTGAATATACAGCGATATAACTTAAGATGTTTTCAAATACCTTATTTACCTCTATAATTTCCATGATTGCATCCCACTATCTTGCACCATTCGGACAGACTCAATGATATTTTCCACTCTCTAAAGTGACATTAATATTGCTGATAGCACAGAGGCTTCCACACAGGTTGTTTTTGAAAACGAGTCAACGGCTTGTTTCATGGCACTATTTGAGGTCGTATGACATCACAAATTGGCATTATGAATTAAAAGGGGAGCAGAATATGATCAAAGTAATATAGTTTTTGTTTATGTTGCTGATTATTTCCTAAGACAGGCTAGTTTACCCTGAAATGCAGGGTAAATTCTTAATTCTTAGTTTACCTTGCAATACAGAAAAATCTTCTTTTGTTTTGAATGCATGTTCTTCTACCAAGTTAACATAGTGACAAATAAAAACAATCGCAGATGTGATTTGCTTAAGAACAAGTAACTTTTCAGCTTTTTGCCTTTTGGTACTGTCCATGGGGTTTTCATGGCAAAGATACTGGAATGGGTTGCCATTTCCTTCTCCAGTGGATCACGTTTTGTCAGAACTCTCTGCTATGACCTGTCTGTCTTGGGTGGCATAGCTCATAGCTTCATTGAATTACCAAGCCCCTTCACCACAACAAGGCAGTAATCCATGAAGGGGCCACTCTAATGGCAGAAAGTGAAGAAGAACTAAAGAGCCTCTTGTTACAGGTGAAGAAGGAGAGTGCAAATGTTGGGTTGAAACTTAACATTAAGAAAACCAAGATCATGGCATCCAGCCCTCTCAATTCCTGGCAAATAGATGGGGAAGAAATGGAGGCAGTGACAGATTTTATTTTCCTGGGCTCCAAGATCACTGCAGATGGGGACTGCAGCCAAAAAATTAAAAGACGCTTGCTCCTGGGGAGGAAAGCCATGGCAAATCTAGACAGCACACTAAAAAGCAGAGACATCACCCTGTCAACAAAAGTGCGTATAGTCAAAGCTATGGTCTTCCCAGTTGCAATGTATGGCAGTGAAAGTTGGGCCATAAGAAAGGCTGAGCACCAAAGAATTGAGGCCTTTGAACTATGGTACTGGAGAAGACTCCTGTGAGTCCCTTGGACTGCAAGGCAATCCAACTGGTCAGTCCTAGAGGAGATCAACCCTGACTGCTCTTTAGAAGGCCAGATCCTGAAGTTGAAACTCAAATACTTTGGCCACCTAATGAGAAGGAAGGACTCACTGGAGAAGAGCCTAATGCTGGGAAAGATTGAGGGCAATAGAAGAAGGGGACGACAGAGAATGAGGTGGCTGGATGGAGTCACTGAAGCAGTAGGTGTGACCTTAAATGGACTCCAGAAGATGGTAGAGGACAGGAAGGCCTAGAGGAATGTTGTCCATGGGGTCGCGATGGGTCAGACATGACTTTGCAGCTAACAACAACAACAGCAACTTTTCAGGGGCTAAACCCCATTTAATGGAGAATCTTGTGGCATTCTCTTCTCTTTTCCTTCTCCTTTCATAAACATTTGTGGACAATCAGGCATCATTAATATAGGAGCTACAAGTGATATATTAACATTTACACAGCCTTTAATATTTGCTGTTGTGTTTCCGACTATTTATGAGATTAGATCAAGAATATACAATATATCATACTGATACTCTGTAGGTCAGGGATGGAAAAAAAATCTGTAAAACAAAAGTTGTGTGTGAAAGGAAAGGTTTCTGCACATCAGATAGAGGAGCTGGCGAGCAGCAGGAATTTAGGAAATGGTACATTTAAGTTTACATTTTGAATGTGTTATCTTTCATCCCACAAGATACAATATCTCTGTCTTGCATAATATGCAGTTTGGACTTCCTTATGAACCAAGTATATTGTCAGCTTCATTTTGACTTACTGTATCTTTTGTAAAAAGAAAGCATTTTATTTATTTATTTATTTATTTATTTATTTATTTATTTATTTATTTATTCGTTTTATATACCGCCCTTCTCCCGGAGGACTCAGGGCGGTGTACAGAGCAAAGTAAGTATACAATAAACCAACAATAAAACAAATAAAACCCCAGATCTACAAATAAAACCCCAAATCTATCAGGCCAGGCTGGCTTGCTGGAATAGATAGCTTTTTAAATCTCGCTGAAAGGTGCGAAGGTCGGGGGCCATCCGGATTTTGGCTGGTAAGCAGTTCCAGAGGATTGGCGCACCCACCGAGAATGCTCTCCCCCTGGGGGTCACCAGCCGGCATTCTCTGACCGGTGGCACCCTGAGGAGGCCCTCTCTGTGGGAGCGCACAGGACGGAGGGGTGTTGATGCTGGCAGTAGGTGCTCCCATAGGTAATCCGGACCCATGCCATGTAGGGCTTTGTATGTCATCACTAGCACCTTGAATTTCACCCGGAAGGCAACTGGAAGCCAGTGCAGCTCACGAAGCAGAGGTGTAATATGGGAGTATCAGGGAGCCCCCCAAAGCGTCTGTGCAGCTGCACTCTGTACCAGCTGAAGCTTCTGAGTGATTCTCAAGGGCAGCCCCATGTAAAGAGCGTTGCAGTAGTCAAGACGAGAGGTCACAAGTGCATGGGTGACTGTACGTTAGGCATCCAGGTCCAGATAGGGTCGTAGCTGGCGCACCAGATGAACCTGAGTGAAAGCCCCCCTAGTCACAGCTCCTATGTGATCTTCTAAGGAGAGCTGTGAAACTAGGAGGACACCCAGGTTGCGAGCCCTATCTACGGGGGGCAGTAACTCGCCTTAATTTTCTGAATCAAACTGATAGGATATGGAGATAGATAAGGCTTCACTCCAGAAAATGTGGCAATAATAGTATTTATTATGCCACTTTTCAAATAAATATAATGAAGCATATGGGGTATGTTTGCCTTTTCTGGAGTGGTACTCTTCTTCTTCCATTAATATTGATTACTGTAAACAATATCCAAGGTTAATTGTGACCATTAATATTTCATCTTTACTGTTAAATTTTCATGTACTAGATGAGGCTTTTTTTTCTTCATTTTATTACCAAAACATGTAATTCTACCAATTGCACTAAATAACTAAAAAGTGACATTGCTAACTAACATTCCTGATTTCTAAAGGTCTTCTTATATTCTTTATTTCCCTCTGAATAATGAGCTGATAAAGGTACTGCAAGATATAACCTTTCCTATAGCAAAAGCCTGTGATGAAGAGCTCTTCTTTAGCTATATACATAATAATAGGAGTTCTGTCTCTCATTGCACCTCATTGTACACAGTCTTCTGACATTGACTGTCTGAATTAGCAAGATTCATTCATTCTTTCTTTCATATTTATGTATCTATTTATTTATGAAGTTGTGATGATGTAGTGATGGAATACTCAGTTATTGAGGAAAAGACAAATGAAGAAGAGAATGATGCTCTGGAGATATTAACAACAGGGTTGCTAATGTCAAAAGGGTTGCAGAGTAATGGAAAGAGAGTGCAAACTTAAAGAAAAGAAGACTAGAGAAGATTTGAAAGAATACAATGAAACAAAAATGAATTCTTTAAGTGGTTTAAGAGTTTTTTTGCAATTTCAAGATAAATGGAAATAAGGAGAGGGAGAGATCACCCTCACCACCATGGATCACTTCAAGATGTAAAAAGTTGACCAAAACATGGAGAATAAGGATATCATTAGATACAAACATCTAATCTGACACATGCCTCAAGTTCTTTCAAGTCCCATGACGCCAAACAGTTTCTGGTCATTCCTGCATGCTGACCAGTGAAGAAAGTTTTCCTTGAAAGTTACAGATTGGGCAGTTTCTTACTGGTGAGAACTCTCATCTTGTCCCATAATTCCCTCCCTGAAGTAAAGCACTGTGTCAGCCCCTTAGTAGCAGTTATTTTCTGGCTGCTATGAGAAAAACCATTAGCACACACTACTATGCAACAGCCATCTGGTTTTATATTATTTGTTTACTACCCCTCTCACCATGAAATGCAAAGGGAGAACAAGAAAATGGAGGAAGTGTCAGCCAGCAATTGTTTTAATAATTCTTCACAAATAGCTATAAGGAAAAAGAAAAGTGAAGACATTTGCCAAATACCAGAATATAGTGCCAAAATACTACTTAAAGTTTGAAGGGGAATGAAACTGGTAGACAACAAGAATTGGACTTAATGTAGTTTGTCAATCATGAAACCTTCTTTCACTGAGCACCCTCTAGATATGATAGGTTTATAAACCTACCAAACCAACATAGCCAGGCTGAGCAAAACTGAAATATGAATGCACCATGTCAACAACAGTTTAATGATGGAACTTGAAAGTGTTACATCTTTTACAGAAGTCATATGCAACTAGACCCAATTTGATTTTAATGTTTTTGTTTAAACCTATGGAAAACAGTGGGGAAAAATAGTAGTAGCTTCTTTATTGGCAGTGTAAGCAGCATATAATTTTATTACTCAAACTAACTAGAATTTCTGGAAGATGGAGCCTAGTGCCTCTGGGAGGAGCAAGGCTAGAAAAAATTAACACCACATATGATATTCAAACCAGCCAAAACCAATCAAGGTATGTGTACCATTGTTTTCACCTCATCTATGGGGAAATAATTTCTACAACATTTTTACCTTAAGTGTATCCTCTCTTGCAATATAATAAATAATGCAGCATAATTGTGCATACATATCCCCATATGCTTCAGATGAAAGAGAGCTTTGGGAGACTTTACCTTTCTTTCATATTAATTAGAAATGCCTTTTGAATATGCCGAATTCATTCCTGCATACCCAAGTAGTATTTTTCTATAAACATTGATGTTCGTTTGCTCACTTTTAATTAAAATATTTATTATCTAAATGTTGAAATAAAGGAACAAACTCTAGCTTGTTATTTGAGAGCAGAACTACATGTTACACTAGACATCAGTGAGCTAATATCCTGGTACGTCACCTTTCTCGTATAAGGGATCTTCATGGTTCCCTAATTAGATTGGTACATAGTGGAAAATATAGAATATTAACCTTGTTGTCCTGAGCTAAATGTTTTCTCTACTGCCTATACTATATTGCTGAGTGAGGCATTTTAACACAGAAAAAAATTATTTTGCCTCTTGTTTATGTATCATATGTCCTCTGAAACAACATCCCACCAGAGATCAGACTGACCCCAATCATGCTACCCTTCCATAAGACTTAAAGACCTTGTTCTATCTAGGGGCCTTGATTGTATAAGGATCCTGTCTTTTGGCTGTGCTAAAGGTTGTTTGTGGTTTTTCTCAGCTGCCATGTATTTGTTTCTTTAATTGTTTACCATATGTAACTGTCTTTATTTATTTTTTATTTACTTTAACAATTATTAGTTGCCAGAGTCATTTATTTGAGATGGACAGCCAAGAATTTAATAAATTGATTAAATAAATTGATTAAATAAATACATAAATTATGTAATCTAGATAGAAAATGTTCTCATTCAATTGAATTGTAGATGAAGTATAGGCAGACCTCAACTGACATGGTCACAAGTTGTGAGAGTCATTAAGCTAAGGCACCTCCATCCCTATTGTCCCTAATGTGGTTGTAAAGTGGAACACAGGTTGCCTCAGTAAAAATGATTCAAAGTGCAGATTGTGAAAAGCAGCAAAATAAAAAATAGATCATGTACTTAGCTAATGAAAAAAAATACACAAACTGATGATAAACAGTGGCATAATACATTTGCCAAAATGATTCACTGGAGTATTTGTAAAAATTATCATGTGCCAGTAATTAAAATTGGTGGAAAATATAGTTTAAAAGTAGGTGAAAATGAGCAGGTTAAAACATTGTGCAATTTCTGAATGTAAACTGATAAAGTCTGGGCTCATAACACTCCAGTTTTTAACTGTTAAAAAGGAAAAAAATGTCGGTAATTGATGTGGCAACAGAGATAGTAGAACTGGAGACAAAGAATTGGAGAAGATCACAAAAAAATGAAACATTTTGGCATAAACCACCTGTGGTGGTCTCAGTAATTATTGGCACTGGATACCATATCATAAAATCTTAGATATCACATAGAAAATCTATGCATTGACAGAATTTCCATTTGTCAATTACAAAAAACCACACATATACCATGTTTACAACATTCTGAATTCTTGGGGAGAACTTGATACTTATGAAGGTCAAAACCAGGTAAAAAGCTGGCAGGTATGACTTCATCTTATTGTGAATGGATTATAATAACAGTAATAGACATTCACACTGATCACTGAGGATTGATGTTGTCCACTGTGGAAAACCCTGGTATAGATCATTCACTTGTACAGGCGTCTTTGCAACTGCAAGCCTAAAAAACAGATGTACTGGGAACCAGATGAAAAGTATCCATATCTATTGAATCCAGTGATGTTCTCCTCAGGATATGGGTCACCTCTTCTTACAAAGCAGACTCAAGGAGTCTGCCTGCTTCTTCAGAAAGAGCAGGATTAAACTCTACCCAGGTAAACAAGCAAGATCACAACCTGGATTCAATTCTGTATGGATTCAAGCACTTTTACCTAATACATCCTTCAAAAACTACTTCTGAGGAAGCTATGGTGAATTGAAGATGGCTCTGAGAAAACTGAGTTGATGACTGTGGTAAAGACTAAGGAACTGGTGAGTAGACTAGTTGTTTTGAATCTCTCTGGATAAGGAGAGAATAGAAGATTTACCACATGTGCTCCAAAAGTTGTTCTCATGATGATATTGCAGAAGAGTGCTCTCCCATGATTTTTAACACCAGGAGGAGAAGGAAAGCATTGTGTCAACTCTACAACGAACCTGGCTGAAGCCACCTTGCTTGTTCTAGGTTGCCACCAGCAAGGGAGGAGGTGCAGAGTATTTTTTGCTAGTCTAAACAATTCTGGGTCCTGTGGGAACCAAGGTCATTAGATTAGCAGGTTGGGCATTTTGTTAGAAAGCCCGCCAAATTATTCTATTGGTGAATGTAGCTGATTGCATAGCACTGGGGTGGGAATTTTGATTTTGTAATAGTGTTAATCTTTGGAGGGAATTTCAGACTTGGTTGCACTTTTGACCATGCTGATATTTTGTAACCAATAAACATGTTCTTTGAGGAAACCTCTAACCTCGGAGATCTGATTTTGTTGGTCTTAGCATCAGAACCACGACACATTGTGTTTACAGCCACAGCAGACACTGTGTCTCCAAACTCATTTTCTAATAATTTTCAGAAATTGCCCATTAACTATCTTGAAGCTAAGAATGACAAGTTTGAAAAAAAAACATCAGATGAGTTTATTGTTTGAAGAAAAAATAAATAAATTATAAGGTTAAACACTTAAAAAAATTGAAATAAACAACAAAAAGCTAAATAAAAATTTCATATGGAAAGTTATAAACAGATTAGGGGTCCAAATAAATATGGAACATTGTCTTTTAGTATAAGGTTTTTAACTAAATTAACTAATTAATTAAGTAATTAACTAAAATCTTTAATTGGTTAATTAACTGAATTACTAAAATTAAGTAAAATAACTCAAATGTCAGCAGCACACAAAACCACATCCCCAATCTGCGGAAAAACCTTTCTCCATAGAACCAGTCCCTGGTGCCCAAAATGTTGCAGGGCCTCTGAACTAAGAGAATGATTTGAAAAAAGGTGCTTTACAGGATATACAAAAGAAACTGGCTGAAGTTTTAAAAATTAAAAGGGAAATACAAATGAAAACCAAAAGAATGGCTTGAAAAATATTTTGTTATTGGATCTACAAAAGAAGCTTATTAAAGCTGTGAAGAAACTGTAAAATGGGATAAAGAAGAACTAAAGAGAAATCAAATCCTATGACAAATTTTGGCAGATACAATTATATATACATTGCATATTCTAGAAGTGGTGTGTATCTCATTAAAACTGGTCAAACTGATCCCATCCTAGAAAATGCACAAATTCTCTAAAGAAAACCATCTGACTATATTCACAGAAGGTAGACCATACATAGATTACCAGAACTGAATATTCTTCATGGTTTCACTTTCATTTCACAAGCAATGTTTAAACAAAAACACTTTGTATGAAAGTTTTCCTATATGGTTATCTTAGATGTGCCTATTACCAGACTTGGTGCTTCAATTCTTATTTGCTGAATCTGAATTTGAATTGACATACCTCAGTATCTTACATATGTATTAAATGAACTGGCTTTATAATAGCAAAAAGTTTAGTTACTTTATGATTAGTAAATGTATTTCTTACTAGTTTAAGAAGAGTTAAGTAAGAGTTAAGTGACTGGTTGGTATAGCAAACCTTGACCTTTTCATATGTATTTGAAACCAAATGTGTGTGTGTGCTGTGTGTGCTGTGTGTGTGTATACACATACACATACCTACATATACACTAGTAGACCTTGTTTAAACACTACTCATTCTGTTGTGTAGTGGGTCCGACGCAAGGAAGAGACGCCAGCTGGAGTACGTGTTCAGCTCTTTATTGGAAGGGGGGTAGCGTACTGGGGAATGAGGGTTACCTGGCCTCCTTAAATACCTAGCCAGGTAAGCGGACAGCCAATGGGGTTGGCCCTAGATTTCCCGCCGAAACTGGGTTTCCCGCCAAAACCGTTCAGGCCAACGCCCCCTGGTGGCTGTTGCTATGCAGATGCCTGCATACATAACACATTCAGTGACCATTCAGTTATGAGGGTGCTGAACAAGGGGAACTTATTACTGTTCTTCGCAGTTGCAGCTGTCATGGCATTCTGCAGTCAGATGATTGCAATTTGGGTGCTTGTCAACCAGCTCACAATTATGACAGTCACAGTGTTTCACAGTCACACGATCACCATTTGTGACATTCACTTCCAGCTTCCAACAAGTAAAATCAATGGGAAAGCTGGCAGGAGGTTGTAAATGAGAACTGCATGACTGCAAAACACTGTGACTAGTCAGGATTTTCCTAATGATAGCAACTGTATTAGCCAGAACTCCTATTGTAAGTTAGCTACATTGCACTTTATTATCACATTGATTAGCAATAGAGTTAGCCATCCCAATTAATATTAATAATGAGGATTATGTATTTGATTGCATAAGTTACTTGAAAGTCAACAGCAGAGATTGCTGTTAGTTTGACCTTATCCCAGTGTTGAAGGAGCCCTTGTCAAGGTACTGTTGGATGTTCTTATGCAGTACCTGCATTTATAGCAATGATTGTAGTTTTCTAAAATGGAGTACTCTGAAATCTGTCGTTCATAGCAACATGGGATAAAAAGCTGTGGCTATTAGTACTAGTAGTAGTGCTATTACTATTACTAGTACTATTGTCTTTAACATCATCAAGCAATGACATCTTCCTAAGCCAGGTCCAAGGAAAAGATTCAATAGGTGGATAAAAATGCCAAATTAAGTCTAAACATCTGGCTGACTGTTCGAGAAGCAATAATAATAATAATAATAATAATAATAATAATAATAATAATAATAAAAAATGTAGTACTAAAGAAACAAAGATTATTTTTGGGAGGAGGACAGTAATTTGGAAATAAAAACATGGTGGCTGGTGAGGAGGCCTTCTCAGACACTATTGCTTGCATTGCTAAAGCAGTAACTCTAATTAGCCAAACTGTACCACCCAAAACCACTGGGCATGATGATGCTGGATCTACTTTTGGTTCTTGAACACAGCCTTTTCTATATTCCAGTGTCCTCACCTGCTAAAAAAGCAAAACAAATAATGTGTGTAATTCAGTTTTTGCCTTGATGTTTATTCCATCTAGGAATTGCATATAGGAATGATGCAAAGCCACACTGCTGCTTGGAGAATCTATTCCTATGATAGATAGTTTCCTGCATGATTAGATTGTGGGGATAGTTGCCTGAGGCAGAAGAAGACATGAGAATATTGTTACTCAGGCTCTGTCTTGCTTGGATAAGAGTGGTCAGTGATGTATGATATAGTTAGGAGCTACAAATTGTGAGTATACATAAGAGCAACTACTGCCAAAATTCTTAGCTAATCCTTCTTTCTTTGGTTTCCTTGGCATCTTGGCAATGACAGAAACATTTCCAAAGCTGCAGATACTTGGCTTGTTTGTGATTTGTGTTTCACCATATAATGTTGTTGGATTCTGCCCTTAAAAATGTGTACAGCAGTTATCACTGATCTTGTATCAGTCAAATGGTTTATTTTTAAATTTTGAACAGCTTATATACTTAAAGAGCTTATAAAATTAATTATATAATTTTAAAGTGCCTATAACCAAACATTACTATTATCTAAGGCCCTCTTTCTTCAACATTTGTAAGTAACAAATTGATGCAGTAGATCTTTGAGTACCTCACTGACCTTGATAGTAACATGGAGGTCACATTTCCACATGGTGAAGCAACTCCAAAGCACCTTCTCCATCTTCATAGATACAGACTGTTTTTACTCCTCCTTGAAATCAATCAAGGTGCATGTCTTCGCCGGCTTCTTTTTTTCTATGACAGGGATGATAAATACAGGCAGAGCAAAGAATTTTCCGCCAGCTCCTCTTCCACGTTTTGAGTAAATCAGGAAGAAAAAGGGAGAAGCGGATGGCTTCAATCATTAGGAATTGTAACAGCAGACAAATGACCTGACCCTGACAGATAACTTTGTTGAGTACATGTATAATGCTGAGGCTTAAAGCATATAAACTGCTTGGTGAGCTGGATTGAGTAATTTAGAGAAAAGAGCCTAATTGTGGCATAGAAGAATGATATCATCTAGGACAGATGGATGGGTTTGTTTTTGGCAGGAAGAACCAGTAAAAAACAGAAGTGGATAGGAAAGACATTGTAATGAATCCAAAATATATTTAGCCTTAACTTGCCCTGACAAATTAGAATTATCTCTGTTCTTCAGTATTGACATGAATGTCTTGTAACACTGGGAATTGTCTAATCCTGTGCACTGTACTGAATGTTGCTGAAAATCGTAACATTTTAGCATCAAAAATATGATTGTTGTACATTTCTAATAATAAAATGTGAAACAACGGTGTGATATTGTAATGTATAGATCTCCTTAATTACCAGATCACACCCTGGTAACTCCATGTTTAGTTATATGCTCTCTGTGGTCTAGAGGTGTATTCAGTATAGAGTTTGGTGGCCAAGCTTCTGTTCATTCACATGTTACATAGTTCATGAAGCAACTGCATTGCAGTTAGCTACTGAGCCAAGATAAAGCCCTTAAACAACTTGAAACTGGAGTATGAGACTGCCTGCCTTTGCATTATCAGCCTGATCAATTTTTCACTTTGGAGGAGGTCTTCCAGCATGTGCCATCTGTAATTACTTGTAGATAGGTTCTCTACTATCTACATAGGCAGAAGACCTATTTACAAGGCTTCCTCCATTTGAAATAAACTCTCAGCTCAAATTTAAGAGACATCTGCTAAAGATCTCTACCTTCCCTCTACGAATGGACAAGTTGGATGATTTTTATATTCTCTTGTCCTCACCTTGTTCTTTCTGCTACCTTTGTAATAAAAGTATTATTTTTATATTGCTTTTAAATTATTAGTTGCATTATGACACTTTTATTGTTCGGTTGCAAACCATTTTGTAATTTACACTAATGGGAAACAGTCAACAGAACATTAAACAATGATTATAGCCGGCCACACAGCTGCATTATTGATGGTTTAAGAAATGCTGTTTAAATGAATTTCCCACAAACAGGAAAACAATGTGTGTGTTTTTTTGGGTGGGGGGGTCATCTGGATGTTTTGTTTTGTGTTTTCTGCACTGATGACATACCACATGTAGAATGCTGTGGTTTCCTATCCTCTGGATAACATACCACATGTAGAATGCTGTGGTTTCTTATCCTCTGGATAGTATTCCTGGATAGAATGGGAAGAAAATATACTTGTTACTTCTAACTTTCTAACTCCAAGGGATTTTTTTTTGAGCAAATCAATGCATTGGATAAAAAAGATGGTTTATTTAAAACTAATCATATGTAAATCTGATTTGGGGGTGGGAGAGCAGTTTGCTTACCTAGAAGAGGCCACAATCTGTTTGAAACATCAGACAATGCAGGTGTAGTATCTTCGATTCTGTTTAGCTGCTAAATTTCTAGATAGTGGAAATAAGTGGAGGTCACTAAAAATTTTAAAAGATGCCCCCTTTAGTCCTTATTACCACAGTATCTATTCTTAAATTCTTTGGTAGACTGGCCACAAAGATGATTTGGAAACTGCATCTGATGCAGAATTCTGTGGCCCTTATCAAAGTGGGCAACAACAAAAAGAGTTTATTTTCTTTAACTGCACAAACTGCCGTTTAACTACAGTAGTAGCTTCAGTTGAAGATGCAGATTGTCTGTACTTTGTATAATTGAATCTCTTTTTTTTGTATATGCTCTTCTTCTCTAAGGCTAAATGTCCTTTCAATGCTTTTGTTTTCAGGTTGGATTAATGGAATTAGGATTAATTATTATTAGAGTAATAGCCCCAGGATTTTTCTGGTAGATGCTGTGATTCTTTGTAGCTTCCCATCCAGGAAATACACTTTTGGTATCTTTATGGTGACTTTATTTTTCTTTGAAGTATTTTTAGACTTAGATATGGGTTCTTTGAACTAACATGGAAATTACAGGAATTCCAAAATCTAGATAAATTTTAACCTTACCTTTGATTAAAACTTACAGTTCAGATATTTTTTCTAGAATTTAAAAGCAGTCTATATTATTAGTATTAGTATTATCTTTTTCTGACTGTTCCTTACAAGCCTTAATTCTTTTTGTTTTTACTGTACCATACTGCTGTTGTTGCTGCTAAAAATGGTCAACGTAATATTCTTACCTCAGTTACACAAAGTGAGTGAAAACGTCTGTGGCCAAAAATATCTGGCATTGTTCTTACCACAGGTTAAAAGATCATTTTTGCCTTTTGTTTTCATTTTCTTTAGTTATTATAGTTTTGAGTTGAAATCTTGAGTTTTTTAATGGGCTTAAAATAAACCAGTTTTTCTAACATTAATAATGGTAGTAGTTGTTGATGTTGTTGTTCTTGGTTCAGTATAGAAAAAAACAAGTTACAAAACTTTCCCAAATAGAATTACATTCTTCTGTTGTGGCCAAAGGATAATTATCATTCCATGAATCTCTTTGAAAATATCATTGATGGCAAATCAATTGATGGATGCACTTCCTTTATAATGTTTTTCTAAGCAGATTGTGTTCTGTGCAATCTGGCATTATTCATCCAGCATCAGAAGAAATAGAGGCTGATGCTATAAAGGCAAAATCTGAAGATGCTGGCCCTTTTTCTTGATCTTGCTTAGCGCAACTGGTCCTATTGTCTTGAATATGATACAAAGGGAAATCAGACCCAATGGATATATTCCACTTTGATTCAATCCCAGCTGTAATCCTTTGTTGATAACAAGCAATATCAATGTTACTGTTTTCTTTCATTATATTTATTGCTGAACTTTGATCCTTCTGTCCTCTTTTTCAGGTCGTCCCATTCCACCTACGTCCTCATCTAGCCTTCTCCCATCTGCTCAGCTGCCCAGCTCCCATAATCCACCACCAGTTAGCTGCCAGATGCCCTTGCTAGACAGCAATACTTCCCATCAAATTATGGATACCAACCCTGATGAGGAGTTCTGCCCAAATTCATACCTATTAAGAGCATGCACAGGGCCACAACAAACTTCCAGCAGTGGTAAGGAAATATTATTTGATTATAAATATTATGCTTGTATAAGCAAATTCTAATTGTTGCAAGAACAGTTGTTCAAAATAGAGACATGAGGGGAAATGAACATATATTTATCTGTGAATTTGTTGTGGCTTGAGAATTTTTTGATACATTAATAAATGGACATTTTTTGTTGTCAAACTTCATTTTAGAGTTTCTTCTGAATTAATAGTTATCTTCATAAAACTGAAACCATGAATGCATTTTATTACTTGATGAAAATTGCCTTGTACCTTTGGAGAAATATATACTAAATGTATTGCACTGCTTTGCATTTTTATAGAATAGTACCTTGCCTTTTAAAATGCAAAATGTTATGCTGGCCCTGTTGTAATATGTTTTATATTTTCATATTTGTTGTGTTTCTTTCAATTTTCCTATCAGAATTGCAAGTTATTCTAACTTTTAACATTTTATGAAGTATTTATATCTCTCAAATTGACCATCAATTTATAAAATATTTAGGCTGCATTTTTTTAAATGAGGAAATAGGTTCTATTGTGAGTACCTCCATTTTTGGGGAAATCCTTTTACTCCAATCAGGTATTCAAAAAGCAGTGTGGACTTTGTAGATAAAGTAGAATGAGGGAGGAATAGATCAGATATAGAGTGCACTGACAATTTGATTGTAGTGCATTGTGATTTTTCCATTTCTATATTTTGCAAATAGTTGAAAAGTTGTATTAGGTATTTGAGAGTTCTGTTAGTATTATTGATTTTACTTCTTTGGCGCAGTTTTTTGGGCTATGTATAAATCATTTGAACAATTTTAAAAGGAAGAAGTAACCCATTTTAAATGAATATTAAAAAACAACATGTAGCAGGATATAAATCAGGACCACTAATAAATAAATAAATACATAAATAAGGAGTAGAAAAATGAAGTTTCAAGAACAATTTTTAAATGTCTATGATGATAATAATAAAATAAAGGGGGAGAGTATCCAGGGGAAGGTTTTGTTGTTGTTGTTATTTCCTGCCTTGCCTCTTCTGATTCAATTTTCTTGTTATAGTATTCTTTTATGTTCCACAGTATGCTTGTTATTGTATGCTATTCTTATGTCACCATAATTAATGAACATAAGATCTGTAATTGGGAAGCATACTGCTGTTTTCCCTGGACACATCTTGCAAGAAACTGCATGGCTAGCAATTTATGCCCTCTAAAAAGCTGATTTTATTTTTATAGAGCCAGAAATCTGCATTTGGCAGAAGAAAACAAAACAAGATTTCAGAAAACTCTGGTGATTTTTTTCCCCCTTTTAACATGTCCTCATATATCAGAATGATAAATCTGTTATATATCTTAAGTTGCAATTCCAAGCACATACATGGAAGTTTAAAGTTATAGTAATGGTGCTTGCTTATAGATAAGTCATTCTAAAATTGAGGCTTTCATGAAGTCTCAAAAAAAAGAAGAAAGAAAGAAAGAAAGAAAGAAAGAAAGAAAGAAAGAAAGAAAGAAAGAAAGAAAGAAAGAAAGAAAGAGAAGCACTGTTAGATCAGACTGGACAGCTATCTAGGTCAGCAACTTCTTTCTTAAAACAATCAAGTAAAGGCATCTGAGAAGCAAGCATGACATGATGGCAGTAGCAATCTTTTTTCCACTCCAGTTACTGAAGTTCCAAAGTGTCCTCTGCTCGGAGCTTGATATACTGCCCATTGAAAAACTTGTCCATTATGAATATAACCTCCCTCACATAACTACTTTTTTGTGCCAGTATATGACACTAATTACTTAAGAAATGATCCCTTAGAACTGTCCTCTGTCACTTTGCAATCAGTTTACTGGGTCATGTTTAACATTGTGAAAATCAGAAAAAGAAAAAAAAAGAAAAACTTTCAAGCCAATTTAGCTACACCACCTGCCCATGGGATTTTGAACCAAAACATGAATGAGATCGGCTCTTTCAAGGTGTTCCTATCCTATTAAAATACAGTGGAAGTTTCCAGAATTCTCTCTGCTTTTGGCTTTTCCAGAATGAATGAAACACAATGTCAGGACCCACCCCAAACCACGTCTTAGGAAGACAAAATTCTTGGAGTCAAATCTATTCCAAAAAGAATCTTTACTATGACATGCTTGGTTATAGGAAATGAGACAGGACTTAATATTATTCCACGAAGTAAACCCTTATAAAGAGTTCCCGGGTTAACCCCCCTTAACCCCATTTGGTCAGTCCCCCATCCTTTATCTCGTATCATCCCCCTCGTGGGAAAAAGGAACTTAGGACCCTTCATGTTTATTGCTCTCTTCCTTGACAAAAGCCAGATGCTAGCCACCCCTTTTGTTTCCCCAGTTCAAAAGGCTTCTCCTTTCCTTTGAAATGCCTAATACTGGTTCAATACACATCTATTCTCTTCTCTTCGGGAGATGGCAGAATCCATGGAATAATGTTTGAAACATTCCATTTATGAATATGATATAAATGGATTCTGACACACTTTTAACTTGCTGTTTTTTTCTCATTGTGATCTTAAAGATCTTAAGTTAAATGTTGCTGCTTAGTAGATCCAATCATTTTGTTTTTGAACTCCTTATTAATAACTGTTAATTACTGTACAAATTCATATTTATCTCAGTTGCCACGCATACTGGAATGGGAAGAGGCTTTCTGTTCATTAAATCACTGTGATGATAGATGTTGTCTCCTACCAAAGTTTTTACTTTCATCTCCAGGATATTCATTCTCAACCACAGGATATCCTAGCCTTATAATTGTGCATATTGTATGCAAAACATGTTCTGCAGAATAAAAACTCATGTTTTTTTTCCAGTGCTTTAAATTATGACTATTCAAATATGGAAAAAATATTGCTAGCAAAATACTCAAAACTGGGATCACTCTCTACATATGTATTGATTAAAAAATAATAGTTCTCAAATGCTTTTATAATAAAATATACTGCAATAATTCTTCTTACATTACTAGAAATCTGTGCCACTTACAAAACAGCTTGTTTCTGTATTTTATTTTAATTTTAGTTTTTCTTAATAAACAATTTATTATAGCCTATCTATCTGCTGGTATATGGCCAAATAAGGATTGATTGATTGATTGTAGCCTATATTTATATAGTTTGAGGTACAATAAACAAGCGTTATATTTTTATCCTGTTTATTGCCCCTTTTAAACATCACAGAATCCAAGTTTGTCATTATTATCGATGCAGGATTAGGAGAAGAGATGAAGTTCCTTATTAGATTTTGAAATTCAAAGGTATTAGATGACATCTATCATGTTTACAGGTAGATTGTTCAGATCATTGTTCAATTTAACAGATGGAGTTGTTATATGTAGATTTAAAATAATTCTGTATTTGTGAACTATTATGTTAGTCACACTGTGTTTAATAAACTAGCACTTAAAGGAATGAATGATCCTTCTAGAACAGACATGTCAAACACAAGGCCTGGGGGCCAGATCCGGCCCATGTAGTGGTTTCATGTGGCCCGCGAAGCCATCCTAGAAACAGTGAGGGAACGGCCCCCACTGCCTTGGCTCCGGCCCAGGCCATCAGGAGCCAATGTACAATTTTGTGGTGGTCATCTATGCTGAAATACAGCCACACCCACCCAGTAGGCCACGCCCACCCTGGCCCCACCCACCTGGTCCCTCAAGGGTAACCACAATGCTGATGCGGCCCAAATGAAATTGAGTTTGACACCCCTGTTCTAGAAGAAATATATACTTATGTTTGTGTTAACCCGAACAATTAAATACTAATCCCTAAATTGGCTTATATGAGTCTTTCCAAGGATAAGATGATAGTTATCTTATTACATTGCCCCGCACCCTTTCTGCTAACTATTCTTCATATATGTGAAAAATTCATATGCTTAAAAAAATTATTTAATCAAATCTTCCATCAGTTAAGCAATCTATTGTTGATATTATGAAAATCTTTAATCTACAATAAATCTTCATTAGAACTCATCAGAGCTTCCAGTTTGAGAGAAATCAGATTATAGCTCTTAAAATGACATTACATCATTGGAGTGACTGGCTTATCATTTGGTGAAGTGACATCAATCATAATTAACATAACCATATAGCAAATAAATTCAACCTTTTCCCCTGCAATATAGCAACACTGTGATGGGTCAGACTGCAGTCTAAAACAAAATGGAAAAAATGAACTTTCTTTGAATGTGAAACTACGCTAATTGAATATTTTATTAAAAATATTTGGTAGATGTAAAAATTAGTATAAACTACGGAACATTTCTCATTCTCATTTTTCTTTTATTGATCAATATTCTGTTTAGGACACTGTGTGTGTGTGTCATGAAGAAATACAGGGTGTACAAATAGTATAATTTATTTTGTTAATGACATTTTTGGACAACACATGAATAAAGATTAATGCTCAGATTTAAAATTCTGTTTTTGCTTTAATATATTAGTATGTTTCATAAACCCAAATTTGGGGGGGGGGGTTTTGAAGAAAATACCTCCAGGAAAGCAAATACTGTAATAATCCAGTAGTATTATAACGCTAGCACCCCATCGTGTTGCCTATGAAATGTTGGCTAGATCTTAATACTTGCTGACAACCACTGAGAAAACTGATTTAAAACATTAGAATGGGCACAAAGTAGAAATATATGTACTGTATGCCACTCCAGTCTAATAGAGGTTTTAGAAGAATATTGAATAGCTATGAATATGAATAATCAGGGAAGGAGGGCATCCAAAGTGAGGAGAGCAAGTAGATCAAGGTGACAGACACAACCACGAATCAAAGCTCTGCCCCTTTATAAAAATGGGTGGGACTTCAGTCTGCAGTCATGCTCACCCTTTTGGATTTCTTGGCCTCAGATTTACAGATGCTTCTGGAGCCGCATGGAAATTTTTAAGATTTGCTATTAAATTAGCCACAGCTTTCCTAGTGAATGTTAATCATTCTCTGGAGCTTTAACGGGGTTTTTCCTCTCCTTCTGTCTTCCCAGTGTATTTGCCTTTCCCATTTCTATCTCCTCCTCCTTTTTCTCAAAGAAGGGAGGAATGTGTTCCAGTATTCTTGTATTTATGAGTTTTATAAAATCATAAAGCTGGAAGGGAGCATAAAGGGTATTGGTCCCCTGTTCAGGGAAGGATACATTAGAGAATTTCTGACACAGGTTCCTGCCAGCCTGTAAAGACCTCTGATGAAAGACCCAAAGGTGCTTTTTCAAAAGGCACCTGGACTTCCTTTGTTTTTGATTAAAGATATTTCACTTCTCATCCAAGAAGCTTCTGAGAACTGAAGAAGCTTCTTGGATGATAAGCAAAACATTTTCAAGCAAAAACAAAGCAAGTCCAGTTGCCTTTTGGAAAAGCTCCTTTGGGACAGACATGACCTGGATTACTGAGATTGTCTATAGACTGATGAAACAATTCACCACAATCATGTGGCAGCCTGTTTCGTTGACTGAAAAGCTTGTATACCTAGGAAATCCCTCCTGATACCTAGTTTGAACCTACTTCCTTATAATTTTAAGCCATTGGTTTCAATACTTGTCTTCTGTGTGACAACTTGTGTTTATGTGTGTGTGTGTGTATGTGTGTGTACTGTACACACATACACACACATGCTTGCATTCTTCTATCATATCATCCTTCAGTAATTTCTGTCTATAAGTTAAACCTACACAGACCTTTTAATCATTTCTTATAGAGTTTGTTTTCCAACCCTCCACTTTCTTGATAGCCCTCCTATAAACATACTCCAACTTTTCACTATTGTTTTAGAACTGTGATGCTCAGTACTTTAAATAGGGACAGATAAGACAAAATATAGTGGACCAATTACTTTCAAAGATCTGATTTCTATGCTTCTATTAATGCATCCTAAGATACCATTTCCTTTCTTAACCACTTTATTACTGTTCTGGTTCCTGTTTATCTTGTCGTTGTTCAGACAGCCAGTTCCTTTCCACATTCTAAACCCGACTTGCCCATCCCATACTTGTCATTTACATATATATTTTTTCCTATCTACATACAGGATACTATATTACCTTTCTCCTGCTAAACCCCATCCTCTTCATTTCAACCCACTTCTCAAATTGTTTAGATCTGTTTTTTAATAACCTCTCTTTGCTCTGAAATACCAGCTACGTATCATCTGCTCATCTAAGTGTCCCCTTAATTCCTTCATCAAAGTAATTGGTAAACGTATTGATCACTGAGTGCTCCAAGAAAGAGCTGTGTACCACTTTTCCCTCATATTTCCCTCGTATAACTCATATTTTAGTATTTTATGAAAGAAATTATTATGATGCACTCTGTTGCAAATCTTGATGAAGCTACAGTTACACTATGTGTATAGTGTCTTCATTGTCAGCCATTCAGTTGTGTTCAGCATTCAGCCACTGTAATTACTCTCTGTCTCATACTGCCTCCTTCAGATCCACCATAGGCATCTTGGTATCATCTTTAATCAACAGGTTCTAGAGCAGTGCCATCTCCTTTTTCTGCTAATCACTCCAGCATGATTGACTTTTTGAGTGAATCATCTTGTACGACATGGCCAAAGTATGATAGCCTTTATTTGGCAATCCTGGCTTTGGGTGATATTTTTGGTGAGGTTCAGTCATTCTTTGTGATCTTTACAACCCATAGGATGTGTGGTAGTCATCTTCAGCACCACACTTCAAAGGCACTTTCTGTCTGCTTTTTTCTGAGTCCATGTTTTGCAGCCATGAGTAGCAATTGGGAAAAAATTTGCATCGACTACAATATTCTACAATATTCACTGGTTTAATAAGCCAGTGGCTCTATCAAAAAGAAGATGAACTCCATTCAAGATAATTGAATGGAGCATTTCCATGCTGGTTTCTATTATTTACAGTTTCCAAGTACTTATAAATATATTACTAGATCATCTATTTCAGGACTTTGCCCAGTTTGGGGTCAGGTCTATAGTCTCTGAGGTACAACTTTTCCTTGTTTGAAGGATAGTCTTTGCCCTCCTCCTGGGACTTCACTAGTCCTCTCAGAGTTCTTAAACATTATCAGGAATGGCTCTGTAGTTATCTATGAGCATCCTTTCACTAACCAGGATTACGATAATTTGGGCTTCTCTTTTCCTTCCCTTAAATCTGCTATTCCATTGTTTCCCCAATAGCATAATGATAACTGGCCAGCTTCCATTTTCCTTCTGTGAGAGAAGTGAAGAGAGAAAGAAATGAATTCTGCCTTTTTGCCATCATCCATTATTGTTTCATTACTTACTTTTCATAGTGGATCCACCCTGCAATCAAGTCCAGGATAGCAGGACTCTTTGATTTTCTTTCTGTATTGGAGAACAGTTTGCGTTTGAGGCAGAAACATCAGTAAATATAAATAGGGAATCAATTCATTTTATAAATGGTATGCTTTACTTTATAGACAATTTATTTTAATCAACAGATTATTCAATTTATATCTTTCTAAACTTTTTTTTGGATCTGGCTCTATTCTTTTGCTTTTCTGAAATGGTATAGGTTCTCCTGCATGAGCAGATGGCTGGACTAGAAGAACTCCAAGTTCCCTTCCAGCTCTATTCTATTCTATTCTATTCTATTCTATTCTATTCTATTCTATTCTATTCTATTCTATTCTATTCTATTCTATTCTATTCTATTCTATTCTATTCTATTCTAAAGGTATGCATACATACCTTTATAAGTATGTCACACACATAAATACCCACATATACATTTATTGAACAAAAAAGTCTGCAGGTGACTCTCCAGGAGTATTTTCAGATGGAATTGTTGTTGACAAGATTGTGAAGCTGGACACTATACAACATACTTATGTGATGTGTGTACACACGCACACAAACACACACACAATTGCATGCTGGTTGGGGGTTGTCTTAAATTCAGAAACAGATTTTGCATAAGCACTGTAACTTGACAATGGGAACATATTCTTTTCGCTTTGGGTATATCTGAAGTTGTAGAAGATGGCCTTGAAGAAAATATGTGGCAACCATCAAAGCAAGCCAACAGGAAAGTGTGAAAATGTTTTTCATCTGGCCATTTGTCTTAGCTCTCTATATTCCTCCTTTCTAGAATTAGGGACACAGAATCATTTTTTTTCTAGTCCAGTGCCTTCTACTCAAGTAAATACTGAAATCTACAGATAAGGTTAAAACAATATATAACAATTTAAATATAAATTAAAATAAATGAACAATGGAGTGCTGGATAAAATGTGTCAGTCTTTATAGATTTTTAAATGCTGACCAACTGAGGGCCAAAGAACACAGGACATAATACAAGCCTGCCATCCATTCAGGAGAAGAGCACGTTCCCTGTACAAGATAAATGATTTAATGGCAGAACAGCCATTATCAGAACAGCCTATCCTGCTGATTGTAATGGACTATCATGCAGCCAGGATATAACTTTTGAAGCATTCAACAGTTTAACACCAACATCTTAAATTGTACTGGTAAGCAATTGACAACCAAAACTTTTGAAACAGGTTTCAAATTATCTCAGTACTTTTGTAGTTGATTGTTGGTTAAGCAGCGTAGGAGTCAAACCCAATACCAGAGGCAACACAGCAAAGTACAGTTAAGTTCAATCATTTATTTGCTTACACCAAATGGGCAGAATCTTACCAAATTAATGTTATAATCTTCTAACCAACAAGATAGCCCAAGGGATTCTAGGGTGAGGCTACCCTGAACCTCTTCCTCTGACCTCCATCCACCTTGGGACTGCACAGCTTCTTAATGTGGGTTTTTCTCCAGAAAAATCTCTTGTGTTGCAGAAACTCTATGCTTCTCTAGATGCACATTCCATCACAATAGAGGACAATATTGAATTCTGTTGGACTCCATGTAGCCTAGATTTCAAGGAAAGGCTGGCACCATTTCAAAACAGTTGACCCAATTTATACTTATGCCAAAAAGATGTCATGCTCAATGGTTGTAGAGGAACACCAAATATCATGCTGTCTGTGAAAACACACATAGGAATGTTACAGTTGACAGAAGCCTGCTCTAGAAATTGTTTAATTAAGGATTAGATCATCAAGTGTGTGTGTGTGGACAAGAAAAGAAATCCCGTGTCCAAAAAAATATAGAAACAGTAGCATAGTATAGGAGGTGTCTAGGAGCATTGAAAAGCAGATAATTATTTGTAAAATATTTGAAGTATAGAAGGTCAGTGCATTCTTCCATTGTCTTTTGCCACCCAGAGTCCATGCCCCTTGATAACTGTTATACTATGCTAGAGTCTGTTTCTAGACATTTTAAAAAAAATATGGGATTCCTTTTTCTAATGCTCACCCCCCTTTTTTTCTTTTGAGAGTATCCTATAATAGGCACTGAAGAATGTTGTATGAACAATTGTTCTGCCTCAGCCAGAATTCAGGTCTCAGAGTGGTGAATCAGGTAACTCTGAGAAGCTCCAGTGCAAGACATGAATATAATAATGCTCTCTGGCTTGCATTTTCTGGTTGTGAAAGACATGCTATATAATTGTCATGACTAGTAGCCATTAATATGTATCTCCTGAAATCTATGTATGTCTCAGAAACAGGTCAAGGAAGAATTTAGAAAAGTACAGATCTAGAGATACAACATTAAAGATGAATTGTAGAATGATATGTTTTTTTCCTCCCATGACAAATTGAATATCCTCTTGTACCAACATCATATAGAGATTTTGTCATCTATGGGGAAATGGAATAGGAGAAGGTAAAGGAGAGCATAATATGATTTCAGTCACTTATCTTCCTGAGCAGACTGTGCTTCATAAATGCTATGCTAGAGTCTGTTTCTAGACATTTTTTAAAAATATATGGGATTCCTTTTTCTAATGCTCACCCCCTTTTTTTCTTTTGAGAGTATCCTATAATAAGCACTGAAGAATGTTGTATGGACAATTGTTCTGCCTCAGCCAGAATTCAGGTCTCAGAGTGGTGAATCAGGTAACTCTGAGAAGCTCCAGTGCAAGACATGAATATAATAATGCTCTCTGGCTTGCATTTTCTGGTTGTGAAAGACATGCTATATAATTGTCATGACTAGTAGCCATTAATATGTGTCTCCTCAAATCTATGTATGTCTCAGAAACAGGTCAAGGAAAAATTTAGAAAAGTACAGATCTAGAGATACAACATTAAAGATGAATTGTAGAATGATATGTTTTTTTTACCTCCCATGACAAACTGAATATCCTCTTGTACCAACATCATATAGAGATTTTGTCATCTATGTGAAAATGGAATAGGAGAAGGTAAAAGAGAGCATAATATCATTTCAGTCACTTATCTTCCTGAGCAGACTGTGCTTCATAAATAAGACTCTTATTTGAAGTCACAAGGTCCCGTTGGCATTTATCGTTTCATTTAACTTTTTTAATGTTTAAAATGGGAAGTGCTTAATGGCTCTTTCCATGTTCAGATTGCATCTTGAATTATACAGAATTGTGAAGAAGCCAAGAGACTTCAAATTTTCCCCATGGATTTTTTCAGTATGAGTTCTGGAATTGAGGACAGTCCTCATAAAATGTAATTGTTGCTGTTATATTGTATTATCTTAATAATATGAAAACAATTGCATTGAATGTGGAGCCAGAATTGCAATTTGAAAAAGTCCCTGACACTGTTTTTATATTTAAATGCAGAATGACTTGCTACAGATATGCCTGCTTTGAAAACCACCTCATTAGACACATGAATCTCTCAAAATAAGAATACTTCTGAAAACTGTTTGAATACTATAATTATTTCAGTAGGCATATGCTAAATTTCTAATAGATGCTTGTTATTGAGTATATATCTTGCCAATGATATCTTGTCTATTTTCATTCAATGTGATAGCACTCGGCTTTCTGGGATCAGAATACATAAGGGCAAACAGATTGTCTGAGCTTCTGGGATCTTGAAATCATCATCATCAAATTGATTGAGGTGACCAAGTATGCCAGGATCAAATATTTTCTTTTATAAAACCATCACAAGCATTATTCTAACTTTGCCTCTCTCAGCCCCATCTGTTTCATACAGTAACACAAAGTTCAATATATCAAAAATCTTTGACAATTTATTTTCTTTTTATTTTAACAGTTTATTTCCAACATTTAGAAACATCCTCAACATGGTTTTTTTTTTAAAAAAAGAATCTATATTAATTCTTTGTCAGTCTCTTAAACGTATAAATGGTTTTAACAATTGTAACCTCAGGTTACATTTTGTAAATATGATGTGATTAATAAAAATGTAATGAGCTTTATATATGTTTCCATTCATTGAAAATTATGGTGGTGACTTTGTCTGGCTGTTGCATATAAAATTACAGCAGTGTCAGAAAGTTCAAGTTAACAAATAAATACAAACAAATGCAATATACAGATTTGTTCCTACGCATTTATGTAATTCTAATCCAAGCAGACCATAATGCAGGGGTTCAGGTATATAGGTTTGTTCATTGTCTTGGGTAACATCCATATGTAAACTATATTGTGAACTTTATGAGCAACAGTATGCTCAAAATTGTTCTGCAGCGCAAGTAAAAAAGCGATATATAAGACATGGCAAAGTCCTAGATAAAGTTGGATTAAAACAAGAAAAGTAGAATAAATAACAAATCTCACCTCTAATATTTTCTTCTACTTGCATTTTTTCCCAAGACTTGCTTTCTTTCTCTTCTGAAACTTTACCAGTGGAAAATTCTTAGAAAAACATATTTCACTGTTTAAATAGCTCAAAAATGTCCTATTGTAAACAAACAAATTATAGCATGCTTTTTTTATCTACTGCCTCTGTTTTATTTTGAAAGAATATCAGTGTTTTTCTTTGAAAACCATAGCTCAACTCCCAGTTCTGCAAAAAGAATCCCAGAAGTAAATGCAATTGTCATATGCTGTTAAAATTAATCAATTGTTCTGTTTTACTTCTTAAAATGGTTGGAACTGAATATAGTGCTATGAAAGCACTATTGGATTGACAGTGATTTTTGTTGTATAAAATTGATTTACACATCAGGGGTGAGTTTCTCCTGGGATTCTGGTCTAGCAGTTATCTTTCAATTTTATTTATACTTACCACACAAATAACAGCATTTGTACTTTAGGTAAATTTAAGTCAGTTAAATTTTGTGCTTTGTAAAAGTTTTGAATATACCAGACCTACTTTAAGTGTAATTAAGTGTAAAGATGAATAATCAACATACAAACACTGTACATCCATTTTTATCCACAAAATATATATTTTTTAAAAAACTAACTAAGGTATGTGCTTAAATACACAACATAAATGTTGCAGGGTTATATTTACAATGGCTGCAAGTTTTTGAAGTGTTTGTACTCTAACTGTGAAGTTGATTGTAGACTCACATACTTTGAAAGAAACTTAATTGCACATAATTGTTTATGAACTGTTCATTTATGCAGTTGTTAAACTAAATTTGGAATGGATTAAGCCATAGTGCAATGGAATAGTGACCGTTGAAAAGGCATTTGAGCTATAGCAGTAATGAAAACACCAGTTGCCCTTTTTTAAAAGATAGGATTGTGAAGTTTCAATTCAGTATTCTGTTTATTTTATAAGTTTAAGAGTAAAAAAACAAACTTTTTCTCCTAATTTTCTTGACTATCCTGTTTACATACTTTATCAAAAAGTTCTGAAACATATAGAAGAGACAGGAAAATATATGTAAATGTACTGTATAAATTTTCTTTCTTTTCAGTAATTTCCAACTTCTGTTCTGATATTTAATTTATGATATTAATTAGACTGATAAGTCTAAGCAATATTGTAAGATAGTTTTGCTTCTGAGATAATGGCCAATCTAACATCACTCAATATATTTACATTGTATTTGAATATGTATCTGTATAATCATAAACCACCTCTTTAGTCCTAAGTTGCTTCTAGCACTCACACCAATTTAGAACAGAGTATCAATGAATTTAGTGCATTTTTAAAGAATAAATTGATTCCCTTTATTATTAATTTCTAGTTTGGTCTTTAGAAGTTGAAAAGCATTGCCATAAGGTATATTCCACCAGCAGCAGCCCCCAAAAAGAGACATCCAATGTACTTAATTCCTTGAAATAATCCCCATGTCTTCATCAGATACTCTTTGCTTAGACATTTTTCTTAGAGTTCAAAGCCCTTTAGACCTTGTGAGTGATCTGAAGGGATTTAGTCTTGTTATTGCCTTAAGCATCTTTATTTTAACACTGGAATGGAATATTATCCTTCTCGATTTTGATTTCCATAATCTGATACTTTTATTCATTTATCGCAGCATGGAGGAAACTCTGTAGTACATGTATTAGCACACCAAAGCATGTGAGAAATGTGTTCAGGATTATGGGAGAAGCTACTTTACTGTGATAAAAAAAATGTCTTCAAAGATATGTTGAACTAATTCTTTGCTTTAGTATAATAGAACATAGCATAACCTGAGGCAGCCTAAAATTTTGGTTGTGTCCCTTAAAGCCCTTCTGAAAAGCAGTAAAAATTGTATTATTTAAACTGGCATGCATGCCCATATGCAATTCTATTTCAGGATGACAAATATTATGAAACCCATAGCAAAGGAATACCTAGTAAGTGAGGACATGGGGAGAAAAAGAAAGAAAAGAAAGAGACACGTGGCTGAAATTATTTTCTAGCAATACCATCTTTTATATTTCTCCATATTTTTCTCCCTTGTAAACTATCCTGCTTCCACTAACTTCATACAAACTTCATATAGACCCTTTGCTTCTTTAAACTTCTCTCATTGAGTATCTAATTGAGTCCATCTAATCATGACTTTCTAAGTCTTCCCCTTCTTCTGAACTCACTCATTCTTCCTTCATACATTTGTTTTTCACGTGATCTACATTCATTCTAATTTTCCTTTTATACACTGTATTATTTCAAAGCAAATTTCAATGCAGTGATATTTATATAATATGATTAAAATCCTAAACATGTACAAAGTCTAAAGTATTGAGAATAAAAGGAGAAAAATAAAAATTCTATCAAATTAATTGCAATCTGGGAAGTCAGTCTGACAAACATAAAATGAATCCCAAATTAAGTATAACATAAAAAAGGACTACTCCAATTTACATCAAGATTTATATAATGGTAATTTCACTTCACATTCTTTTTTTCTGTTTGTTATACCAGGGGTCCCCAACCCCTGGTCTGTAGGCCAGTACTGGGCCATGGCATGCCAGCAACCAGGCTGCACAAACAAACAAAGCCCCTTCCGCAGGATGCAGGCGGCACACAAAACCACACACCCTCTGGTCCGCAGAAAAACTTCTCTCCATGGAACTGGTCCCTGGTGCCCCAAAGGTTGGGGACTTTTGTGTTATACTATAGACTTTTATTAAATACCACATTCCCACTGCATTCAGCTTTTGGTTTGGTTTTTTTCCTGATATAGCCAACTCTAATGTTCAGATACACATTTTTCTTCTTTTGAGTTATTCCTCATAATAGATCACATACCAACAATTATCTTTCTACCACCATTTGCATATCCTAAAATATTTTAATCCATTCCTTTATCTTTAGTAAACATTCATCTAGTTTAGTAAACATTATTCTAGTTTTTTAATCTGGTGTATGTGTTGTTACAATTGTTCACTTCACTTTCTCCATCAAACTCAGCAGAACATCTGCAGACACTTCCTGCTTTCCTCAAAATGACAAGAACAAACCTATACCATTGCAATACAAAGTCTGTCCCTTTCATTCAGTGCACATACAAAAGGGGTGGAACTTAAGTTATGCTAGCATGATAGCTTTCATTATTGTGCTCCTGTTTGATTCTTTCATAGGGACGCGGTGGCTCAGTGGGTTAAGACGCTGAGCTTGTCGATCAGAAGGTTGGCAGTTTGGTGGGTCGAATCCCGAGTGCCGCATAGCAGAGTGAGCGCCTGCTACTCGTCCCAGCTTCTGAAAACCTAGCAGTTCGAAATAATGTAAAAATGCAAGTAGTAAAATAGGGACCACTACGGTGGGAAGGTAACAGCGTTCCGTGCGCCTTTGGCGTCCAGTCATGCCGGCCACATGACCACGGAGACGTCCTCGGACAAGCGCTGGCTCTTCAGCTTTGAAACGGAGATGAGCCCCTAGAGTCGGAAACGACTAGCACGCATGTGCGGGGGAACCTTTACCTTTACCTTACCTTGATTCTTTCATGGAATCTATTCTGTACATACTCTTCTTTGCATCATAAAATATTGGCTGCAATCATTTGGATTTTCAGTGATGTCATTTGCATACAAAAGTATACTGACATCCCTGCCCCCAAGCAATACATGTCTAGAGTCATGCAAACATCGCTGATAGATTTATGCACATATACATTAAAGCACAAAGGGAACATAGCTCTGTCTTAGTATCTGTTCAATAATGAACCATTCATTAAGCAATCCATTGATTTTTATGGAAGCTTCATTTTCATTATACATTATTCTTACTGTATTCAACAACCAACCTTCCATAATTGAAGCCTATGTACTTTAACAATCATACCACTTAAAATATTTTTATATTCATACATTTGTCAATGACCTATACAAAATAATCTGGTCTATACATCTGCTCCCCTTCATGGATTACTGCCTTGTCGTGGCGAAGGGGCTTGCGTAATTCAATGAAGCTATGAGCTATGCCGTGCAGGGCCACCCAAGACGGACAGGTCATAGCTGAGAGTTCTGACAAAACGTGATCCACTGGAGAAGGAAATGGCAACCCACTCCAGTATCTTTGCCATGAAAACCCTATGGACAGTACCAAAAGGCAAAACGATATGACGCTGGAAGATGAGCCCCTCAGGTTGGAAGGCGTCCAATATGCTACTGGGGAAGAGCAGAAGGCTAGTACTAGTAGCGCCAGAAAGAATGAAGCGACTGGGCCAAAGCCGAAAGGACGCTCAGCTGTCGATGTGTCTGGTGGTGAAAGGAAAGTCCGATGCTGTAAAGATTTTTTCTCCATAGGAACCTGGAATGTAAGATCCATGAATCAAGGAAAGCTGGACGTGGTCAAACAAGAGATGACAAGACTGAACATCGACATCTTAGGTATCAGCAAACTAAAATGGACAGGAATGGGTGAATTTAATTCAGATGCCCATCAGGAATACTACTGCGGGCAAGAATCCCTCAGAAGAAATGGAGTAGCCTTCATAGTCAATAAAAGAGTAGGAAAATCAATACTGGGATACAATCCTCAAAATGACAGAATGATCTCAGTTCGAATCCAAGGCAAACCATTCAATATCACAGTAGTCCAAGTCTATGCCCCAACCACCAGTGCTGAAGAGGATGAAATTGACCGGTTCTATGAAGCCCTACAGCACCTTATAGAAGTAACACCAAAAAATGATGTCCTTATCATCATGGGGGATTGGAATGCTAAAGTAGGAAGCCAAAAGATACCTGGAATAACAGGCAAGTTTGGCCTTGGAGTACAAAATGAAGCAGGGCACAGGCTGATAGAATTTTGTCAAGAGAATACGATGGTCATAGCAAACACTCTTTTCCAACAACCCAAGAGACGGCTCTACACATGGACATCACCAGATGGTCAACACAGAAATCAGATTGACTATATGCTCTGCAGCCAAAGATGGAGAAGCTCTATACCAGACATGTCAAACACAAGGCCCGGGGGCCGGATCCGGCCCGTGAAGTGCTTTCATGCGGCCCGCGAAGCCATCCTGGAAAGAGTGAGGGAACAGCCCCCACTGCCTTGGCCCTGGCCCAGAGACCCTCCTTCTGCCAGAGACCCACAGATCTGTCCCACTCCTGCCCAGGCCCCCATAGGCACCCTTGATGCCAACGATGTAGAGCTGGCCACGCCCACCCAGTAGGCCATACGCACTCTAGCCACGCCCACCCAGTAGGCCATGCCTGCCCTGGCCACACCCACCCAGCCCCTTGAGGGCAACTGCAATGCTGATGCGGCCCTCAATGAAATTGAGTTTGACACCCCTGCTCTATACAGTCGGTAAAAACAAGACCAGGAGCTGACTGTGGCTCAGACCATGAGCTTCTCCTTGCAAAGTTTAGGCTTAAACTGAAGAAAGTAGGGAAAAGCACTAGGCCACTCAGGTATGAATTAAATCATATCCCTGTTGAATATACAGTAGAGGTGACAAATAGATTTAAGGAATTAGATCTGATAGACAGAGTGCCTGAAGAACTATGGACAGAGGTTCGCGACATTGTACAACAGGTAGCAACCAAAACCATCCCAAAGAAAAAGAAATGCAAGAAAGCAAAATGGCTGTCTGAGGAAGCTTTGCAAATAGCTGAGGAAAGGAGGGAAGCGAAAGGCAAGGGAGAAAAACATAGATATGCCCAATTGAATGCAGAATTCCAGAGAATAGCTAGAAGAGATAAGAATGCCTTCTTAAATGAACAGTGCAAAGAAATAGAAGAAAACAATAGAATAGGGAGGACCAGAGATCTTTTCAAGAAAATTGGAGAGATGAAGGGAATGTTTAATGCAAAAATGGGCATGATAAAGGACCAAAATGGCAGGGACCTAACAGAGGCAGAAGAGATTAAGAAGAGGTGGCAAAATTACACAGAAGAACTATACAGGAATGAGCTTAACGTCCCAGATAATCACAATGAGGTGGTCACTGACCTCGAGCCAGACATCCTAGAATGTGAAGTGAAGTGGGCCTTAGAAAAGCTGAGCAACAACAAAGCTAGTGGAGGTGACAGTATTCCAGCTGAGCTATTCAAAATCTTAAAAGACAGTGCAGTAAAAGTGCTACACTCAGTTTGCCAGCAAATTTGGAAAACTCAACAGTGGCCACAGGATTGGAAAAGATCAGTTTACATTCCAATTCCAAAGAAAGGCAGTGCCAAAGAATGTTCAAAGTATCGCACCATTGCACTCATTTCTCATGCTAGTAAAGTCATGCTTAAAATCCTACAAGCTAGACTTCAGCAGTATGTGGATCGAGAACTACCAGAAGTACAGGCAGGATTTCAAAGAGGCAGAGGAACTAGAGATCAAATTGCCAACATACGCTGGATCATGGAGAAAGCTAGGGAGTTCCAGAAAAACATCTACTTCTGCTTCATTGACTATGCTAAAGCCTTTGATTGTGTGGATCATAACAAACTGTGGCAAGTTCTTAAAGAGATGGGAGTACCAGACCATCTTACTTGTCTCTTGAGAAACCTATATGCGGGTCAAGAAGCAACAGTGAGAACTGGACACGGAACCACTGATTGGTTCAAAATTGGGAAAGGAGTCCAGCAAGGCTGTATACTGTGGCCCTGCCTATTTAACTTATATGCAGAGCACATCATGAGAAAGGCAGGGCTAGATGAATCAAAAGTTGGAATTAAGATTGCCGGAAGAAATATCAACAACCTAAGATAGGCAGATGATACCACTCTAATGGCAGAAAGTGAAGAAGAACTAAAGAGCCTCTTGTTGCGGGTGAAGAAGGAGAGTGCAAAACTTGGGTTGAAACTTAACATTAAGAAAACCAAGATCATGGCATCTGGCCCTCTCAATTCCTGGCAAATAGATGGGGAAGAAATGGAGGTAGTGACAGATTTTGTTTTCCTGGGCTCCAAGATCACTGCAGATGGGGACTGTAGCCAAGAAATTAAAAGACGCTTGCTCCTGGGAAGGAAAGCCATGGCAAATCTAGACAGCACACTAAAAAGCAGAGACATCACCCTGTCAACAAAAGTGTGTATAGTCAAGGCTATGGTCTTCCCAGTTGCAATGTATGGCAGTGAAAGTTGGACCATAAGAAAGGCTGAGCGCCAAAGAATTGAAGCCTTTGAACTATGGTGCTGGAGAAGACTCCTGCGAGTCCCTTGGACTGCAAGGCAATCAAACCGGTCAGTCCTAGAGGAGATCAATCCTGACTGTTCTTTAGAATGCCAGATCCTGAAGCTAAAACTCAAATACTTTGGCCACCTAATGAGAAGGAAGGACTCACTGGAGAAGAGCCTAATGCTGGGAAAGATCGAGGGCAATAGAAGAAGGGGACGACAGAGAATGAGGTGGCTGGATGGAGTCACTGAAGCAGTAGGCGTGAGCTTAAATGGACTCCAGAAGATGGTAGAAGACAGGAAGGCCTGGAGGAATGTTGTCCATAGGGTCGCGATGAGTCGGACACGACTTCGCAGCTAACAATAACAATACATCTGCTGCTTGCCATAAAGCATTACATTTCTCCGTCTTTGATCAGAATTCTGTCAAATATCTTCCTGCGATCATTTAAGTTAAGCCCCCCGTAGTTTTTGCATTCACGCAAACTACCTTTCTTTTTTATAGGGAAATAATAACAGCATTCTTTCTATCATAAAAACCAGAAAAAAATTTCACACACACACACATTAAATAAATCAACAGGTACCTGTAAATAAATCACATCCCTATTTTAACTTTTAACTATATCTGTACCATTAGTTTTCAAGATCTTTATAATGTTTGTGACACATGTTTTATTCCACCCACTCCCACCCTTTTATTTTGTTCTCTTCACTCACTTTCTAATTT
The DNA here is from genome assembly GCF_947247035.1 of Vipera ursinii. Taxonomy (NCBI): domain Eukaryota; kingdom Metazoa; phylum Chordata; class Lepidosauria; order Squamata; family Viperidae; genus Vipera; species Vipera ursinii. The sequence continues at coordinate 101,753,303 of NC_139513.1, read as the reverse complement.
TGTAGTTCCTTCAAAACTACTTTGCATTTTGTAACCATTTCTTGTATCTTTGATATTTTTTTCAACTATATTTTTCTTTCTAAAGATATTATACAATATCTTTTTGTTGTCCTTTCATAACAGTCATTCTCTTAGGTGCATTTTGTCAGAGCATTGGCAATGTGATCTGGTGGGGGATCTAACAGTATCCCCCCTGTTATGGTCAGATCACACCTTATACCGCCTCCCTCTGAAGGGAGGCTGGACCCATTTCAGTGTTCTGCCCTGATGATTGATGGATCTGAATGGGTTCCAGGGGGAACTTGGGGCTTTGCTGCATGGCCCTGCTGAAACCGTGGTAACATCCTGGAATCAAAGGGCAGCCAGGACTTCAGACATGACCATGACTATGCAGCTTTTCTTGACCTGTTACTCACAACTCTATCCATGGTTGACAGAGAAGTTGTGAGTTTTGAAAAGGGTTAAGAGATACCTAAAGCACTCCTGGGGGGAAATGAAGGATGACTTCTAAATGACTTAGAGCTGCTACTAGGACGTACTTTGTGGTGGTAAGCGTGGCGAAACATATCTAACTCTGCCAGTTGACTTGGTGCTCCAATGGGGAAGGTGGTTAATGAATTAAGAAAAGATCCTACCTCCACATTGTGCATATCCTGCTCCCTCCCTCCTCATCTTTTAGTTATAATTTAGTTTTTTATTATAATTCTATTTTTATTGTTTTTAGAAATATTTACTTTCTGTCAAGTGCTAGAAAAACAGGACATTCAGGCAGTTCAAAGGAATGTATAAAGATTTATTGCAAGCTTAAGCTCTCTACAAGAATCTGAACTACTAATAGTAAAGGGAAATTAGCGGGAGTTAAGAATAGAAAGAAATTCAAGGTTGGCTAGATTGAGAACATTAATCGGCACACAGGGACTCCTCTCTCAGGCTCAGCCTGGTAATCTCCTATAATTTTAATGTGTTTATTGCTTTTAAAGTTGTAAGCTGCCCAGAATTGTTTGAAGTGATAAGGTGGCAATTAAATTATTAAATTAAATTAATAAATATTTTCCTGCATCACCATGGTGGTGCAGTGGTTAGAATAAAGTATGGCAAGCTAACTTTGATCACGGGGCTCAAGGTTGACTCAGCCTCCCATACTTCTGAGGTTGGTAAAATGAGGATCAATTGGGGGGCAAAATGCTGACTCTTTAAACAACTAAGAGAGGGTTGTAAAGCACTATGAAGTAGTATATAAGTCTAAGTGCTATTGTTATTGCTTTTCCCCAAACTCTTCTCTGCCTTTAAATGTAACATGCAGTCCTACTTTAGGATTACTACTTTACTATGCATTTATAATAAATATATACTTTAAATGCTTCATTCATAACAAAATTAACCTCTTCACTTTACTACCATTGTTAATAAAATCCACAAGATCAGAGTCTTCATTCAGATTTATTATATCCTTCCTTTTTTTCTTATAGCAAGACTAATTTACTGTAGTGACACTTGGGATCACTATTATTGAGTGGAGGAACACAATTCATTGGGAAAATAACTTTCTCCCACCTTTTTATGCTACAGTTCAGAGTACTATTAGGCTTTCACTTCATGCTTGTAAGATAAAAACTGTATACAGTGAATTAGCTTACCTGTCTTACTCATATATTACCCATGCAGCCATTACAGTATCAGATAATTTTGGCCAGTGTGGCACACACGTGACCGCAGTCCAGCTCTACTTCAAGTATATTCATGCTGTTCTATGCAAGGTAATATCTTTAAAAAACAAGTTGCAAGTTAGTACACTGTTGCTATTATCTCCACAAGAGGTACACAATCATTATGCACAAACATATTCTTAAAGAAGAATGCAGCACACAATGACCCACCCTCCCTCCCTCCTCTTCCCCTTCTCCCTTTCCTTCCTCCTTCCTTCCTTCCTTCCTTCCTTCCTTCCTTCCTTCCTTCCTTCCTTCCTTCCTTCCTTCCTTCCTTCCTTCCTTCCTTCCTTGACTCAGGCAATTTACAATGCAGTTAAAATGTACAATAGAATCTAACATTTTTTTTAAAAAAAACAGTATAAATATTCAGAAGTAATATCAAAAAGGGTGTAGTTCTAGGTACCAACCCCAATTTAATAACAGTATCAATTAAGATTCAGAGGCCCTAAAAAAAAGTTCAGCTTTCCAGCCAGGCGTAAAAATTTCAGGGCTAGAGGTAATGGATCACATCATAAGAGAAAAGCATTGTTCACATCTTAGCAAAGGTCATCCATCAGAACAGTTTTGTTTCTTTCTTTTGTAAGAAATTAGTCCTTCTTCAATATCAAGCATTCAGTTTATTTTTGACACAGGGCAAAGTCATACAGTTTATATATTTTAGCTGAGAACATAAACTTTATATTTTTTCCTCTTCCATTTCTGGATTAATAGATGCCTGGTGGGTCTTCTGATACCATCAGTAGGCAGCTGAATTATGTGTACATAACACCTCTATCTAAACTGGAAAGAGCTGGTTCCCATCTTGCCAGCCTTGGGCATACATTCTCAGGCCTTACATTCTGTTCCTAAAATGATTAATATCTGCTTTTACACTGGATCGTTCTATGGATCACTCTTGTTCTATTAGGTTCTTGTCTGCTCACTGATCTAACAAAAATTAGGTTCTTGTCTGCTTACTGATCTAACAAAAGTTTCTAAAAGCTGTTTTGTTTCCTCTAATATCTCTCTCTAAATTATTATAATCAGTATCTTTGCTGGATATTGTCCCGTTCTTTGGCTTCTCTTTTGCTATATGTTATAACTAGAATTTTCTCACAGAGTATTTGTGTTAAGCAACCTCATTTTCCCTCAGAACTCATCTTTTCTGTGAAGATGTTGGAACATTCCTTATTCCCACACACTATTTACAACTATACTTTCAGTATAAGTAATAATAGAACATCCTTTCCTAATGCTTCCAATATCTGTCATGGCTGTATTTATAAATTAGTAGCTGCTAAGAATAGTGTTCTTTCTCACCTTTTATATAAAGTACCATATGTAGAGATAATATGAATGTGAACGTGTTTGTAGTTCCTTGCGTGTTCTAAACAAAGGGGGGAATGCCATGGTAACTTCTTTCTAGTTAAGAAACTGTTTACCATTATTTATGACATTTGAACAATTTGAATATGTTTGTATATTTGAATATTTTGGAATATTTGAATAATTTAAAGAAGAACCTACGTTTTGTAGGGAGAGGGAAATTCTTGTTCATTTATTTGGACCATACATATAATTTATGTTCACTGAAATTAGTAAGATGTATTCATGAGTTCAGGAAAAACAATGTGATAAGTTCTTTGTTGTGAATGTTATAGATACAGAGCCTTCTGAAATGTAAAAAAAAGGAAATAAAATGGGCTATAAAATTAAATGTCTGCAAAATTTGAAAGGAAATCAGAAAGGATATAATTTAAATACCCCAGAAACTTCAATTTTGCATAGTCAAAAAATCTGGTCTACAAGTTTCACGTTCTTATATGTTTAATAGGTAAGTAACTTCACATGCTTAGCAAATTCATAGGGAGGGCTAGTAACACTCAAATATTTGGAAAGCTACTACAAAATAATTTACAGTTCATTCTGAAGGGAAGCATTCTGTTTACTTCTAAACTTTTTTTCTGTAACAGACATTTTTCACAAGGTGTCTGTGAGTCTGATATGGGTGAAATGGAAATCTTATAGCTTCTTTAAAAATATTCAGTGTGAATGAGGACAGCATAATTAGAAATACAAAAGAGATCTCATAAATAAAACTTACTTGAATAAAGAACTGAGTATTCATTCTTTTGAATACTTACTTTTTATCATATGTACTATTTGTAATGCTAAAGGAAAGGAACAAATTGCTTGATATAAAACAGCAGAGAAGATGATTGTTGGCTGTGAATCAGTAATGTCACCAGGAAAAAAAAGAAATAGTTTGCTGGTTTTCTTAGTTAATTTCTTTTTAAGAATGGAATTGGATGCTTGGGTACCCTAATGGAACCAGAATTGGCTACTTAGTTGGGATGGCTAGACTTACTTTAAAAATGATCAGCCTGTGGCTATTTGAGTGTTGCTTTCAGTAATTCTCAAATTAACAGAATAATAGAACACCAGAATAATAGAATAACAGAGTTGGAAGATATCTTGGAGGTCTTCTAGTCTAACCCCCTGCCCATGCAGGAGATACTATACCATGCAAGACAAATGGTTGTCCGATCTCTAAAACCTCCAATGATGGAGCAGCCTTAACTTCTGGAGGCAAGCCGTTGCATTGATTAACAGTTATCAGGACATTTCTTAATTCTCAGTTGGATTTCTGTTAAGCTTGTATTCATTGTATCCTTTTGTCTTGCCCTCAGGTGCTTTGAAGAATAATTTAACCCTCTCCTCTCTGTAATAGCCCCTCAAATATTGGAAGACTGCTAACATGTCATCTCTAGCTCTTCTCTTCATTAGACTAGATACTCCCAGTTTCCACAAACATTCATGTATGGTTTAGCCTGCAGTCCCCTAATTATCTTTGTTGCTCTTCTCTGCACTTTTTCTAGAGAGTCGTGGTGACCAAAACAGCACACAGTATTTTAAATATGGTCATTGATTACAGTTGATTACAAACTGAGTTTAGCACTATATATAGCACAATAGTAGTTATAAATTCTCTTTGATTTCTTCATGGATTAATATTATCTACCATGTAATTCTGGAACAGAGCCTTGGTGGAACAGTGGGCTAATGCCTCCTTAAGTAACACCAGCTGCCTGCAATTAGTGCAGGTTCGCATCCCACCAGGCTCAAGGTTGACTCAGCCTTCCATCCTTCCGAGGTAGGTAAAATGAGGACCCAGATTGTTGGGGGCAATAAGCTGACTTTGTAATAATGCCGCTTGGGGTGTGTGTGTGAAAGCCCTAATAAGCAGGCATATACATAAAATGAAGGCTACTGCTAAGCTTGTAAGCCGCCCTGAGTCTTCGGAGAAGGGCGGGATATAAATGGAATTAAAATAAAAAATAAAAATAAAATAAAACAACTGCTAATTTAGGTGACTGAAATAATATTTTAGAAGGTATATGGGGTTTCTGCTTGATACTGTGGCATTTTCACTTTGGAGTCCTATCAAAATTAATCTTCTTCCCAATTTTATCCAGTATCTATATGAATCTATAGAAAGCCTCACTATCATAATGAAGATTAGCTTCAGCTTTGTTTCTTCTATTCAGAACTCGAGAAGTTTAGATAATGTGTAATCCATGTTTATTGTGGGCAAACTGAAGTTCAGATTAAACTCAGATAGTGCTAGTAACTGTTGAGGCATTGAGTTTATTTTGTAGAACAGTTTGTTTATTTGTTTAGTTCATACTTTAAAAGTACAATGGTGTAAATGATTGAGCCATCTCCGTACATATCAGTTGGTATTTTAGCTATGAATTAATTTTGGAAGTGAATATTGTGTGGTGATCATTCATATGAACTACTGTAATATGTTGAATATGTCTTCTTTAGTAAGTGATTGGAAAATTCAGCTAATGTAAAATATGGCAGCAGAAGTTTTAATGCAATTAAGCATATTATGCTAATTTTTTTCTCTTCATTGACTTTAAGATAGTTTAGTTCATTGTTTAGTTCATGATCATGTTCTTGACCTATAAAATGGGTCTCTATATGGTTTGAAAGTTCAGAGCCTGTTGGAAAATTTCTTGGCACCAGTTCAAACATTTTGAATTCTTTTAATGTGATACACATTTTATAGCTGTTGAATTAAACTTTTCTGAGACTTTAGTTTCTAATGCAGAAATAAGAACTCTCCTGAACAATAATAAGTGATGCTGGGAATAATAGTTCAGCAATATCTGTCCTAATTGTTTATTCATATCTATCTCTATCTCTATCTCTATTATATCTATATCTATATATCTATATATCTATCCTGCCCAGTTCCATTACTAATATTAAATTTTGTATTTCCTATTATTGCAATATTGATGCATGCATATGTGTGCAAATCAGACAAGATCTGAGCAAAGATTTAAGATCTGTTCAGAAAGATTTGACTGTGAGCCATATTGGAAAAACATCAAAATGTGTATGGCATTTTATTTTATTACGTTATATTATTATGTAAGATCTCATTTACTCCTCAAAGTTTGAACCCAAAACCTTAGAGTTTCTTCATTCAATATTTCCCCATATTCCTGTTAAGGAATATATTGTAGGCATGAAGAAAGGGCAGCATAAGCAGCCTGTAGACTGTAGACTACTCAACAGAAATCTTATAAGAAGTTGGGCTCAACTGCTGAAGGTAGTATCCTAATCAAACTTAAAATCAGTGTTCCAAAACAATTCTAAAATTGAGCTATCGATAATGGTTGAAGAGTCAGTCCATAAATGGGCCTGTCATTGTTAAGATGAAGTTTCTTGTGGAAGGATGTGGAAATGATAAGCTCTTCTCTGAAAGTAAATCCTAAAGTTTTAAATGAATAAAATGCTGCCCTTTCAATTTCTCACTGCTTACATTTTAATTGCAAGCCTCTTTAGTGTACCTCCCTACAGGAATTAGGCAGCAAGAGGTCCTGTGACAAGTCTCAAGGTGTCCTTAATTCACAGAATGCTAGCTTGCTGGCAACAGACTGATTAGATTAGAATTATAGTCATTCAGGTAGATGAAAGTCCCTTGATGTAGTGCAGATAGATATCAAAGCTACTATGTGACTGACTTGCATATTTGGGTTACTGTAAAAGTTTTTAGTATTGAAAGTCAATTTTAGGTGCAAGAAATAAGTTTTGGCAGTGGAGGTTTTCCTTTTTCCGTTATTTTGACAAGATAGCCGAGAAGTAGTCTATACATCTAATAACTGTACAATAATGGTTAATTGCCAAGAAGGAACATCATAGCATGATTGACAGGATGATAGAGATAATGGATGCAGTGGAATCAGTGGGGGAAGTCTGCCAGACGTGATCCTTAAAATAAATAACTACAAGATCCATTTGCAGTCTTAAAAGCAGTTAACATTGGGGGAGATATCACCCATTCATAAGCTTTCACTCTTGTTCTCTATAGGAGAAAGTCTTTGAGGAAACACTTATATTGAAGCCTGCCCCAAGCAAACAAAAGAGGAGGAAATGTAGAAAGTCACCATGGGTCCCTATTCAGAAATTGGAAAATTGATGTGAAGTGCCAGAATTGCTCAGATCTAGTGGATAAAGAGAATGTGTTGGGGAAAGTATCTGAAGACTACCCCAAAGCAGTAGGCAGACTGCGAATTAGAACCAAAAAAAATTACACTGATGAGGGAGACCATCTTTATTTTTAAAGCCTATATATTGAACTGTAGCAACTTTTTTTTAAACTTTCAACTGAGATAGTTTAGGAACAGAAGGCAGTTGGCTAAATATGCTCAAGTTCCAAGGAGGCAAGATGGAATGTTGCAAATTGCCTATCCTGAATATCACTCACTTAGAAGGATGGTTAGCAGGCATGGTATGGATTCTTGAAAACCTGGTCCAGATCTTGCCATATCTGGCTTTTGTCTGCTGTGAGTTCCAAGGGGTTACTTCAAGAGGTTTCCATCCACATCCTCAGAAAAGTGTTGACCAAAGTAGCCACCTTGACCTCTTTCTTTGATTCGGTGCTTTAAACCCCAGCCAAGGAGGTCATCTTTTTACCCACATGTAGAACTGTGGAATACATGAAATTTAATGTGGACAAAAGCAAGGTTTTACATTTAGGCAGGCAAAACCGAAGGTACAAGTACAGATTAGGCAAAACCTGGCTCAAAAAACAGTAACTGTGAGAGGGACCTTGGAGTTCTATTGGATGATCACTTAAATATGAGCCAGCAGTATACGGCAGCAGCCAAAAAAGCTAATAAAAGCCTTGGCATAGGCATAGAATAGGCATAGAATCAAAAAAAGTATTAGCACTACCTTATAAAGCCACAACTGGAATATTGCATGCAGTTTTGGTCATCACTTTACAAAAAAGTTGTGAGACTTTGGAAAAAGTGCAAGGAAGAGCAACTACCATGTTTCCCCGAAAGTAAGGTCTACCCTGAAAATAAGTCCTAGCTTGATTTTTGGGGGTGGGCCTAATATAAGCCCTACCCGCAAAATAAGCCCTAGTTTTGGGGTGAGGACACACTTAAAAATCAAGCTAGGGTGGGGGAGGGGGTGTGGATCTGCTCAATGTGCCCCACACCCACTTACCTTGCAGCCAGGCCTCTTCTTGCCGGCCCACTTATTCTAAGGCATCTTCTGCAGCCAAGCCTGCATTTCTCAGTCATAGGCCTTTCCAGAAGGCCTCTGCAGCTGAGAACAGAGCTAGAGATTCAATCCATAGTTCAGTTCTGCAAGATTCAATTCATAGCTTGGTACTTGGCTGCATAGGCCTTCTGGAAAGTCCTGACTGCAAAATACAGGCCGGAATGTAGCTGCAGAATGTAGCTGCTGTTCCTTCAGCCCCAGAAGAAGTGGCCCTGCTGGACGGGGCTGTCAGTGCCAGAGGTGAGTAAGACATCCCCCCAAAATAAGACCTGGTGCCTCTTTTGGAGGCAAAAAAAATAAGACCCGGTCTTAGTTTCAGGGAAACATGGTAAGATGATTAAAGGCCTAGAGACTAAAACATATGAAGAATTTGGATTTGGTTTGGCTAGTCTATAGGGGAAAAAAGGACTAGGAGTGACATGATAACAGTATTCCAGTATTTGAGAGGCTGCCACAAAGGAGGGGGTCAACTTATTTTCCAAAGCACCAGGAGAGAAGCAACCTGGAATTAAGAAGAAACTACCTAACAGTAAGAAAATTAGTTGGATACAACTAAAAGGGGCTGCCAATCCTTTGCTATTTTCAAGTGGTATTTTATGAAAATGGTTCAGATAGAGTTATGTTGCTCTAATAAAATAATCTTTTAGATGAGGGTTACATGTGCCAGCAATGTGAATGCCGCCTCTTTGAATTGTCATTCTAACCTTCTGCCAATGGTCCTCACTCAGCCAGCTAAGCTGAGCTAACTTCTTCAATTCTAGGATGTTGGACAAAGAAGATTGTCTATCATCCATCCCTCCATCTCTCCATCCCTCTATCCATCCATCTCCCTTCCCCCCCTTTCTCTTTCTCAAAAAAAAAAAAATTAAAAGGGGAAGCACCTAATCAAGGTGAGGCTTTGCTCGTGCTCAGAACGTATCTACTGTACATTCAAGAAAGGTCTTGAGAATCAATCTGATATGCTTGCAACCAATTTCCTAAATGACTGCCTAGGCAGCCATCAGATATGAGGCGTTCAGGTCACTGAAAATCCATGCTGTAGGCTGCTTCTAACTTGTATCTCTTGCAAGAACTTGCCAATTATAGGGCAAGTTTCTGTCCCTGGAGATCCATGGTACTACCTGTTCTGTACCAGCCTACTACCGGCCCTGCAGAAAAGGCAGGGACAACCCCTTTACAAAAAGGCAAGAGGCTGGAACTAAGCCTGCCAAATTTATTGACATAAAACAGAGCAAAACCAAACACGAACCATGAAACAGGAGCTATTCAAACGGTTGCCTTCAGCAAACCAGCCCTCCCACACATTCCCCTTTTAAACAGTTCAAGGCGTGGCTTCTCTCTGCCTCCTTCCGAGGTGCCCCATTGCCTTCCTCTGTTTACTCCTGATTGTCTGCCTCCTGCGTCGGGCGTCCTTGAACAGGGCCAGCTGTGGGTCATCTTCATCCATGCTGTCAGGCTCACACAGCTGGGTCTGCGTCGTAACCAGATGGGAGGGGCCTGGCTGAGGGCTCTGCGAAGCCTCAGGACTATCCTCTGCAGGCTCTCCAACACCCCCTCCTCCTCCTCTGAATCGTCCGACCCAACTGCCGAACCCACAGGCTGACCCTGAATCACAACACTACCTGACATACATGAACTTACAACTTATTTAATTTAGTGACCATTCAAAATTTTAGCGGCGCTGAAAAAAATTACTCATGAACATTTTTTTACACTTACAACCATTGTAGCATCCCCATGGGCACATGATCAAAATTTGGATGCTTGGCAACTGGTTTACATTTATGATGGTCCTGGAGTCATGTGATCCCCTTTTGTAACCCTCTAAACCAGCAAAGAAAATGGGGAAGCCATTAACTTAACAAACATGTTGCTAATTTAACAACCGCAGTGATTCACCTAACAACTGTGGCAAGAAAGGTCATAAAATGGGACAAAACTCACTTAACAAATGTCTCGCTTAGTAACAGACATTTTGAGCTCAATTGGGGTTGTAAGTCAAGAGCTTATTGCTTGTTCTCAGTGGTTTGCGAGCAATACCCTTACCTCTGCCTCAGAAAACAGAGAGACAATAGGTGGTCTCAGTATATTCCTTTTGTTTTTGCTCTCTATTCTTTTTCTTTGTAACAACAAAAATAAAGGAAGATCTCTTAGATCAAGTCCAAATGCATTTAGTCCAAATGCATCAAGTCCAAATGCATTTAGTCATACTTAGGAGTCTTAGAGATGTCAGGCTCCCTAGTAGCTTATATGTAAGATGCAGTATGTATGGTCTAAGCAGCAAAATTGTAGATAACCCAACTTCCATAACTTTTAAATAATCTATAAGGAATATTATGTTTTGAACTAGAGGTTCCTGATATTTGCCTATAAGCACTTTGCATAGTTCTATCCAGTGCTTTTTTTAAAAAAAAAAGGTGCCAGAACTCTCACACATCATACAACCTGCCTTGCCTACCCTACAAGATTCCATCCAAAAAAGGTGACAGAACTCCATTCAGGGCATTCTATGACAAAAAAGCCCTGGTTTTATCTATTTTATCTGCCTTTTCATGCCTTACATACCTTTTCCTTTGTGGTTCTGTAACTTCTTGATCAACTACTCTTATTTTTCAGCTATGCACTTAAGGGTGATTTTTCTTAACCTATATTCTCCACAGATCTATTGAATTGTCACCTGGAATCAGTTTAAGAGCTGTAACACTATCCTTTCAATAGTAAGCACCTAAAGTTAGTATCTTCTTAGCCAAGTGGAACCTGTCCTCTTTGTGATGGTGTGTGCATGTGCATGTGTGTTTGTGTATCAGAGAGAGCTTGTCTCATAAAATATCCCAATGTTTCACAAGTATAAATGTCTGCTTTTGATGATATCATCCCTGCAACAGTGATGTGTGAAATTGCTCAGTTTTGCCTAGCTAATTAGCCAGGTGTGTCGAACTGATAACATTTTGGAAAATATTTGGAAGACTGGATTTCAACATTCTACCTAGCCAGATTTAAACCATCTAGGATCAGAGAATTCCTACTTCTCATATCACTGGGGCTCATATCCACTGAATCACTGGTATTTTAATAGGTATACTTACAAAACACTTCAGCTAGCATGTGATTTCCACATTGTTGCATCAGGTAAGGAAATCACTTTGCTGTTGGCATACCTGTCAAGGATATATCTATCTATCTATGAATGATTTTAGTAATTAAGACATACGGTATTATGAACTACAACTCCTCCTTTGATTAATGGTGCTGTATGCAAAATCAGGGACCTGATCTCTCTAGCTGGATTTCTTTCACAGAGAGAAAATGTATGCCTGTATTTTACATCAAGATATTTATTGTTGTTAGGAATTGGTAATTTTTAAAAGCTGGACTAGAATTTCAGACAGTTTAATTTTTCTGGGAAAAAAAATGTCCTGTAGAAGGATCTGATAAACCTTAAAATATATTCAGCTTCTACTACAGCTTTTTATGTTAACTTAGAGTTGGATACACTGGATATGATCCATATAAGATCATATCCAGATCCTCACTACTTTTCTTTGCAACAATTAAATATAATGTCCCTTTTGCAATATATTTGGAAGATGACATTACAGGACAGACAAATTGCCTGAGATCCCGCATTAATTTTAAATACAATCATTTTAAAATTCCGTTGAGGAAGTCATCATTGAAACATTTTTTTCCCAGTTGACTTTTTAAAAAGAAAAATTGGAATGGCACAATACACTGCCTCCTTTTGTGTTCTTATAGTTTTTGACAGGTTGAAATCTCACTATATCTATCTTTCAGGAAAAACTAATTATCATAAAAGATGAAGCAATTAAATTATGTCAGTAAGCATATATGACACTTGTATGAATGCAGTGGACAAAGAAACTTTTCAAAAAGTAACAGTTTCAATTAAGTAGTTAATGGCTGTCAATTGTTTAAACAATGCCAATCCAATGCTGAGGATTGGAATGAATCATCAAGCTTTGGGGTTGTTTTCTTAGTTTCAGTAGGCTATACTTTCTGTAGCTCCAGAACTTGCTGACCAATGCAGTCTTTGTGAGAATAAACAACCCTGACTTTTCATTCACAACTATGTTATTGTTGGTTTTTTTTATTGAAAAGTTTTACAGTACATTTTATCTTTAACAATCCCCCCTCCCTCCACCCACCCCTACCTAACCCTCCCTATCCCTCCCCCCCATTCCCCCCTCCCCCCCTGACTTCCCAGAGCTAAGTACAAGGTATAAAAACAAAGAACAATCATAAACATCCATATGCTAACAACAATAAACTATTAAGTCTATCGCACTCTAGCTCATATAAAATGACTACAAGCAATATTGATATTACATAAAAAAGAGAAGAAAAAAAAAGAAAAGAAAACTTATTCAAATGCTAAGTGAAACTTTTTAGTCCCATATTTGTTCTGGAACTCCATAATATAACGTTCTTGCGAATGATCATTCAAATGAGCCGAAATCTTTGCCATTTCCGCCAGGTCAGAAACTTTAAGAGTCCATTCTTCTATAGTCGGCAGTTCCTCCTTCTTCCAATATTGACCTATTAAGAGTCTTGCTGCTGTGATTAAATTCAACATCAACTTAATGTCCACAGCAGTAGCATCTATAATTATACCCAATAAAAACAATTGCGGACAAAACTTTATCCTTTGCTTGAAGATCTTCTGCATATTCCACCAAATTTTTATCCAAAAAGCCTTAATCTTTTTGCAGGTCCACCATATATGAAAATACGTTGCATCTTCGCCACCACATCTCCAACATTTAGGTTGATAGTTCGGATACATACTTGCAAGCTTTTTAGGATCTAAATGCCATCTATAAAACATTTTATAAAAGTTCTCTCTTAGGTTTTGGGCTTGCGTAAATTTTACGTTCCTCACCCAGATCTTTTCCCACGTGTACATTGTAATAACTTCTTGAATATTCTGAGCCCATTTTATCATACAGTCTTTAACAAGTTCTGTTTCTGAGTCAATATCTATCAATGCAAGATAAATACTGCTAAGTTTGTAAAGCCGCCCTGAGTCTTCGGAGAAGGGCGGGATATAAATGGAATTAAAATAAAAATAAAAATAAAATAAAAATCCGTTTGATATGTGCTGGACCCTGGTTTCTAATTTGCTTTATCAAATTTTCATCAGTCATTGAGAAACCAATTTTCTGATCTTCTTTCCACCTGGCACGTAATTGAGTATATTGGAACCAAGTTTGAACGATCTTCTCATCTCGCAAGAGATTGTACGGCTTCAAACACCAGATGTTCCTTTCTAAGCTTAAGATCTCCTTATACGTAGTCACATCATGTTTGAAGCCAACATTTATGTTTTCTATTGCATGTTTCGGGATGCAATAGAACGGCATCTTGTAGTCTAACTTATGTCTATACTTCTTCCAACTATGTTATTGTTATTATATGCTAAAACATATAAGGAACGGCTGCTGGAATTGCTCGATAGTAGTAACTGTGAGAGGGATCTCGGAGTCCTAGTGGACAATCACTTAAATATGAGCCAGCAGTGTGCTGCAGCTGCCAAAAAAGCCAACACAGTGCTAGGCTGCATTAACAGAGGAATAGAATCAAGATCACATGAAGTATTAGTACCACTTTACAATGCCTGGGTAAGGCCACACCTGGAATACCACATCCAGTTTAGGTCACCATGATGTAAAAAAGATGTCAAAACACTGGAAAGAGTACAGAGAAGAGCAACAAAGATGATTGGGGGACTGGAGGCTAAAACATATAGGGAATGGTTGCTGGAATTGGGTATGTGTAGTTTAATGAAGAGAAGGGTGAGGGGTGACATGATAGCAGAGTTCCAATATCTCAGAGGCCGCCACAAAGAAGAGGGAGCCAAGCTATTCTCCAAAGCACCTGAAAGCAGGACAAGAAGCAATGGATGGAAACTAGTCAAGGAGAGAAACAACCTAGAACTAAGGAGAAACTTCCTGACAGTTAGAACAACTAACCAGTGGAACAACCTGCCTCCAGAAATGGTGAATGCTCTAACACTGGAAGTTTTTAAGAAGAGACTGGACAGCCATTTGTCTGAAATGGTATAGGGTTTCCTGCCTTAGCAGGGGGTTGGACTAGATGACCTCCAAGGTCCCTTCCAACTTATTATTATTATTATATCTAGTCTAATGAAGAGAAGGATGAAGGGTGACATGATAGCAGTGTTCTAATATCTCAGGGGCTGCCACAAAGAAGAGGGACTCAAGCTATTCTGCAAAGCACCTGAAGGCAAGACAAGAAGCAACGGATGGAAATTAACCAAAGAGAGAAGCAACCTAGAACTAAGAAGAAATTTTCTGACAGTTAGAACAATTAATCAGTGGAACAACCTGCCTCCAGAAGCTGTGAATGCTCCAATACTGGAAATTTTTAAGAAGAGACTGGACAGCCATTTGTCTGAAATGGTATAGTGTTTCCTGCCTGAGCAAGGAGTTGGACTAGATGACCTCCAAGGTTCCTTCCAACATCATCATCATCATCATCATCATCATCATCATCATCATTATTATTATTATTATTATTATTATTATTATTATTATTATTATTATTAAATTGAGCAGGGCCTCCTCGAGAAAGTCTGCAAGCTATACCTATTCACAGTGCTTTTGGAGAAAAATCAGATGGCTACCATGTAATTCTTGATTACACATCATTGGGAATTAAAAACTGATGACAATTATCAAATATTATCCCCTTTTAAGCCTTGCATGTAGTGTATTATGATAACTACATCAAATTCAGATTCACATCCAGATTTGCACAATTCACATACAGTAAATGGTTGTGACAATCCAGAACATATATATTTAAGTGCTAATTATACCTCCATTTCAATCCACTTCACTGCTTTGGATTCCTATGTTTTTGGTTGTCCTCCTTTAGGAGTTTATATATCTGGAACTTGACACCCTTTGTATTTACATCCATATTTGATTTTTTTTCCTACAAATTTACTGCAACTTAATGGCCTGAAAAAAAGAAAAGTATTTTCCAATTGCCTTCCTGTGACTTGCAATAAATCACTGTTCTGGGCTTTGTTTCAGACAAACTCAGAGGTTGGGCTTCTCTGTCTTTAGGCAATTAGTTGCACCTGTTCAAATAAACCTTCTGTCACTAGAGTACATGTTTCTGAGTAGAAGCATCATGCATCTCTTTATTGCAATCCACAAAAGAAGAACATTTTATCATATTGTCCTCCGACCTATACTATACTAGCTCATCATGGCTGGGGATTGTGGGAGAGATAAGTAAAGAATGCTGGGAAGGTATGAAATAATATATCATCCCAACAGTCACCCAAGGCATGAAGGTCATCATAGTTGCGCTGGTAAAACAAACGGAGATTTATATTAGGCATAAGGAGATACTACATACTAGAATATTGAGGTTTAGCAAGAATGGCAAAGTATCATTTCACTATTCATGACAGAAAGCAGCAATAAACTATTACGTTTTTTTAACCAAGAAAGTTATAGGGATAGAAAATATAAAATGATTGGCAAAACAGTACTGGCTGGTTGGATTGCAGTCAACATGCTATTTTCAGGCAGAAGATCATACTGTTACTACTTAGGTAATGAAAATTAAGAAATTACATTTTTAATATACAAAGAAACATTACAAAGACAGTATGGGGATACAGAAAAGTCAACAACCAAATAATATCAGTTAGATCTCATGGATAATGATGCATGTGAAACAAGGTTATACATTTGTTAAATAGCGGGTTCTTTGGTGCAGGAAAGAAGACGTGAGGCTGAGTACAGGATAACTCATACTTTATTTCTTGCTGGAACTGTACTGAGGTAAGGGCTGCAACCAGCCGCAATATATAGTGTAGCCCCTACGCGGCAGCCAATAGGTTTGAATCAACCATTGCCACCTGGGGCTAGCCAATTACCGGACAGGAGACTGTTAGTCTGGGTTGCTGGAGAGCCATTAGCTGCTCCAGCAACCCATGTGGTGTATCACAAGAGCCTAGTACATAACACCCCTCCCCTCTTAGATCAGACTATGACAACATCAATTAGTCTCAACAGTTGTCAAGACTCGTTAATCAAACACACACAAAATAAGTGAAAATAATAAAAATAATAAAAACAATATGGAATACAATGAGATTGAAAACGTCTCAATGATCAGGCTTCCATTTGCAGTAATATGCAGTTACACAAAGCACTAGTTTCTGTAGTCTAGTGGCAACAGGTTTTACAACAATATATAGCTCTTTATTTTACAATATAATCTGCAAGGTATGAAGGAGGCTTGTGTGCCCTAGAGGAACGTTTCGGAGTTCCCATCACTTTGTTGACTACCAGCTTACCCAGTGGGCTGGGTAGATTTGTGTCCCTTTGTGCTCCTGTGTCAAGGAGATTCGATGCACTCTGGCTGGCCTCACCAGGTTGGCCCACCCCAGAGTCAGTCTGTTCTGCAGAGTAGGCACAGTGGTTGCTGAAGTTCGGTTGGCTCGCTTTATCAGGGATCCATGTTGCACTCCCGAGCTCCCCGGTTCTCCCTCTGGTTTCATCTCCACTAAGAAGGAAAAGTCCTGGTAGTCCATGTGAGGGCTGGCTTGGCCGCAAGTTTGAGGACCTTGGGAGGGACTTATGACACAGTCCTTGCTTAGTGGACATTCTGGAAACCTTTTCCTGAGCTGATCAATGTGTCTTCTGACAACTTGCCCTCCCTCCAACCCCACTTCATAAGATAGGGGTCCAGATGCCTTGGTGATTTGACCAGGAACCCACAAATTCCCCTGACCATAGTTCCTGGCCCAAACCCAATCGCCCATGTGCAGCCCCCTCTGGGGTTTTGGTCAAGAGGCTTCTGCTGCCACTCTATCTGGATGCAACCTGTCCAGTTTAGTAATCAAATGCCTCCCCCAACGTAGTTCTGCAGGACTTTTACCTGTGGCAGTGCAGGGCGTAGAATGCTGGCAGAGTAAAAAATCTGCCAATCTGTGATACCAGTCACCTGTGACAATGCGCTTGAGTGCCTCCTTCATTGTCCTCACCATGCGTTCAGCTTGACCATTAGATGATGGATGAAAAGGTGCAGACGTTGTTTGTCTGATGAGATTAGCTCTAAGGAAAGCCTGAAATTCAGCAGCACTGAATTGGGCCCCATTGTCTGAAACTAAGACATCAGGCAACCCATGTGCTGCAAAAAGTTTTCTCAGCATCTGGATGGTCCTAGCAGTAGTCATGCTAGGAACTAGAATTATTTCCAGCCATTTTGAGTAGCTATCCACTACTATCAGGAAGAGCTGCCCCTGAAAAGGCCCAGCGTAGTCTATGTGAACCCTAGACCAGGGAGTGTGTGTTTCCCCCCACCTGTGAACTGGGGCCTGTGGCATTTCAGGCCTAGATTGCTGGCATGTATGACAACCATGAACTTTACCCTCAATGGCCTTATCAAGGCCAGGCCACCAAAGGTAGCTTCTAGCTAAAGCTTTCATTCTGACAATGCCTAGATGGCCTTCATGTAATGATTGTAAAACCCTGTCTCTTAAGGGAAGTGGGAATTATAACTCTGTTCCCCCATAATATGCACCCTTTATGTGCAGACAACTCATGCCTCCTGACAAAATAGCTTTGAAATTCAGCGCCTGGACTTTTTTCCAACCAGCCAGTGTATAACCATGACAACACTTTACTAAGGATTTTATCTGTGGCAGTTTCAGCAGCAATGTTCCCTGCATGGAGGGGAAACTCAGGTATGTCCTGTATGGACAGTATTCTAGCAGCAGGAGTCAGATCTGGATCCATTAGTGGCAGTGGTAGTCTGCTGAGGCCATCAGCATGGCCCATTTCCTTGCCCAGTTTGTGAATTAATTTAAAATTGTATGCAGATAGGAAAATAGACCATCTCAACATTCTTGGAGATAGTATGGGGGGGGGTGTTTGTCTGTTGTGAACAGTCCCAACAAAGATTTGTGGTCAGTGTAGACATTGAAATCCCTGCCATATAAATAATCATGATTTTTTTTAACTCTAGCAACTATGGCCAGAGCCTCTTTGTCAATCTGAGCATAGTTGCACTCAGCAGAGGACAAGGTCCTTGAGTAAAATGCTATAGGAACCTGTTTCCCATTTTTTTCTATGTGGCTTAAAACTGCCCCCACCCCATAGGGAGATACATCACATGCAAGACATACAGGTTTAGACTCTATGTAATGAGTTACAGTGGGCTTTTCTGTCAGTAGTGCTTTTAAGTCCTGGAAACTTTTTTTGTGTAAGTTAGTCCATTTCCATGGAGCTTTTTTGTCTAGAACCCTGTGGAGGGGCTCTGCTATTGCTGCCTTATGAGATAGAAATGTGTGATAGAAATTTAGGAGACCCAAGAATGCTTGTAACTCCCCTTTTGTTTTGGGCCTAGTAGCCATTTTAATGGCCTTCACTTTAGAATCAGCTGGGTGAATGTTGTTAGCATCAATGCAGAAACCCAGGAATTCTGTTGAAGAAACCCCAATACTACACTTGTTCTTTTTTAATTTGAGGCCTGCTTTGCGAAGCCTCCGCAAAAGAGCCCTGAGCCTTCTGGCCAACACTTCTGGGGATTCCCCTGCAATAAGAACATCATCAAAATAAGGGCAGACACCCTGAATACCCTTGAGAGTACACACCATGATCCCCTGGAAAATACCCGGTGCAACACTGACTCCAAACTGTAAGCTTTTAACCTTGAATGCCCCTCTGTGAGTCACGATCATTTGAGCCGCGGCTGTGGCCTCATCAACCAGCAATTGCTGATAGGCCTGTGCTAAATCAAGTTTAGCAAAAATAGTACCTCCTTGCAAGGAGGCTAAAATATGGTTGACCACAAGCGTGTTGCTTGAGGGCCTTATTTAATGTGCATTTATAGTCAGCACAAATGCGAATTTCCCCATTGGCTTTAAGTGGAGTGACTATAGGAGTTTCCCACTCCCTCCCATCAACAGGCTGTAACATGCCCTTTTCTACAAGCTTATCGATTTCTGAATCAATTTTATGTTTTAAGGCAAAGGGGACCCTGCAAGGCTTAACCCTGATTGGGACTACATTGGGATATAACTTAAATGAGATAGGCGGGCCTGTGAATGTACCTAAGGTTGAGTCAAAAACATCCGCATATTCCTCGCACACTGACATGAGGTCTGCAGTTTGTGTCTGGTTTATGCCAGTAATCTGAATACCTAAGGCATCAAACCAATCGAGTCCAATGAGACTTGTTCTCTGGCCCCCAACTACTATTACATCCAGGTGTCCCAAAAACCCTTTAAACAAGGTGGCTTCTCCCTTAATTTTAACATGAGCATTTTGAAAATCCATTAAAATTATATCTGAAGGTCTTAGTTTGGCCCAATTGTTACTGCACCTACACACGAAGTTGAAAGTGTCTTGAGAAATGAATGAGACTGCAGACCCGGAGTCTAATTCCATCTTACATGGAACTCCTTGTAGCTCTACCAAAAGCTTAAGTTTGGGTTTGAGGGGGCGTCGAGCCACGGTGTGGCATATGCTTCTATGGCTTCTGAAGAATCCCACACTAACTGGACCTTGGGCCCCAGTATCTCTCCTAGTCGGTTCTTCCGACTGGTGTTTGGGTGGCCGGTCTCTCTGGCGGGCTCTGCAAACAATCACAATGTGGCCTGTCCTCCCACAAGGTCTACACGTGGCCGAATGAAATCTGCAGTTGGCGCAAAGATGGTTGCCGCCACACCCCTTACATCTCAGTAAGAGAACTGCCTTGTAACCATCCTCTCGCTGGTGGCTGTTGAGGTGTTGCGCGTTGGGTTGCTTTTGGAGTCGGTTGATTTCAGGTTCTTCTTCCTCTGATGATTCTCCGGTGCATTTGGCGACCTCAAGATGGACCGATTCTTCGACTTTCGAAGATTTGGTGGGCTGAACTGTCTGCACTATGCCCCTGGTGGCTTTGTCGGCCATCACCTCATCCTGTGCTTCAGAAAACATTAAATTGAGTCTAGCAAATAGTCTCTGCTGAAGTGTTCTGTCCTGTAGGCCACAGATGAGCGGGTCTCTTAGTCGTTCTTCTAAATTTGAGAACTTGCATAGGTGTGCGGCCTGTCTTAGGCCCACAATGAACTCCAAAGCTGTCTCCCCGGGTAGCTGCACTCTTTGGTCGAACTTGAACCACCAAGCCATCTCAGACATCCTGGGCTGGAAGTGCCCAGTTAGCTTCTTTTTTAGACCTGCATAGGAGACCGCTTCAATTGGTGTTGGCGCGAAAAGATTCTCGGACAAATCAAAAGTTGCTGGGCCGCACACGCAAAGTAGTGTTGCGGCCTTCAATCCTTCTTCTGTGATCTGATTGGCTCTGAGGTAGTTTTCTACTTGCAAAAGATAAGATGGCCATTCCTCCAGGTGTTTCACATCGAATTCTCTTAATTTGCCGACCTTCGGCATTCTTCTTTCTGGTTCCTGCGATCTTTGGATCCTGCTTCTAGGCTCAGGGAATGCATCCACTGAGCACAAGGCCGCTAGTGTAGCTTGCTAGCTGGCCTTGGGGGGGGGAAAGGCCTCTTCCCTCCGGCATGTGCTGCCTTTCCCTCATGGACTTCAGCTCTTAATCAGCGAAGCAGGATCCCAACCTTGTCGCCACAGTTAAATAGCGGGTTCTTTGGTGCAGGAAAGAAGACACGAGGCTGAGTAGAGGATAACTCATACTTTATTTCTTGCTGGAACTGTATTGAGGCAAGGGCTGCAACCAGCCACAATATATAATCTAGCCCCTAGGCAGCAGCCAATAGGTTTGAATCAACCATTGCCACCTGGGGCTAGCCAATTGCCAGACAGGAGACTGTTAGTCTGGGTTGCTGGAGAGCTGTTAGCTGCTCCAGCAACCCATGTGGTTTATCACAAGAGCCCAGTACATAACAACATTCTACCATTACATATTCAGCCAGTACACAACAATAAAGGTTGGTAGATGATGACAATACAAATGATTTGCAAGCCTAATAATGAAAGACAAGGTGACAGTAAAAAGAAAAATAGAAGTAAGATTAAATCAAAACCAAACGAATGTCAAAATGTTCAGCAAAAGAAAGCTTAAAATTCTTGTTTCTAGCGGTGGATAACTTCTATTTTTGAGGATCACCATCAATAGTAAAGAAAACAGTAGTCAAGAGCATCACTTGATACCACTTGGTAGAGTAGTAGTGAAGTAGCAATGAAGATCTCAGAAAAGATAGTCAGATGCCATGAACTGTCTGTATCCATAAAGATAAAAATTATAGAAGAAAAGTTTTTGTCTGTAACATACTATGGAACTTTGGTGTTGATCCTCAAAATACCATGGATAGACAGGAAAATACAAAAATCAATCTAGAGTTGTCACTCAAGGCACAAATGATAAGACTCAAATTATCCTACTTCTGACATACAGGTGAAACTTGAAAAATTAGAATATCGTGTAAAAGTTCATTTATTTCAGTAATGCAACTTAAAAGGGGAAACTAATATATGAGATAGACTCATTACATGCAAAGCAAGATAGTTCAAGCCATGATTTGTCATAATTGTGATGATCATGGCTTACAGCTCATGAAAACCCCAAATCCACAATCTCAGTAAATTAGAATATTGTGAAAAGTGCAATATTCTAGGCTCAAAGTGTCCCACTCTAATCAGTTAATTAAGCCGTAACACCTGCAAAGGGTTCCTGAGCCTTTAAATGGTCTCTAAGTCTGGTTCAGTAGGAATCACAATCATGGGGAAGACTGCTGACCTGACAGTTGTGCAGAAAACCATCATTGACATCCTCCATAAGGAGGGAAAGCCTCAAAAGGTAATTGCAAAAGAAGTTGGATGTTCCCAAAGTGCTGTATCAAAGTATATTAATAGAAAGTTATGTGGAAGGGAAAAGTGTGGAAGAAAAAGGTGCACAAGCAGCAGGGATGACCACAGCCTGGAGAGGACTGTCAGGAAAAGGCCATTCAAAAGTGTTGGGGACTTTCACAAGGAGTGGACTGAGGCTGGAGTCAGTGCATCAAGCGCCACCACACACAGACGGATCCTGGACATGGGCTTCAAATGCCATATTCCTCTTATCAAGCCGCTCCTGAACAACAAACAATGTCAGAAGTGTCTTACCTGGGCTAAAGACCTGGTCTGTTGCTCAGTGGTCCAAAGTCCTCTTTTCTGATGAGAGCAACTTTTGCATCTCATTTGGAAACCAAGGACCCAGAGTCTGGAGGAAGAATGGAGAGGCACACACTGCAAGATGCTTGAAGTCCAGTGTGAAGTTTCCACAGTCTGTGTTGATTTGGGGAGCCATGTCATCTGCTGGTGTTGGTCCACTTGCTTCATTAAGTCCAGGGTCAACGCAGCCATCTACCAGGAGATTTTGGAGCACTTCATACTTCCTTCCGCAGACGAGCTTTATGGGGATGCTGACTTCATTTTCCAGCAGGACCTGGCACCTGCCCACACTGCCAAAAGCACCAAAACCTGGTTCAATGACCGTGGGATTACTGTGCTTGATTGTCCAGCAAACTCTCCTGACCTGAACCCCATAGAGAATCTATGGGGCATTGCCAAGAGAAAGATGAGAGACATGAGACCGAACAATGCAGAAGAGCTGAAGGCTGCTATTGAAGCATCCTGGTCTTCCATAATACCTCAGTATCAACTTGATGGCACATGATTTTGGGAAACTTCTTTGGAAAATAATGAAGACTCCCTTTTCTATTTTAAAAAAATTCTAAGATTTCATGGTGTTTAATTTGCTAGGCTTGTTATGTTGTTAATTCATACTTTTAACTGCATGTATGGTAGACATATATTTTCCACTCCTGGCGCTGTGTGACATATATTTTAAAACTGCTTCACTAATATTGGTTTATCTATGAGTTTCACAGTTATAGTGACAGCTAAATTATGTTTATACATACATCATCTGCATACCTAGACATACATCTATTATCTGAAAAACTCCTGGATGTAGTTAAAGATATAATGATGATAAAGATATAAATAATGTTAGGACTATTGGAATTTCACATAAACATCTTTATAAAGAAAATATTTGATTACTTCATTTCACGTGTAATTATACCCAAAGTTCCATCATTTCCTTAGATTAATGGAGAACATTATTCAGGACCATATGCTCATGTTGGCATATTACATTCCCATGTGTCATTTTGATCCCAAGGGAACAAAAGGAAAAAATGGGGGGGGGGAATCAGCTTTGCCATATATTAGTAGAAAAAAATGGAAAGGATGCAAAAGCTTATTGGTTTAGAAATTCTTCTGTTTTGTCAAAATAATTATAGAGGAGATAGATGTACATTCCATTATAGAAAAGAAAAGGCGTGGTATGATGTTGAAACATCAGGGTGAAAAGGAACATTTATTCATATTATTTGCACAGCGAGAATGCAGCCATTGTGGCATATATGTCCTAGCATATGTAGAAGCTCAGTCAAATCAGGTATGATAAATACATTCTGATTAAAGTTGATGTGATGTTAACCAAGCATAATATTACAAATTAAATTTCTTTGCTGGTGCTAATGATGACATTTGAAATGCGAAGTTCATTTTATGAAGTTCATCCTAGCTCCTTTTTTGGGAAGACTTAATGATATGAATTCCACTATTTTATGAAATGAAATGGAAGCTTGACATGTACAAAACATGTCTTATTGTTCTCTTTGTATCTACTATATTTGTATTAGTTTTATAGTTTGATATTGTCAAAAGACTAAATCAATAAAATTTCCATTATTCTCTATACCTAGAATATAGACTTTGTTTCTCTCTGAATTGTGTCAACTTTCCTGATTTTGAAAACATAAAATTAACTTATTTAAAAAAAAAGTTAGGGGACCAATATATGTGTTTTGACTGTAAACTGAATATGAACCAAAGCTGTGATATGTCTGCAAAGAAAATAAATAAAATTGCTACAATTTTCTGAACTGAATAACAGGTTGGATGTTTTAAAAATCACCTTTTCCAACTCTTTTGGATTCCTTTTTCCCCCCTAAGAACGGTTTTTCCTTTTACGTTTAGATTATTTATTTTTATTAAATAATGTTTGAATAGAATGAAAATAATATAGATTTTGAGCTGAAAAGAAGACAAAGGGACAAGTAATAACAAACTGAAAAAGGAAAAAAAGGAAAAAAAGGAAAAAGTAATAGAGACAGCTTCCAATCTTTTTAATGGCAGGTGTAAGTACATTTATATTTTACTTTCTCTCTCTCTAAAATTACATCGTAATTTCTATCTTTCCTTGATCTTCTCTTTTTAATAATCAAATCCATAAAGCACAAGTTCATTTTTTCCGTTTTTCAGCAAAAAGTCCATAAAGGTTTCCAGGAATTAATAGATTTGTTCTTTCTCCAAGCAAACAAATTAGTCTTGCCATCTCTGCTGTTCCACATCTTCACCAACCATTCCCCTGCTGTGGATATTTCAGAGCCTTTCCATATTTGCATATACTGTATAGTAGTCTGGCGGGGGTGATCATGCATAAAAATAGTTTTCCAGGGCTCTTTCTAATTGTCTGTCTATTAACCTCAGTCAAAAAAAATATTCTGGTTTCACTTAGCTTGTTAGTTTTTAAAATTCTTTGTGTTATTTGAACCCAACATTTCCTGAATTTTTTTTAGACATCTGCCAGGCATGATAATAATACACCGCCCCGAGTCCCTTCGGAGAGGGGCGGTATATAAATCCAATAAATAATAATAATAAATAATGATAAAATGACCTTCAACTTAAATTTGAAGTATCTTAATACATTCTAGACATTTTTTTCTGGCATCACATACCAATTGGATTTTATTTTATAAACATTCCCTTTAAAATTATAATAGTGTGAATTTCAGTCTTTTCAACCACTTTTTCCCCATTGTTCAAACAATATACTATAAGCTAAGGCCAAAAGTTTTTAGCCTGTTTTATCGTATACTCTTTTATTTGTTCTTCTTCTGTTTCATATTTCAACAAAGTCTATGCATTTTAGCTGTTGAATGTTCATCATTTGTACATAACTCAACTTCAGAATTTGTTTTCTGCTGTTCAATTCCAAATATCTACTTTAAATCTTTCTCTTATTTGTGCATACAAAAACCATTGAAAACTAAATCCCTCTGAAGCCATTTGCTCTGTTGGTTTTATTTTATTTTCTCCATGTTCTTTTTCCAACATTTCTTGATATGTTAACCATTTCTCTTTACCTACTGTTTCTTTTCAATACAATGATCCTTGTGCTGAGGCCTATAAAGACATTTTTGGGCACAGTCTAGGTTTATATCTATGCCATATTCTCAATTTGACACTTCTTTTTTTATAACCATATTTTATTATTTTTTATAATCACAAATCCTTAATATTTTATCAGCAACAAGTTGTCTGGGTTCCAATATTTAGCTTACTAATACATGTTAAACTCCTTTCTCTCTACCTCATTTTTCCAGCCATTGATAAAAAATATCCCATGTTCTAAAGTATTCTGAATCTTCTTTCTCCTTCATTTTTCAATGTAAGTCTGTCCATTTCTGCAGTCCAAAATTTTCCTGATTATCTCTTCCTCTGCTGCTAATTCTTCATCTTTCCAATGTTGAGCAAATGCAATTCTCGCTGCCATTAATACATGTAACATGTAAATATACACATTCTGTCTCATAAGTTCCTGCAATTTTACCTAACAGAAATAATTCTGATCTTAAAATCTACGTGGTTTTTTTTTGTCATTTTCTCTAACCATATATGTATTCTTGACCAAAATCTTTTAGCCTTAGGGCATGTCCACCAAAGATGATAATATGTGCCTGGTTTTGTCTACATTTCCAACAATTGCTAGACTTATTTTTAAACATTTTTGCTAATCTTACAGGTGGTAGGTGCCATCTGTAAAACATTTTATATATGTTTTCTTTGTAAGCCACCGTCTTTGTTATTTTAGAATTTCTTTCCCAAAGTCTTTGCCACTTTTCTAGCTCTATGCTATGTCCAAAATTTTCCATCTTTAAACTTAGCATGTACTTATACAGTTTCTTAATCAATTTTTCATCTGATGTCAATAGTATCTGGTCAAATTCTGTCTGTTCTTTATAGAATCCAGATGTTTTAGCATCTTATTTGAATTTGCAGATGTGGCCACCATGATAGATCAATACTCTGTTCTTCTAGTTCTTGTCTAGATTTTAGTTTTCCTTCAATATTCAAAATGTCTTTATAAGCCACAATTTGCTCATAGTTAATTAGATTTGGGTGAACAAACACTTCCATTGTTGAAAGCCATCCAGGTATTTTCATGTAAATTTTTGCTTTTACCATTTCCCATTCTAAAAGAAGTGTGTTTCTTATATAGTGGTTTTGAATGTATCTATGTATTTTATTCTTCCATACCATAGGAAGGCATGCCATCCAAGTTGTAGGTCATGCCCTTCTAGGTATAGTAATCTTTTATGTCTAAGGTTATCCATTCTTTTATCCATGTTAGTGTAGATACTTGATAGTATAGGGCCCAATCTGGCAGCCCAAATCCTTCATTTTCTTTCACTTCTTGTAGTTCATTA
This sequence comes from Vipera ursinii, assembly GCF_947247035.1. NCBI lineage: Eukaryota > Metazoa > Chordata > Lepidosauria > Squamata > Viperidae > Vipera > Vipera ursinii. The sequence goes on along the minus strand of NC_139513.1, from coordinate 101,726,453 downwards.
AAAAAATCCCAATTTTATAGGTATTGTTTGAAATAAGAAGAGTAATTTTTGTAAGATATTCATCTTCGCCATTGCTATTCTCCCTAACATTGAGAGTTGTAGATTTTTCCATTTATCCAGGTCTAGTGTTATTTGTTTTAATAGTTTTGCATAGTTATCTTCTTTTATTGCTGCACATCTTGGCGTTAAGTATATTCCCAGGTATTTAACTATGTTTTTGATTGATTTTTTTGTTTATCTATAAGGTTTTTGGTTATCACTTTGGTCTTTTCTCTATTTATTTTGAGTACTTCCACTTCTCCAATTTCTTCTATCTTTCTTCTATCTTCTATCTTTTTTAGAAGCTTGGGCCTTGTCAAAAGCGGCTGTTCTAATATGAAAATGAAGTCATCCATGAATGCTTGTAGTTTATATTTTTCATCTTTTATCTTAATTCCTTTAATTTTTGAGTCTTGCTTAATATTTCTATTTAATACTTCCAGTATTAATATAAATAATAATGGGGATAATGGACATCCTTGACTTGTGCCTTTGTTAATTTTAAAATTTTCTGTAAAATCTCCATTTACGATTGTTTTAGCTATTTGTCTATGATAGTTTTAATTGTATTTATAAAGTTTTCTCCAAAATCCATTTCATTTAGTTGTTGAATCATAAATTGCCAATTTACGTTATCAAAACCCTTCTGTGCATCTAGGAATATTAGCGCCATCTGCTTCCCTGGGTGCATTTCATTGTATTCCAAGGTGTCTAAAATCATTCTGAAATTGTTTTTTATTTGTCTCTTAGGTAAAAAATCTATTTTAGTCTGTGTGTATAAATTCAATCAGAAATCTCTTTAATCTTTCTGCTATTATTGAAGGAAAAAATTATAATCCACATTTAATAGAGATATTGGTCTATAATTTTTGTCTGTGTCAAGTCTGAGTCTTCTTTGGGTATTAAAGTAATATTAGCTTCTGTCCAGGTATTTCGTATTTTAGCCTCTAAAAGTACCTTGTTACATAATTCTTTCATTAATGAGCTTAATATATCTTTTAGGCATTTATAAAACTCTGCAGGTAGTCCATATGGACCTCTTATCATTTATTTATTTATTTGCCTTTTTATGGCCTCTGTTACCTCCATCATTGATATTTTTTCATTTAGCATATTTTGGCTATTCTCTGAGATTTTTGGTAAGTCAGCTTTTTTATGTACTGTATTGCTTTATTTTTTCTTGCGAAATTTTTTCTGTGTCATGAAGTGTCTTGTAAAAGTCTTTTATTATTATTTTTTATTACACCATTTTGGAATTGTAAATCACCTTTTGAATCCTGCAGTTTGTTTATCAATTTTCTCTCTCTTTTTTCAGTATGTATGTTCGGTTTATTAGCATTTTCAAAAAAGTTTTGTTTTGCCCTTTTAATTTTTTCCCCTCTTAATTTTTTTTCCAGCCTCTGCTAGGTTTAATTTATGTTTTATTATTTCCATTTGCTTTTTAAGTGTTTTCTTTTGTTGATCTCTTTTTAGTTCCAATTCCCATTTTATAAATTCCTCCTTTAATTTTGTTTGTTGTTGCTATTTTTTCTTTATTCTTTTTCACCATGTAAGTTATGGCCAAACCTCTAAAACAAGGGTGTCAAACCTCTGGCCCGCGGGCCATATGTGTCATCCAGAAACTGTGCCCACCCCATTGCCGGCAATGGTGAAAAGGCTCCGATACACTGTGTGATGTCACGTGACATCGCAAGTTTGACATGTCTGCTCTAAAGTATGCTTTAGCTGTATCCCACACATTTTGAAGCAATGCTTCTTCTTTTTGTTTATTTTAAAGAAAAATTCCATTTCCTTTGCTCTTTCTCTTTCAGACTGATTCAGAGACCATCTTAGTTTTTTCGTAGCTCCTCTCCAAATCATCTTTATCGGATTATGGTCTGCCCATGTATTGGTTTCTATCTCAATCTCCTGTATAATCGTACTGTTAATGCTGCTAACATTGGATGTTCTTGTTTGACAACATAGGGAGATGTAGCCTTCCTTTAACTCATATATTATTTTTAGAGCTAGAATTAGTGGCCGCTGGGGGGAGTAGGGACAATGTATCTGAAGACTGTTTGTAATAAGAGAAGATAAGAATTTGGTGGGTTGTTAAACAGGAGGGAAAGTTTACATTTTAAACTAATTGAAGAATGTGAATAATAATAATAATAATAATAATAATAATAATAATAATAATAATAATAATAATAATAATAAGAAGAAGAAGAAGAAGAAGAAGAAGAAGAAGAAGAAGAAGAAGAAGAAGAAGAAGAAGAAGAAGAAGAAGAAGATGATGGAAGGGACCTTGGAGGTCATCTAGTCCAACCCCCTGCTCAGGCAGGAAACCCTATACCATTTCAGGCAAATGGCTGTCCAGTCTCTTCTTAAAAACTTCCAGTGTTGGAGCATTCACCACTTCTGGAGGCAGGTTGTTCCACTGGTTGATTGTTCTAACTGTCAGGAAGTTTCTCCTTAGTTAATGACAGTAAATCAAGGGAGGGAATTGTGTTTGATAACATGTGTTCAGGGGACGAGAATTCAGATTTTGGCTTCTAATATGTAAGTGCTGAAGCTTTGTGAGTATAATAAAAGATTCTTTAAGGTAAACAATGCCTTGAAGTTCTTTGAAGTACTGCATTTGTCGGAACCATGACGTTTACTTAATTCAAGGGATATCCATACATATCAATTCTAGACCATGATTGGTGCCTGTTTGAATAAAATGTATATTGTGATTTTTTTGGGGGGGGGTCTTTTCTCTCCATATATCCTGTATACAGATTTCTTCTGCCATTTTAAAGAAAATCTTAGGTAGTGTATTCCTTCCCTTTTCCCCTATTTTGCTACTTTTGTAGTCAAGCTTTCCATCTACTGTACTATTGCATTAAAGTCTCTCATTAAACAAATGTTTTGATATTCCAATTCCACTATTTTTTGTATGTAATTTTTGATAAAATTCTTTTTGTTTGTTATTAGGAGCATATATTGCTACCATCAATATCATTATTTATCATTATTTCTACCATTAACATTCTTTCCTCTTCATCTGCATAGAGTTCAATCCATTTATATTCATTGAAAGAATCCCATTTTCCTTCTTCATCTTCTTCATCTCTATTTAGGTTTTATTCTCCTAGTTGTTCTTATCTGTCTTTGTTCTCTTGCTTTTGCCCCTTCTTCTATGTTTGTGTTTACTGTTTCTTATTCTTCCCTTGGCTTGGCTGCTCCTTCTATTGCTATCTCTTTCTGTTTTTTTGCTTCTCTCTCTGCATGAATTTCCAGACTTTCCCCTTCCAAAAAAGCTTTGCATCTCTCATAAAAGTCCATTGCCTTGAGTGCAGTCTGTATCTTTTCATGTCCCAATTAATTAAAATTAAAATCCCTTCTGGAATCATCTGAAGTTCACTTTGAATCATCTAAAGTTCAGTCTTTTTTCAATTAGTTTTCTGTCAGGAATTGGTATTCTCTTCTTGAATCTTTTATCCTCCTGGGGATCTGCTTCAGCACTACAATTTCTTTTTCTTTATAATGCAGGATCATCTCTCACTCTTCTCAATATCTCATCTCTTATAGATCTTTTAACATGTACTTCTCAAGGGACTTTATTTCTCCTTGCATAGCTTGAATTGACTCAAAATATTTGGTCTATCTCTCCTTCCATTTCTTGTTTCCCAATTTCCAGTTCTTCAGCCGAAAGCTCTGTCATCAAATCCATGAGATCTTCTTTGTCCTCCATTATATTTTGAAATCTTAAAAAATAAGATGCCTTTTCCATTTCCAAAACTGCCATTGAATTTTTTAATTCTCTTTTTGCCTGCATCAGTCTCTGATTTTCATTTTTTTATTTCTTTCATCTTCTGATCAGTTTCTACTGACTTATCTTCTAATGCCACTTGCATCTCCTTCTGGAAATTGTTAGATTTTTCTTGCTGAGCATTGATTTGATTGATCCCTGATACACAGGACTTGCAGAGATGGAGGATGGGGCTAAGGATGTTGTCTTGCCACTTTTAGCTAAATTTGGAAGTCATTTTTAATTCCACTCCTAAAATTTTTTATCAACTCTAATACTTTTCCCAGATGTCCACCTTATACCAAACCATTAATCTTGTAGTCAGTACCACAATATATCATTTAAATTTGTCTTAAATAACTTACAGTTCTCATCTATAGTCACTGTAGTGTAATAAACTCTCTGAAAAAGAAGGGAGAACAAAGAAGAAGAAGAAAAAAAGAAAATTTGTAATCCAATTCTGTTTGTGGGACTCACTTCCAGAGCAGTTGTCTAAAATCCAAGATTATCATTCAATAAAAAATTATAATCTGCAAGGTCCTACTATTCAAAATTAATAGTCCATAGAGCCTTCTCCTAAGAAAATCACCAACAGTTAAGCTTTCACTGTCCTTAAGTGGTTCTGAGACTAAAAGTTTATAATCCAATAGGCTCCCCAGATAACAAGAAGAAAAAGAGGAAAAAAGAAAAAAGAAAAGGAAAAGGAAAAAGAAAAAGAAAAAATGAGGAGAGGAAAAAAAGTTTATAATCGACTTCTATCTTCTGACTCCAGCTATAAGCAATTGTCCCAAAATCCAAAATTGCCAATCTGCCAAAATTATAATCCAAAATGTTTTACTGTAGATAGTTCCTTGCCATTCAGTCTGTCTCTTAATAGTTTATAAAATAACAGGTCCAACAATATTTGTAGTCTGAGGAAGCCAGATGGCTTCAAAATAGTTGTAGTTTTAGTTGTAATCCATCCTGCAGAAAAGACAGTCCAAAAGGTTTTTCTCTTTTTTCAAGATGCAATCTACAAGGTTATGAAGTTCAGAAGCATCAAAGAGTTTAGTCTGTTATCTATGTCTGGGCATCTGGCCAAGTTCCCTCATTCAGATAAAATATAGGTATAGTTCTTTTTTTCACCACTAGATGTCATTAAGTATCCATTTTATAATTTTCCAACCAATTTTTTTTTCTCCTTTAAGTTTTGCTTTGATACTCTCCAAGAAAGGTAAAAAAAGAGATTATAAGTCCCCAAATTTTTTTTCTTTTTATTGAGTCTAAATTAATTTTATAGTCTCTCTATTTTTCCCAAGAAAGCTTAAACCACCACTTTTATTCTGGGAGAGGGGGTGAAAAAAGGGGGGAAAAAACCCTCCCTTTAGTTCTGGGAGTTTCCTTGATTTCAGATTGGTTTTTTTCCTCCAAGAACAGGTTTTAAAATAGTAGAGGAAGGAAAATAATCTCACCGAGATTCAAACATATTGCTCGCGCTTTTAAAATACCGCTTTATTTTTCCGGAGGTTAGTAGCTTCTCATTGGCTGCATGGGTGCAGCCAGTCTTTCTCCTGTTGGTTCTGAGGGCTTCCTTGGATCAAGTGGGTTAACAACCATCTCCCTGCGATCTACAAGTGTCCCCTCTTGTTTTGTTGCTTTTCTGGTGTGACTTCAGGCCCTTTTCAGGCCCCCAGAGGAAGAAATCAGGTGTGGGAGGCGAAGCCCTGCTTCTATGCATCTGCCTTGATGCAACTTCAAAACTGGAAGTCCCAATTTGACACTTCTAATATGGTGATTTTTAAAATCTATATACTAATATTCAAACAATTTCAAAATGTACATTATCCTTAACTTTATCATACCATAGAAAACATATGCCATCCTAAGCTCAGTTTGTACTCAAGTTCAATTGTATTTATGACCTATCCTGATAAGTACATATTGTTTCATATTATTATACTGTATGTTATTATAAATAAAACATAAAATAACCAAGTTCCAAAAACATCAATTACACAAAGTTAATACAGAAACTCTTATGGTTCAGATTTTTAAAAAGCAATGCTGATTTCCAAATCTTTCACACACTATTTTAATAGGATGTGTGTGTCTGTGTTTGTGTGTGTGTGTGTGTTTGTGTGTGTGTGTGTGTGTGTGTGTGTGTGATATAGAATTTTGTATGTGTTCTTTGAATTATGACCACTGTTGTGTATGTGCTTTGAGAAATTCTCTTGGACAATGGCATGGAAAATGGCATTATCTGTAATTAGAAATAATAATCTGTAATTGGTTCATTTGCCATATTTCTACAGTTCTGATTTAGTTGAACAGTGTGATCATTATGCCACCAGATTTCAATAGAGGTGTCACAATGAAAAATAATTGCAATATTCCACAATATTAACTGCACCCTAATTGCAAAAGTTTTGAAATATAATTACCATGAAAGCTAATGTGACAGGGAACATTAAGCATAATTAGTGTATATTTTAAAAAATAATTAAAAAAAACTGTTAGAAGCTTGTTATTGTCTTGTAAGGTAGCTTCAGATTAGCTATTTGAAGACTACTTTAATCTAGCTTTTCTACAATTTCAATTATTATCACATAATATAATATATTTATAGTCCATACTTGCCAGCCCTGCAGGAATTTGAATCAAAATATAGGTTGGTCCCAAGCATTTTTGCAGAACACATAAATGAGTATTAGAAGCATTTAGATGTGCATATTCTTATAAGGAAAACTCAATTTCATACTACACTGTTCTGAATTAAGCTTAATCTATCTTTTATCTTATTATATACTATTTTTTAAAAAAAATTCTGCCTAATATGCAAATAAACATTCTTTAATCCAATATTATTTCTCATAAAAAATAAAATTCATAATTAACTCAGTCTATCATGGGTTATTCTTTAAATTATACATGTAATTGCACAGAGTGTTGCCATAATTCACCATCAGTTCAACCCTTAATTATCATAAAATACCTTTAGATAGAAAGATACATATGAAGTTGTAAATTGTCTACTAATGCTTCTGAAAGAACTTCTCTGTCTCAAAATTAAGCACATTTATACCTGATTAGAACCTGGATCAGAGATCAGCAGAAAATTCCAGGTTTTATGATAGACTAGAAAAAAAAATGAGGGAATAGCAAGCCACTTCATTACTGTTGATCAGAAAACTATCTGGATGGTTCCATGAATTCATCAACTATCCAATGTGGAGACTATATAAGCCACATTTAATTGGTTGAATCATAAATAAGAACTTCATATGACCATGAAAACCCAGTCAGTATAAATGTGGAAGAGTGGCATTTTTAAGCCATAATTGTCTAATTTACTATTCATTTATTAAACAAATTTAAATGGCCACCCAACTCAGACAGAATTTAAAAAAAACATTAACAGTTGGGCCAGTATCAAATCCCATTCAGTCATGTCTTCATGAAAGAGAAATGAGGATGTAAAACAGGTAACGGTGAAGTGTTCTGTTGCAGAACTGTAACTGAGGCTTATGAGAACATATTTTTCAAATAAGTTGACTAGGAAACTGTATGGTCGAAACACTGTTCACTACATTTTAGTAGGCTAACAAGGAACAGTTTATGTATATACTGAATCCTTGCTAGTACACCTGATACAAGAAATCATGGCAGAACTGGAGAAAGTGGGTGAATTATTTTTTCAGAATAATTAGTATAGTCAATATAGTTATATTAGTTAGCTAATTAGCATACTAACTGAGTTGAATAATAGAATTTATGACAAAGATGTTTACAGCTGTTTCCAATTGTCAGACTTTTTTTCCAATGGGCTGGACTGAAAATTGTAGGCACAAGGCTACAAATATTTATCATAAGAATTCTTTTTCTGTTGAAAAGCCAAGATCTATGACAAATGTTACATATTTAATATTTTTTACCTCTTTCTCCTGCTTATGCTTTGCAGTGGGCTGGATGACCTACTTTTTGAGTAGGGTTTCCATTTATGAATGGAATCCATGGTGGTGCAATGGTTGGAATGCAGTATTGGAGGCCAACTCTGGCCACTCCCAGCAATTTGATCAGTGGTAGAATTCAAATACCAGAACAACCAGTTCTCTGTGTCTATATAGGCCTGAGCATCCAAGGCCTAGAACAGACTTCTGGAAGTGGCATCCATGCACTTCTGGTGAGCCGCTCTAGGCCTGAGAGGCCTCTTCTAGGCCTCCGAGGCCTAGAATGGACTTCTAGAAGCAGTGTGTATTCAGCCAGTTCTCCAAACTCAACAAAAATTAGCTACCAGTTCAGCTGAACCGGTGCAAACCGGCTGAATCCCACCACTGAATTCGATCCTGACTGGCTCAAGGTTGCCTCAGCCTTCCATCCTTCCAAAGTCAGTAAAATGAGGCTCCAGATTGTTGGGGAAAACATGCTGACTCTGTAAACAATTTGGAGAGTGCTATAAAGCATTATGAAGCAGTATATAAGTCTTAGTGTTATTGCTATTAACTCTTGTTCGCATAATAACTAGACCCTATACCAGATTATTTTAGACAATGTATTTTCACATCAGTTCTTCATTCAGATTTGAAGATATACACACTTAGTCTTTATATGCAATGACCATCCTAGCATCTGTATATGCTTGTGGTTTGCATATTTCTAATAAATTCACATCTATATTCTTCAATTCAGGGTACTGTTTCAGAATTACTGCTAAGCATCCTGTATTTGTTTCTAAAAAAAACATTGAACTACAACTGAAAAGAAACTCTTTTCTAATCAAGGAGAATTGTACATCTTTGGATTGAATTGACCATCTGACTCAGCTACGTTAGTATGGGTTTATGAAGTAGAGGTGAACAGTGAACAGTGTGGCACAATGTTTAAAATTATGGCCCAGGAAATTCTTAGTTCAAGTGAAACCTCAATGATGCAGGATTCACACATTATACTAAGCCACCATTTATTTTTTTAAGGAGTTTCATAGAGATACAGCTCACAGGTAACCCTAGAAAGACTTAGAAGGAACCAAAGATTACAGAAGATTAAAGAACATTTAAAGAACATTTAAAGATTAAAGAACATTTAAATTTAATGTACCTATACAAAACACAGCAAAATATGATAACATTCTACATACTGAAGGATATTTTTGAACAATAGACCCAGAAATTAATTTAAATAATGTCTACTTCTACAAAAGACTGTGTTTCAAAGATAAAATGTAAGAGAGACAAGTTTACTTGATACAATTGAGACTGATCTAAAAGTAGATTTAAAAATGACAGGCTACAAAAATTAGAAAAAGGCTACAGTGTAGAAAAAGATGTTACACTGGATATAAGAAAAGAAATCAGCTGATGTCTTAATAATTAAAGGGGATAGACAAATAACAAACCAGGAAAGTGACCTAGATAATTTTCCTATATTGGATTTATAAAAGAGCAAAACAGTCTCAGTGATGTATCCTGGTCAAATAACTGATATGGATCCTGATAAAATAAATGTGATTGGAGTTGCAGGACAATTTTGCCTTTAATATTGTTGGACTGTTGAAACATTGTTCAGTGAGATGGCATTCCTACAGATTATATCTTTTCACTTCTCTACCTTCTAGATCCAGCCTTCTACATGATAAAGTAATATGGGAAGGCATTGCTAGGAAAAAAGAATTTCCTTAGAATAGTTGTGCATACTTTCAGACTGAAAATATAGCACCATATGGGTTTCAAATATGAGTGTTGGAACTAGGAAACTTTTTTCTTTCTAATTTCTTGGTTCTACTATTTTTAATATCTGTGTTTAATTTTAAACTTAGGACTTAATTAACTTACTTTTCCATAGGTTATTGTATTATAAAAATTTAAGCCAATGGAGCCAAAGTCAAAGTGTAGAAATTGAAGGTATTTTTTTTTCATTGTACCGTGTCAAAGGAAAAACAAAGGGATTTTCTGCCCTGATACTCCTTTTTATGGGTCATTTGTGATTCATTTGTACTGGATAATATAATCACATTCTTTATTTTACATCTCTGCTATCAGAGACAGCTATTGTGTTTTGACATAGTGTTTTAGCATCTACATAGAAATCACATTTTAATAGTATGTTTTATGACTTTTCTTCAGTTTGATACCATTATTTAATAATGAAATGTTAGCACAAGTGTAAAGTTACATTTAAAATATTTAATTTATGACAACATTTTCTGCAAAACCTAATTTACAGATCTTGAAATGGAACATATAAAACTTTATAGGCTGTAATGATGGAAAAGATACACTATTCCTATAGAATTGTGATCATGTTCTATAGATTTCTAGTTTGGAAGGGGAAAGGAAAGAGCACCGAAAATCCAAGAACAGATAACCATCAGGAATGACATTCATAGCCATGCCCACTATCCACCTACTTAAGGAAAGAGTTAAGCAGGTTGATGAGAAAGTGTCTTTGTCATAATACAAATGGAAGATAATGCCAGTGTCTCTTGCTTTCCAATATCAGTAACATGGCGTATGAGCTGAATTTTCTGCCACATAGTTTTGTTTGGGATTCAAACTGTCTATCAGGAACTGAACTCATAGAGCATAGTACGCTAGGTGACTATATAGCTTTAGGACCTCTCCAGATGTTGATATATAAAATTTATCTTTAATATGATGATTATATTCCGAAGCTTTCAGACCAGAAAGATATGAATTTTACATTAACATGCCCTTGTGTAACTGAATGTATACTACCTCCTATATTCAAAATGAATTAAAATACCATACAGGGTATACACTATATAAAAAGGAGAAATCTCTCCTCCCCCAAGAGCTAGTGGTGGTAAAAGTCCATCTTGTCCATGACTTTCAGCTAATATAATGGGATCATCTGCATATTTCCAACTGTTAGTAAATCGGCTTCAGGTTTTGATTCCTGCTGTCATGTCTTCTAATATAACCAACGTGCAAGTTAAACTGATATGAGGATAATAAGCATCCTTATCTCACTCACATTTATAATCTTAGCCACTCTGTTTCTCCAAAATCAATTCTTGTATTAGTTTTTTGTACTCTGTAAAAGTTTCTGGGAATAATAAAATATTTTGATATCCTCACTATCCTTAATATTCTATTTTCTACCATGACCTACATGCTTCAAGGCCGGGCAATGAGCAATAGAGCTATCCTAAAGCTCTTTCTTAAATTCCCTCACTCTCTTTATTATCCATACTTGATCCACTTTTTTTCTCTGATGCCTGCCTGCTCATTGGGATTGTTTAAATTATTTTTTTTAAAATACTTCCATAGCTATTCGGTCTGCAGGTAGTGCTTTTGCATTTGATAGCTAGTCCATTCCCTCTCACGTTTCACATTTCTGTATGGTGCCTCTGTGAATATTTTCTGCCTCTGTGAATGTTTCTACTATTTAAAATTAATCATAACTTTAAAGGGTTTCTGTGAGCGATGGCGCCCATGGAGGGAACTACAGTCAAGAGAGAGTTTCCCAGGAAGGAGGAAACACACTCCAGAAAGAGAAGAGGGAACAAGGGACCATTCTCCTGAGACCTGAATAGGAGACAGAGGAAGAAAATAAGGATAGCCACTGCCTAGAGTCTCCCAAGGCATATCTCTGAGGCTGAGTGTAGTAAGAGTTTGGTCTATTTGTTATGTATAAGCAAATAAAGAACTGAACTTCGGTTGAATTGCTTTACATTGTGCTTGGGCTTTCCATCTAAACTTCCCACCATTTTACAACATCACCTCCCTTTGCTACTTCTCCTATGTTGATTATTATTAAGTTTAGCCAGATGTTTAGACTGGATTTGGGATTTTTATCCTCCTATAAAGGATCTGGGATAGGCAGAATTGTTGTGTAGTGAGTTCTTTGTAGGCAGTAAGCGAGATGAGAGGTTGCAAACAGGAACATTGCTTTATCTAGGCAAACAGGAACAGAACTGAATCAGAGACTTCTGCACAGCTACTTATATGGTTGGCCACTAAGCGGTGGCCAATAGGTTTAAAGGAATCTATTCCCGCCCCAAATCATCCAATGATCTTCTTGGAGACTGCATGTCTGGCTAGTCAGCAACCGTTACACAGACAACTCAATTGAGCAACCTTAAGCAGCATTCAAAAGATACATGAAAGCAGTTCAAGTAAATCCCAATGCATTACAGAATGTTGTTTTTTGATGTGTTGAAAGTGCAGTCAGAGGAGGTAGGCTGTTCCAAGTAAAGCTGCTTTTTACAATTGACTGATGGTGGTTTTGTTAATTCTGATGATGTTCAAATGATGCTCCAATTGTTTAAGGATTGGTACCCAAGGCAATTTTCACCATTGGTATTCCCTTTGCTTTCTTTTGCCAGAGTCATTCTATTTCTGTTTTCACGTCTTTGTATTTTGTGATTTTCTCCAGTTCTTTCTCTTCTATTTTGCTGTTTCCAGATGCTGCAACATCCACTATCCAGATTTGTTTCTTATTTCTTATTTTTTCCTGATTTTCTGTTTTTAAGAAATCTCTAATTTTCTTTCTTACAATATTGCTCTGTTTCTTGATTTTCTTTACTTAGTATCATAGTTGTCCTTTCTTATGTGATGTAGAAAGTTTGTGTTTGTTTTCTGCACATCTTCAATTTCTCTGAGGCCTTCCTCCTCTTTCCTCTTTGTGTGTATGGGGGGAAAGGGAAAGATGTTGAAATGCTTTTTTATACACCAGTTCCCAATATTGTCTTGGTAGCTCTAGTTCATTTTTATGAAAGTTTATTTATTTATTTATTTATTTTTATAAACCGCCCTTCTCCCGAGGGACTCGGGGCGGTGTACAGAGTAAGGTAGGTATACAGATTGAACAATAGTGAAAAACAATAGTAAAAACAAACTGGGACCCCAATTAGAGCTATCAGGCCAGGCCGGACTGCTGGAACAGGTAAGTTTTTAAGTCGTGCCGGAAGGTGCGGAGGTCGGGGGCCATCCGGATTTCGGTTGGCAAGCAGTTCCAGAGGGCTGGCGCACCCACTGAGAATGCCCTCCCCCTGGGGGCCACCAGCCGACATTCCTTGAGCGGTGGCACCCTGTGGAGGCCCTCTCTGTGGGAGCGCACAGGACGGTGGGGTGTTGACATTGGCAGAAGGTGCTCCCGTAGGTAGTCCGGACCCATGCCATGTAGGGCTTTGTATGTCATTGTTAGCACCTTGAACTTCACACGGAAGGCAACTGGAAGCCAGTGCAGCGCACGGAGGAGAGGTGTGATATGGGAGTATCGGGAGGCTCCCAAGAGTGTCCGTGCCGCTGCACTTTGCACCAGTTGAAGCTTCCGAGTGGATCTCAAGGGCAGCCCCATGTAGAGAGCGTTACAGTAGTCTAGGCGAGAGGTCACAAGGGCATGGGTGACTGTACGTAAGGCATCCAGGTCCAGATAAGGCCGTAGTTGGCGAACTAGTCGAACCCGGGAGAAGGCCCCCTTGGTCACAGCTCTTCCAGGGAGAGCTGCGAGTCTAGGAGGACACCCAGGTTGCGGGCCCTATCAACAGGGGGTAGTAACTTGTCCCCGATGTTAAGGGATGGGATGTTCTGAGTATCCTGGCTTGCCGGTACGTACAGCCATTCAGTCTTGTCCGGGTTCAGTTGAAGCCTGTTCCTCCCCATCCATTCCCGGACCGCTTTCAGGCAGCGGGACATCACGTCGAGGGCATCACTGATGTTGTTTGGAGTTGAGATGAAAAGCTGGGTGTCATCAGCATACTGATGGTACCCTACTCCAAAGCTGCGAATGATCTCACCCAGCGGTTTCATGTAGATGTTGAACAGGAGAGGCGAGAGGACTGACCCCTGAGGGACTCCGCAAGCGAGAGGCCTCAGGGTCGACCTCTGTCCCCCTGCCAGCACCGACTGCGAGCGACCCTGGAGAAAGGAGGAGAACCAATGCAGAACCGTGCCTCCCACTCCCAGTCCCCTGAGGCGTCGCAGCAAGATACCATGGTCGATGGTATCGAAAGCCACCGAGAGGTCTAATAAGACTAGGACAGAGGAATGGCCCCTGTCCCGGGCTCTCCAGAGATCATTTATCAGAGCGACCAATGCCGTCTCCGTGCTGTAGCCCGGCCTGAAGCCCGATTGGTACGGGTCTAGATAAACCGCTTCATCCAGGATCTGAGGAAGTTGGTGCGCCACCACGCTCTCAACAACCTTCGCAAGGAAGCGAAGATTGGAGACTGGATGAAAGTTATTCAATGAGGATGGGTCCAAGGTGGGCTTCTTGAGGAGAGGTCTCACCACCGCCTCCTTCAAGGCGGTGGGGAAGTGACCCTCACTCAGAGAAGCAGAGATGACCGCCAGGAACCAGCCTCGTGTCCCCTCTCGAGCTGCATAAGCCAGCCAGGAAGGGCACGGGTCCAGTAAGCATGTGGAGGAGCTCAACCTCCTCATAATCCTGTCCACTTCCTTAGGAGTCACAGGATCAAATTCCTCCCAGATGACGTCGACAAGACTGTCCATGTCTTGTTCTTCCAGCTCAGCCCAGTTGGAGTCCAGGCCGGTTCGAATCCGAGCAATTTTATCCAGCAGATATTGACCTCGGCTCGACCCTGCAAGGGTTCCTCCCTCACCTCTTGGTTCAGTAGGGAGCGAGTCACCCTGAACAAGGCAGCCGGGCGATTATCTGCGGACGCGATGAGGGTGGAAAAGTAGTTGGATTTTGCCACCCTTATCGCAGCGAGATAAGACCTGGTGAGGATTCTTAATCGCAATCGGTTGGATTTGGATCGACTGGATCTCCAACGGCTCTCTAGGCCCCTCATACTTATGTATATTGAATCTATTTGTAACAGTGATCTTACATTCTGACAGTATATCCTCCAAGTCAATAATTGCTGGTATTCTTATTTTCTTTAATTTTATAAGTTTAACCCATGTATTTGACCCCAATATTTTTTTAAAAAAAATCAGCATCTACACCTGGAAGTCTTCTGGATGACTGGGCCACTGCCTACAACTTCCTTAAGCAGATTTTGGCAATAAATATTTAAAAAAATCTTCACAAAATATTTAACCTATCTACCCCAAACAAATATTCTTGTTATTCTTCTATTTCTCATTTTTTTTCTTTTCCTTCATTAGTAAAATTATATCATTTTTATTGTGCATTTAGCACCTCTTGCAATTGCAATTTATATTATAATTCCTCAATTTCTTCTACTTTGCATCTGTAGTAGAGTCTTACATTGCTTTAATAATGTTGTTCACTAGAGAAGCACTAATTCTAATACATATGATCTTGACTTTGGGGGGATTATAGCTGAGCATATAATCATTGCTCTTTTTGAGTATCAGCATAATCCATTTCTCCCTATGGTTCATTTCTTCCTGACTGTTTAAGTTTATTTATTAATACAACCTGCAATTTAAATGAATGAGGATTTAAAAAATTCTCATTTCTACTTTGACAATTTCATTTTTGGGGAGGGGGGGTTAATGTTGCCTAGATGTTGGAAGAGTGAGGAAGATTCTCAGGGATGACTCACACCCTGGACGGTATCTCTTTATGTGATGTGCAGGTTAAGGTCTTAGTTTAGGAATAAGGAAAGCCATTGCATTCCATGCTGGTTGGGTGATTTGGAAAGATACATTCCATCTGCTCTAGATACATCAGAAAAACATATACAATATATATTTACCCTCCTTGGACCAACATTATAGATTTTAGTCAAGAGGCCTTCATTATGCAATGGATTAATTTGGATAGATAGATAGATAGATAGATAGATAGATAGATAGATAGATAGATAGATAGATAGATGATAGAGATTTTTTTAAAAAACTCCTTCCAAAATAATGGAAGTGAGACTTCATCAAATCAATTTCTATCTCTAATTTCTTCATCTGGCAGGAAATATAGGAATATAGCCAGCCGTACCAACAGGCTGAAAAATAGCTTTTATCCGTGGGCTGTTAGGCTTTTAAATGGGACATAATCTTATGCAGAATTGACTTGGGAGGCCGGTGTGTGGTGTAGTTGGTTCACATAGTGTGGTGGGATGGAGGGTTTGTTGTCACTGTGTGTTGGGGGGAGGGAGCACGGGGGGAGGCTCAGCTAATCTCAATGTACACATGTTATACTTTGACAATAAAGGTTTATTATTTATTATTATATTATTATTTCATGCCCTTTTGAAACAAGAAGCCTTTCTTTCAGTACTTTCAGTACTGACATAATTGGTGACTAGACCTCCTTTTGACTTTGATCACCTCCAGCTTTACTAAAAATTTAGCTAGAGACATACTTACCAATTTAGGAGCTATTCACAGTGGCACACGAACCTTTCTAAATGATTCAGACATGCCCATAAAGTTTTCTTGGCAATAATACAAATGTTACTTTCTTCCTGGTGTGATTTTGAAGTTCTGTCACTTAGGGAAGTTGACTTGTCTGATGCTGCAGAGTCCTAGTTCATTCATCCCAGTAGGGGATTATTTCATTCTATGTTTTTCATTGTATGACTTACACAAAATAACTCCATATGTATTTTAATGGCTTTTCCCTATACTTACTATTTAACAAAAATATTTATTTATTTGATTTATGAGTCTTCTACCCTGGTAACACTTCTTCCTCCATATTTGTCTTTCTGAGGTAGGTTGATCTCAGAAAAGATAACTGGGCCAGAATCATTCAATGAATATCTGTGACTGGGGCTGGATTTGAACCTGGGTTTCTCCAGTTCAGTGTACTATATGTGTGGGTCCAAGCAGTGTGGCCTTTGGTAATTGACATATTTTGTCAATAGTAAGCATATTTTATCCTAGTATTGTCCAAGACTTTTTGGTATGACACCCAGTGTGCCAATAATCACTGGGACCACCACTGCTGGTTTTTACAATTATCTTATTTTTCCACCTATTATTCGTAATCATATAGCTGTCAGGCACAAAAGGCCAGGTCCATATGTGAAGGCTCAATTTAACTGATTTATTGTTAAAAGTCTATGCGCAGGAACGTTCTCAACTAATGGTCAGCATTTGGTTAGATTTAGGTAAGGGTCAATGGCAGTCAATGCTGGTTGGATGTTATTTGTAGCTACGTAGTAATTCTAGGCTGATCCCTCTCTTCATCTCTTACCCTGACTCTGCCAGTCCTTCTCCTACAGTGGAAAAATCATATCTTGCCATATATTGTTGTTGTTGCTGTTATGTTGTTGTTGTTGTTTGTCTTCTGAAGAATTGAATTTAGAATCAATTCAAATTTCTCTGAAACCTAAGAATTGTCAAAATATCACTATAGTATATATCTGGTTCTAACCAAAAAATTTTTTTTGGGAAACTATATGTTTTAAAATTAAATCAATCTATTTTTTCTGCTGATTTGATTATTCTACTGCTATAGTTCCTCCTATTCTTATGGGACAAGTTTTTGTCAGGCACAAGTAACTAGGAACAGTAGTTTAATTTAGTGGAGCAACCCCAAACCGATGACATATTTGTTGTGATTCAGGGTCAGCCTGTGGGTTCGGCAGTTGGGTCGGACGAATCAGAGGAGGAGGGGGGTGTTGAAGACCTTGCTGAGGGGGTTGAAGATCTTGCTGATGATAGCCCTCAGGCAGGCCCCTCCCACTTGGTCACCATGGAGACCCAGCTGTGTGAGCCTGACAGTGTGGATGAAGATGACCCACAGCTGGCCCTGTTCAAGGACGCCTGACGCAGGAGACAGTCAAGTAGGAGTAAACAGAGGAAGGCTGTGGGGCTTCTCGGAAGGAGGCAGAGAGAGGCCACGCCCTGAACTCTTTATAAAGGGAATGTTTGGGGAGGGCTGGTTTGCTGAAAGCAACCGCTCAGATAGTGTTTCAAAGCTCCTGTATCTTGGTACGTGTCTTGTTTGTTTTTTGTAGTAATAAATTTGGCAGACATCATTCCAGCCTCTTGCCGTTTATAAAGGGGTTGCCTTTTCTGCAGGGCCGGTAGCAGGCTGGTACAGAACAATATTTGACTCTGCTCAGCTGGCTCTAGACATCTCCTATAGCTTTTGCTGATCCCCCCCCCTAATCTCTATGTACTGGTATTTTATAGTATTTTTCAGAATGTTTTGAAATGCTCTCATTTGATATTACCACATCTGTATTAAAACATGCTTTTCTTCAGCTATCACAATATCTGGGGTATTATTTTCTGGGTGTATGCACATCTGAATTAGGAAGTCCCATAAAAAAAATTAAATAGCACTTAGCACTTAGACTCATATAGCACTTCGTAGTGCTTTACAGCCCTCTCTAAGCAGTTTACAGAGTCAGCCTATTGCCCCCAACAATCTGGGTCCTCATTTTACCTATCCTGGAAAGATGGAAGGCTGAATCAACCTTGAGTTGGTCAGGATCAAATTCCTTGTGTACAGGGAAAGTTAGCAATGCTGCATTATAACCACTGTGCCACCACAGCTAATTCTGGAGCACCTTTTCATTATGAACAGGCCAGTACTTTAAGACATCCAGTCCATACTTTCAGGGTAGTTTTTACTACAGCTGCTTTTTATGTGGTTAACAGTATGGTCCGCGGGTTGTGATGGGAGCATCCCGATACTCCCATATTACACCCCTCCTGCGTGAGCTGCATTGGTTACCAGTTGCTCTCCGGGTGAGATTTAAGGTGCTGGTTCTTACCTATAAAGCCCTTCATGTCTTAGGCCCGGGATACCTGCAGGACCATCTGCTGCCAGGAACGACTTCCCATCACCCTGTGCACTCACACAGAGAGGGGCTCTTCTGGGTGCCGTCGGCCAGACAATGTCGGCTGGCGACCCCCAGTGGGAGGGCCTTCTCTGTGGGGGCACCTGCTCTGTGGAATCAGCTCCCCTCGGAGCTCCGGATGGCCCCTGACCTCCGGTCCTTCCGTCGTGACCTTAAGACACTTCTTTTCCAACAGGCCGACCTGGACCGATGATGGGTTTTAACATGGTTTTAATGTTTTATTGGTTTTAGTTGGGGCTAGGTATAGTTTAATTTCTTCTTAATATTTGTATCCTATTTGCATTTTATTGTTGTTAGCCGCCCTGAGTCCTTCAGGAGATAGGGCGGCATATAAGTCCCAATAAATAAATAAATAAATAATCTATTTTCTATTGCTTCCAGTTTCTTTAACAGCTGCCCATCTACCAGAAGAAACTCTGGAAACAGCATAAAACAAATTGTTATTTTTTTATATTTTGGGGGTTTTTTTGCCCAGCTGACATCATATTGTACTGAAACATAGACATTCATTTGTTAACATGTCAGTTCTATTACTGCATTGTGTGCTTGGAGCACCTTAATGTTCTTTCTATCCTTTATCTGTATATTCCATGTTAGAATATAAGAAGAGGTCATTTACTGGATCTCAATGCAGGTCTTGCTTTCCTACATAACAAAGTGTATAGTTTACACTCACAAAAGAACTTGGTGAATGAGTCAGTGTAAACAGCTAGACCTTGAAAACACCTTCTCATACCTTTTAATATCTCTTTGAATAAAACACACTGTATATTGTGTGTTTGCAGTCTTCAACAACAAACATGCTGGTGAACAATTATATGAATATTTTGATATAAGCCAGCTGGATGACATTAAGCAAGTCACACTCTTTCAGCTCACCTTGCAAGGTTATTATTGTGGGGAAATAGGCATAAGAATATTAGGTAAGTTCACCGTCTTCAGTTAGCTAAGTATACTGTATGTACAAAGAAGAGGGACAAAATATTATAATATTTAGATTCTTATTTCACTTCATAAATGTGTATATATATGTGGTGGAAGACAAATCATACAAATTAAAATATTTTCTAAGCATTCAGAGATGCCACAGCTCTAGTGAATTAGGCCATAAACAGATTGAACTGTAGAGATCAGGTTTCCAATAGAATAATTCCACAAGTTTTGTTTTTCTGAATTACAAATAGCTCACTTTTTTTGTTCCAATTCCATAATATTGGATGAAAATATTTCATAAATTAGAAGTTTGGGCAAATGTTATTTATTTTTATTTATTATAGCTTTTCTATCATGTTTCATTTTTCAGATCCAGAAACAGCACACAGATAATTAAAAAAGTAACCTTTGACTTACTAACAGTAATTTAAGGACAATTAAAATCATTCCACTAAGCACTAAAAATCATGTTAACTTTTTAGATAATGAGACAATACAAAGATATGCAAGAAAGGCAAAGCAACTGCAGTAAGTGGGGGGTGGGGGAGAACCTGATGAACAGGTATGCCTTAAGGTAGTTAGGTTTAATGCTAACTATGATTAAATAATTGTGTGACAACTTTTCGAGAAGCTGTGAGAGAGTCATCCAAGTCTCTGGAAGTTCACATGCAACTCTTGGCGTATGAATGGTTTCTGCTTTTCTGCTTCTTTTATTATTGCTCTTCAACATTTTTTTTCCCTGGGAAATGATCAGAAACTTGGGATTCTCTTCATATCTTTTCTTCAACATTGGTTTTATTGGATACCTGGAAAAAAAAAGAGCATTCACCTTCCTCTATTATGTTTGAGTCCAATATTTCAGAAATCCTTCTTCCGCTCCAAGCTCAGCTAATCACCATTGTTAACAAGGACACTGAAGAAATAGATTTTTATAACTTCTGCATTCCCCTTAAAAGCTATTTAAACAGCTTATAGCTGCTTAAAGACATCTTGGGTTACACTTTGATTTTCATCCATATAAAAACTGGTGCTTGGAATTGACATTGGTATAATTAGAAATAAGTTGATTCCACCGGCAAGCCGTTGGATTTTTATGAGTCTGCACTGAATAGGATGGAGACAAAAACAGGACGAGATCCATTTATAAAATTGAGATGAGATTGACCTTGTTGAAGTGCCCTTGCTCAGAGTTTTTCTACGGGATGAATAGCAAGCATTTGGCCGTGCTCACCTGTCAGAAAGAATGCATAGGCATCACAGACATCTCCCCCAGGGGCACTTATTCTGAGATGCTAATGCAGAAGAAGCAGAAAGGGGATATGGAAGCTGGAGAGATGGGAGGGCTTTTGAGCATTATGATAAATCTACTGATAGGGTAAGCAAAGCTTTGGAGTACACTCGCTATGGCCTTTTTTAAGGAAGAGATTTGTCAACATAATTGTGCTAATCTGTAATCTCCATTATTGAGCAATTAGCTTTGCTGTTTGGACTGCTTTGCCTGCACGCTTATGTGTAAGTCTGTGTGCTAGCGCATGCATGCCCTCACCATATTGGGCTATTTCAGTAATGTGTAATTTCTATTTCTTGCTTTTGTCTGGAGGCCTCTCGTATTACATTTAGATTGTATCCTTTATCATCCCAAATTGACATTTATGCTTTTACTTCTATTGTTTGCCTAGCTCCTCGCTGGTGTGGATCAACAATTTGTTTGAATCTGTGTCATTTCTCTTATCTTCCCCAATGCAGAGATGCACTCATTTTGCACTACCATACGCCTCCAGAGGTTATGTTAGCAACAGTGGAGTATTTCCCTCCACATTTCTCCCCCCTCCCAGCCCCCACACCCCAATCGAAAATGCTCGTGAATGTTAATTGCTTATCCAGTTGGTTTATAAGACTGCAGAGATGACTGAGCACATGAAAACAGTTTTGACAGAAGTAATGGAATGCTACTGCCTGCAAATAAATAAATCTGATTTCCATAAAAGAAAATTGTGGCTACAGAGAGGAAGTCCATAGAATGCAGAAAATTATAATTTAAAGATGAGCTATTCACTGTTCTTGGAAAGCACTGGCTTGGCTTAGATGAATGCAGTGGAGCTTTTCCCCTAGCAATAAAGAACTCTTTTATTAGCTCTGATATTTAGTTGAAACAGTGTTGTTTGTTTTTCTTCCTTTTTCCTAAATGTTTTTAGTTTTTTTTTTAAGTAAGTGGAAGATACATATAGACTAATAAAAAGGAATTATATTTTTGGGGGGGAAAAACTGGTGCAACAAAGATGATTGGGGGACTGGAGGCTAAAACATATAGAGAATGGTTGCTGGAATTGGGTATGTGTAGTTTAACGAAGAGAAGGGTGAGGGGTGACATGATAGCAGTGATCCAATATCTCAGGGTCTGCCACAAAGAAGAGGGAGTCAGGCTATTCTCCAAAGCACCTGAAAGCAGGACGAGAAGCAATGGATGGAAACTAGTCAAGGAGAGAAACAACCTAGAATTAAGGAGAAACCTCCTGACAGTTAGAACAATTAACCAGTGGAACAACCTGCCTCCAGAAGTGGTGAATGCTCCAACACTGGAAGTTTTTAAGAAGAGACTGGCCAACCATTTGCCTGAAATGGTATAGGGTTTCCTGCCTGAGCAGGGGGTTGGACTAGATGACCTCCAAGGTCCCTTCCAACTTCTTCTTCTTCTTCTTCTTCTTCTTCTTCTTCTTCTTCTTCTTCTTCTTCTTCTTCTTCTTCTTCTTCTTCTTCTTCTTCTTCTTCATCATCATCATCATCATCATCATCATCATTATTATTATTATTATTATTATTATTATTATTATTATTATTATTATTATTATTATTATTATGTTCCTTTTGGCCTGTAGGATAATGCAAAAGAGCACCAGTCAGCAAATGCCTTTCCTCTCTCTATTCTGCTTCTTGTGAAGGGGAAATAATAACAGAACAATCAAGAAAGAAAGATATATAGAAGCTAATTACTTGAGCTAATTAAGACTGATG
This sequence comes from Vipera ursinii, assembly GCF_947247035.1. NCBI lineage: Eukaryota > Metazoa > Chordata > Lepidosauria > Squamata > Viperidae > Vipera > Vipera ursinii. Next base: position 101,704,005 of record NC_139513.1, on the reverse strand, counting down.
CAAGGATTGTAACAATATAGCCCATTTTTTCCACTATACACTGTAGAAGGAGAGTTGTGTTGGCCTCTGGTAACAAAAATCAGAAGGAATCTGAGCTGTAAATCACCATCATGTGAACCGAATGACTGGATTGATATAGGATTTAATTTGGGAAGGGAAGGCGGAAAGAATGGAAGACAAGCTGGTTGTGCAGGTATAGGTTACAAGTATACATTGTTGTCTAATTTGTCCCACTAGCTACACCCACCGCACCATCAGAGACCCCAGCAGGTACACACACAAGATCCGACACTTTCACACGTGTCTTCTTCTTCTTCTTCTTCTTCTTCTTCTTCTTCTTCTTCTTCTTCTTCTTCTTCTTCTTCTTCTTCTTCTTCTTATTATTATTATTATTATTATTATTATTATTATTATTATTATTATTATTATTATTAATTTCTGAGGTTAATTTCTCTGTGTGTGCTGGCTGTTTAGTGTTGTTTTTTTTCCTTCCTCTATTTTCTGCTTTCGTAGTCAGATGCAAGCACTGTGGTTAAACTCTTCTGTTTTAAAACCAATGAATCAGGAAATAAATAACCAATTATATCTCCTACTGGGGAAGACAACACATTTACTCTTATTTTGACAATCATGGAGAGTCATCTTCTGGAAACTAGGTTTTTTTTCTGCCTTGATAAAGGGAGGGTTCCCTCTCTCCCCTTCCCCATAAAAAAAAAACCTGGAACATTATTGACATATTTCCTCTCGGAATCTGATTTTTGCTAGTGAATTTAATAGCAGAAGCTTGTAGGAGTTTAAAATGCATAACACGGAGAGCAATAAAAATGAGAAGTTACTATTCCAAACCACAGGAAAAAAGTTAAATTAATCTTCAAAACTCTTTATATTGTAGAAATATTAAATATAGAGTGAAATGGATAATTGCACTGTTAGCTTTTCTCTTCAATAGAAGCTGTCTAGTGGGATTTCTTAAGAGCATTACCAAATCTGAACTTCAGTCCATTCAATCCTTCAGAATTCAGAATGAGTGTTAAACTAGGTCAGGGGTACCCAAGTTCAAAACTCACTGAGTGACCTTCAGGAACTCTCTCAGCTCATCTTACTTCTTAGAATTGCTGCTATGGGGATAACATGGAAATCCCCATATAAGCCACCTTGAGCTCTGGTGTGAAAGTCAGGATCTGTAAAATTGATGTATTTCTTTCCATGTTTCTGATATGACAGGAAAGGAGGAGTTATTTTGTGGCCAACAACTTCTAGTTTCCAGTTACAACACTGTGTTAATGATAAGAAGGACTTTGGAATAACATATTGTGAGACTATCCCACTGCTCTTCATTGTACAGCAAAGGAATAGAAATGTTAAGGCATGATGGTGAACACCTGACAGGAACATCACGTGATGGCTTGAAAAAATATTGCAAGTTCAACACTTACTGCCTCTGGCTCTGGTTGTTTCACATCAGAATACATAGAAAAGCCAAGCTGAAGAATCACCCAGAGTGAAGAGAGCCTGCATACCACTCAGCTAACTTAGCTACAGCTGGTCCTCAACGTACGACCACACTGGAGCCCAAAATTTCGATTGCTAAGCAAGACAGTTAAGTGAGTTGTACCCCTTTTATGACCTTTTTTTGTCACAATTGTTAAGCGAATCACTATAGTTGTTAAGGGAATCATGCTGTTAAGTGAATCTGGCTTCCCCAATTGACTTTGCTTGTCAGAAGCCAGCTGGGAAGGTTACAAATGATGATCATATGGTCACTCCAGGACAGTGTAACTGTAACAAATGCATGCCAATTGTCAAGTGCCTGCAACGTGACCATGTGACTGTGGGGATGCTGCAATGGTCATAATTGTGAAAAATGGTCATCAGTCACTTTTTCCAGTGTTGTTGTAACCGGGTTGTAAACCAGGGACCACCTGTATTTAAGAGTTTTCTTAGACTCTGTGCTGTATTTTTTGGGGGGAATTCAATAGTGTTCCAAACTAGACCCAAGAACCTTTTACTCAAAGTGCTTCCACATTGTCGGGATTATGTTATCAAGATCACTGTTCCGATAGCAAAGAGAACTTGGGTACTGTCAGCAGATGGTTGGCAATTCACTCTAATTCTTCAAATGACATTTTTGTGCAGGGTCCCTTTCGATAGAAGCCCCTGGGGCCTATAAATGAGAATGGAATTTACTGTATTGCCATACCTCTCATTCAAATTACACGGAATTGTTTTAAGGAGATTTCATCTCTCCCTATTGCCAAAAGTCAGTAAGGTAGTTTTAATGTCAGCTCTTGATGTCTCAGATTGTGTCACGGTCTTCTATTTTATGTAAGAGTGCTAACCACTCAAACAACCTGCCCCCTACATGGTTTCTAAGAAAAATGGAGGAAGGGCTCACACGCAACCTCATTCTGGCATCCAGTATCACTTCATCTTGTACAGAATCACTTCCTAGATACACCAGCTGTAATATGGAAGATGAGCAAGGGATGTCATAAGCATTAGTAAGAGGAGGGCAAGTAATAAAATGTGCATTAAGTGCAAAAGGCTTCTTTCTGTCATCCACACTTGAATGGATACCTATGAGATAAATAGATAGATGTTCAGTTATTGCTTTCATCATCGCTGCTTGCATTCTTGGTACAAAGAAGGAGATACAATGGGTACCACCATTAAGCAGTGCTTGCACAATGTTGATAAGGAAAGAAAGTATCTACGTGTTAATATTGGAGTTCAGATTATTCTGGTCACTCTTCCTGGTCTGCACCAAAGGGTTTAGCAGGGGCGTTGCATCACACAGTACTCTGAACAGATTCTATTAGCCACCAAATTGTGTGTGGCTGAGTGAATCTCGGATTGCTGGCATAATGCTCACATTATACAGTTCCTTTCATTACTTCTCCTCAGTCTGCTCCCTTGGCCGGAAGGGAAATGGGGAGAGTCATGCTGTGATTATGAACCATAGATTGCTTTTATTTCTTCCCTAGTGCCTTCCCTCTTTCTCTCTTCCCTCTCCCCCCATTTTTTCCTCTTCTGATCAGGCTGAGAAAAAAATCAACCTAGAAAGCATTGAATGAAGCGCTTATGCATTTCCCATTGATACAAGAGGAGAATAATAGTTATATTCTTCCAAGCAAATGCCTTAACTTCTCTCTTGCCCCACCCCCCACCCTCCAACTCCATCACAACACACTCCACAAAAGTTACTGTGGTTTACTTTGTGGATCCATTCCCTCAGAATAATTTTGTAGGCCAAACTGGTGTTACATATCTTATTTAACTTTCATTATTTGCTTTTATTATTTTGTTTCTTTGAAAGATGACTAATACAAATTTCTCTGAGAAAAGAAACTAAAAATGCAACCCATGGAAACAATTCATTCCTTCTTAGCACATTTACATAATTATTTACAGCATTCATGTTTCTTTGTGGCTATCTTTGTGACTACTTAGGTACAGGTAATTTTTGACTTACAACAGTTCATTTAGTGACCATTCAGAGTTACAAAAGCACTAAAAAGTGTTTTATGAACATTTTTCACACCTACGACCATGGCAGCATCCCCCATGGCAACTGACTCATATTTGTGACCGTTGCAGTGTCCTGGGGTTCATGTGAACCCCTTTAGCAACCTTCTGACAAGCAAAGTCAATGGGGAATCCAGATGCACTTAACAACCATGTTACTATCTTCACAACTACAGTGATTCACTCAACAGCTGTGGCAAGAAAGGTTGTAAAATTGGGCAAACATTTAATGAATCTCTCACTTAGCAACAGAAATTTTGGACTCAGTTGTGGTTGTAAGTGAACAACTACCTGTAATGCTGACAAGAAACATTATTGTTTCAGCCTTGGAGCTACTGATGCATCATCATCATTATTATTATTATTATTATTATTATTATTATTATTATTATTATTATTATTATTATTATTATTATTATTATTATTATTATGGCTTTTTTGTCATAGAACACTCAGAATGGAGTTCCGGCACCTTTTTTGGATGGAGCCTTGTAGGGTAGGCAAGGCGGGTTGTATGACATGTGTGAGTTCCGGCACCTTTTTCTTTTACAAAAGAAGCACTGATTATTAGCAACCCTCAGTCTTTAGCAATGTTAGAAGTTTGAAATATTCTATGATACTGAGGGAGGTGGGAGTGGAATTATATAATGGGTCACTGAGATTTCTAAACGGAAGGAGCTTATTCTAATCAAATTTAGTGACATAAAAAGCACAGGAACTGCCAGAACTAGTGAGAAAAGATTTATGAAACTTTCCTTTGAGTGCTTAAAGCTCTGTTCTGTAGAGAGATAAGACTGCTGCCCCTCAGACAAGTGAACAGTATGAGTGAACAGTTTTGTATTGCCTTTCTGTCCTCTTCATGCTCTGGTTTTCAGGACAGCACTGTTATCTCAGGAGAAAATACAGCTCAAAGCATTACAGACGTCTGGTACAAGTGGAAGCCATATTGATGGTTATTGCTTTAAAAAAGAAGCCAGCTCAGATCAGTTCAGTGAGTCTGCAGGAGATAGCAAGTGTTTATTTTCCAGGAACTGTTGAAAACACTTGGTACCATGTTTTATCTGCTGCTGGTTCATTTTGTTCTGATTCTAAAAGCCATTGATGTATAAATATATAATTATGCATGTAGCGAGCTAATTAAAGCTTGGAAACATTTCCCCCCCCCAAAATAATGTGCAGGCTTGTTATAATATTCCTTTGAAATTATTCTATAAAAAATGGGGAGAAAAATGTTATTGTTGGAAAGTGAGAGTAGGGGAAACTTATAGCTCTGGCATAAATTACCAAATGTGGAACTTTCCTCTACTGAGGAAATGTGAGGAAGTGTCATTTAAAACATTTCTCCTTTTCCTTTTTCCTTTTTTTTATTAGTGTCACCTTTCCATTTATTTAGAGGCAATATATTTATCTGCTGTGTTACACGAATCACACAAATTATTTCAGTTACACCACTGATATAAATTACATTATGATGCAGATTCAGTGGTGGGATTCAGCCAGTTCACATTGGTTCAGTAGAACCAGTAGTTAATTTTTTGTTGACTTTGGCGAACCAGCTGATGCCCTAGCCCTTTTTCTCAAGGCTCAGAAGAGACCACCAGAAGTGCGTGAACACCACTTCTGGAAGTCCATTCTGAGCCGGGGAGGCCCCCAGGCCCAGAACAGCCCACCAGAAGTGTGTGGGAGGCTCAGAATGGACTTCTGGAAGTGGCATCCACACACTTCCAGTGGGCCATTCTGGGCCTGGGAGGCTTTCCCGGCTCAGAACAGACTTCCGGAAGTGTCGTCCATGCAGAGAACCAATTGTTCAGGTATTTGAATCCCACCACTGTGCAGATTATGTACTGTAATTGGTGGGGAAAATTATCTAGTAAGATGAGTTTCTAATTTGATGTTAATAGTTTCCAGTTAAGGCACCAGGCTAGAAACCAGAACACTATGAATTGTAGACCTGTTTTAGGCATAAAGCCAGCTGGATGACCTTGGGCCAATCACTTTCTCTTTGCCCTAGGAAATAAGAAATGACAATCACTTCTGAAAACCTTGTCAAAAACACTGTAGGGACTTGTCTAGACTGTTTCCAGGAGTCAACAGTGACTTAAAAGGGAGGAGGAGGAGGAGGAGGAGGAGGAGAGTTTCCAGTGTATAGATAATTCTCAACGTATAACCATTTGTTCAGAAACCAATTGAAGTGATAACTGTAATGAAGTGATGACATACCACCTGTGTCAGAAGTTACAGCTCTTGCATTGCCCTTGCTGTCATGTGATCCAAATTTAGGAACTTGACAGCCATCCACACCTATGACTCCAACAGGGATTGCCAGGATTGTGATAACTAAGCAATGCAGTCATGTGATGTCTTGCTTTGGTTACATCACTTAGAACCATAATTGGGACTGGAATTTTGGTTGCTAAGTTGAGGACTAACTGTAATTGCTCCTTCTAAGATATTCAGCTGCTCTTCAGCCAAGATGGAGGAAAAATGGTAGGATTATTTATCTTGAAATAGATGCTCCTCTAGAAGACAATTCTGCATGTGCATTGGAAAACTCTACATGAGAAAAAAGGGATGTTTGGATTATTTGCAATTTGTATTGAATACAAACAAAGACAGAAAGCATTTAAAATAAAGTTATTTTAATCAATGGGAACAATAATCAATGTGACTGTATTGGCAATATCAAATCAACATTTTCAACATCTTGCCACTTTGAACATTTTAAACTAAAACTTTTTTTGCTGTATTCTTAGCTATTTTTTCCTTTGATCTTCCTCTGCCTACCTCTTCTATATTTTAAATATTTTCTCTCAGGCATAAATCAATGCAGAGGGTAGAAATCTGTGCATGCTTACTGAGGAATAAATTATGTCCACTCCCACATAAGGCTGCATAGATTAGCAATCTTAACTGATTAACACTGGCATGATTCCTTGACCATTAATCAAGTCTGTTACCTTAAACATTTTATAATTTGCTTGATTAATCAGATAAGATCTTGTTGACTGTTGAATAATGTCTAAACAACTACTCATATTTGCCAAGACATAAATTGAATCAGGACACTGTTTGTGGAATGCCTTGCCATGTGCTCTTTCAAATTGAATAGTTCAATGTGAATTTCAAAGGAGCTTCTCATTGAATCTGTTGAATCAGAAAAAAGATGAAGATAAATGGCTTCTCATTTACAATATTCCTGAAATTGGTTATGTGGCTTTTTCCAATGTTTTAGCAGAAACAGCAAGAGCTGTAAGAGCAGAGTGGTTTCTGTAGAAGTGTCCTTTGATGAATAAGGGATTTAGCTAAAGGTGAAGAAAGTTGCTATACAGCGTTAGCATACTACTCAGTGTGAATGACTGTAAACATGTCTCCAGTGTCATGCTCTTTATTTGGAGTGAAGCCTGTTGGAACACACATAGCTGGATGAAATAAATGGAGAAGAATTATTTCTTGACTTAATTATGCTGTTGGATAAGCTGTTAGCCTTTAAACTTTAGGTCTGGTAGATAACAGAATAAAAAAAAAAGTTCCTCATTCTATCCTCCCCCCCCAAAAAAAAAGAAAGCATGTCAGATATGCATAATTGATAACTCTGTAATAAATTATGATAAGTTGCAGAAAGACAATGAAAAGAAGATGGAGAAAGAATGAAGAGTGAGCTATGCAACTTCACAAAATGAATTTTGACTTTCAATTAAAGGGAAAACAAATGCAGTAGGATTGAAAAAAGCAAAGAAACAAAGTAAGAGATCAGAACAGAAAATAATCTTTCCATATTACTCGACCCAAAATCAAAGCACTGAGCAATTATGTTAGATAAGAACCCATATGAAAATTGAGAAATTCAGGAAAAACTGGTAGATGGGGACAGATGTAGGCTTGGGTATCATACGCTTCTGAAAAGACCCTACTTTCCTTCTCTCTGAAAGAAAAAGAGAAAGCAATATATGCTTGCTTAATCAAAGAATAAAGTATAGTATTGTCTTTTACTATATAGGATCATCGATAATCCATTCAGTGGTTAATCCTCTTCAATAAAGTATTATTATATTAAAAGGAAGTAGCTTGTGCGCTGTAACTGAACCTCAGTTTAGCTTATCTTCTCAAGGCAGAATAGAAGCTTTGGGGTAAATCAGTGTGGTAGGAAATTCACAAAACCATAGAGATTTCTATTCTCATGGCAGTAGAGGAGAGATTGACAGGTGTCAGTCTTCCTACTTTAGCAGCTGTACAATGGTTTGCTTTAACCACATTAGAAAATAACATTATTTGAGTTCTGAGAGTCAAACTAGTATCAGTCATGTTAACAAATTACTACTTTTTATACAGATAGCACATCCTGATTCCTGCGTTTGAGTTTATTTTTTATAGAATAACATAATAGGAGCTAAAAAAATTGTCAGCTGAATTAAGTTTAGAGGTTGTTTTTTTCCCCATGCAGTCTTGAAAACATACCTGCTAATTGTTTTCTTTTTCTTTTCTACCTTCAATATACAGGTGATAATTGGTTTCTTTCTCTACGTTTACTAGATACAACAGTCTCACTGAATATATTCTGTTTACAATATTCATGTATTGTTCTTGTTACCCAGTTGCCATATAATGTTCTCATACACGGAAGCCCATAATGAGATTAATATTGTTAAGTGTAAACTACTCTACAAGTAAATGTTTTCATCCTTTAAAAATGTTTCATATATGCATTGAGATGTTTAACTTGTTTTACTGTTGTATATTGGGAAGGAAATGTATATTTGTGTAGCTCTGTTTCCCTTAGATGGCACAAGATGGCAAAAAAGATGGACAACATTCATTGATTCATCCACCCATTCATTCAATTTCTATAGCTGACCATCTCAGTCAATTACTCTGGGTGACTTAAAATTCAAAAGTGTGTGTGTGTGTGTGTGTGTGTGTGTGTGTGTATAGTATATGTTTTTTTTACGTTCTTACTACTTTTAACAATATGGCAGACCTAGATTAGTGCACCTTCAGTGAACAGCTCCCAGATACCACTTCCTAGTTAACTCTGTCCCTTTTTTTGTGTAGTGATCTTGAGAACATGCTTCCTAGAGCTTTTTAAAAGACTTGTAAACAAATTGAAAGATAGAAACTATTGTGTGCTTTTAGGAATCTAACACAGATGTGTAGCTAGAAGCTTTTTCCAGCTTTATGGTGTGTTATTTTTAAGTGCAATTCACTTTGTAGCTGATTTTCACCCTTGTTCCATAAAGAATAGTTTTGGCTTGTATATCTTAGTTCCCTCATGTGCAAATTAGACTTTTTTATTTTAAAAAGTAATTCAGTCCAATTACTAGTACTTATCTTGTGTATTATGCAATTTTGAAAGGCTGTCATTAGCCAAAGCCTTTTCTTGTGCAAGTGAATGCCTTGTTTGTCCTATGCTGTACACTTACAGGATCAAGTTGTGTTGTTGTTGGGTTTTGGGTTTTTTTTGGCTCAGCTATAGCAGGTTACATAATTGTTTACTTCTAAACTGTAAAATTCTAACTTTCAGGAGAGATAATATTAAACAACCAATATTTTCACACTGTAAAATGTAGTCATTTCTGCTACTTTTCTTTATAAAATGCTTAAAGATTAGAACCATGTTCTGCAATGTTAAACCATGAGTTATTATTTAACATTATACTAAAGTTTTGGTTTGGGTTGTTTTTTTTTTGTTTTTGGTTTTTTTTTTACCCTGGATTGATTGTACATCCAAGCCCAAACATGCTAAGTAAGCATGCCTGAATGTATGGGCTGAACTTGACTTATAAATATTGAATTAGGAGAATGTCTTTTTTTCTATATATCCAAATATTCTTACATTAATTAATATCCTGACATTAATTATTCTTAATGTCAGAAGTAACCTCACTACTCTTAGTCCCAAAGCACCCAGTAAATTGGGAATTTGGAAACTAGAGGCAATATTAGCAACTGCAACAGTGATGGGATATGCCTTTAATTTATTAAATGCAAAACAGATGTGGGCATGTGTGGGAACAAACAAGGATCAGTGTGTGTTTGACTAAATAGTTTCCTTATGCTAATTAACCTATTCAAAAGTGTTTCTCCACATGAAAAAACTGTTCTGGACAGTTAAATACTGGCAAGTCCACATCTATACTATCCTTGTACTCCGTTATAGCTTTCAAGCTTTATTTGTATGGTAGAGTGAAGGAAACAATTGAACAAAGGAAAAGGGTGGAACTGTATATCATAGCTAGATTGTTTTCGGGTCCATGTGTTTACTTTCTTAGCTGTCTGTGAAATTATTAAAAGTCCTCTCTAATCTGAAAACGTTAAATACTTTTTATCCTGCTTTTCCAAAGTCCAATTTCTGATGTTAGACTGTCACAAAGAAAACTGTTGCTTGCATGAGTCTGATTTTTATAAGTATAGATATCCCTCAGCATCTTTTCCAAGGCTTTCATTGCTACTTCATCAAGTTCTTGCATACTAGTTTCTTTAATGTTGAAAATTGATCCTAAATGGCATATACTATTCATGATTCAGGTGCCTTATTTTTAATTCTAAGATTGATTGCTGTATTTGTTGTTTTTAAATGTAGAGAGCCAGGAATTCAACCTTGAAGCAAATATTCAGTATCTATTATGTAGAAAGGATAGAAGCATTTCCTAAGCTTCACTGTTTTTCAATAAAACATAGCTCTGGTCTTTGTATGGAGTCTGCTTCTTGTTCTGTTTTACCTTGAAGGGCTGACAAGAGGAGGTGGGGAAGAGAGAGAGAGAGAGAGAGATTGAGATTGTATTTAATCTTGGTTCCATTTTTCCACAGTGCTGCTGCAATTTCATTGCTAGAGCTTTAAGAGCATTTACTTTTTCAGCTATCAGACTAATTTAATTGGCATAGAGAGGTGAACTGTTTCTAAAACATATATTTTATATGTTCAAAGAAAAAAAATAGCATAAAAGTCTCTTAGTTATACCTTAGTATGTCAACACTGCTAACATCGAATGTTATTGCTTGACAGGAGATGAAGAAGTAGCCATTTCATATGTTAAACTTGTGTATTGCTTTAAGAGACTTAGTTTAAGGTTGGGAGGGGGGACAAGTAGGATTGCATCTTCAAGGCCATCTCTAACTAAAGAAGATAAGACCTTGGCGGGTTTTCTAATGGAAGGGAAACTGATTCTTTAAATTAATTGGAGAATATAATTAATGACAAAATTAGAAAAGTGGAGAATTGTGTTTTAATATATTCTGCAAGGGGGAGAGATTTCAGATTCCAGCTTCCTTCAAGCAAGCATTTGCCGGTGTATTAGGCTAATAAAGGACTTTTAAGGTAAACAATGCCTCAGAGTCACTTGAAAAGCCCATACATCGGAAACTTGACATCAGACACATAAACTCTATACTTCTTTGATGAGGAGAAAGATGAGAATGATGATGGTAAAATTTTTATTCACTCTTTATTTTGGGGCACCTCAAAGTGGTGAACATACCTAATGTTCCTGCCTCCTATTTTCCCCACCAACAAACTTATGTGGTGGATTGGGCTGAAAGAGAGCGACTGGCCAGCTTTCTTGCCTAAGAGAGCACAAAAATTACTGTCTCCTGGTTTCTAGCACAGTATGTTAGACATTAGGGCGAAGTAGTCCCTTTATGCACCTTGCTAAACATACTATAAAGGTATATCCTCATGATGCAACCTTCTTCTCATCCTTAGCTGAAGTTTCCTGAGGTCATGTTTATATGATGCAATGTGACCATATATATGTATATGATTTGTGGTTTTTTTGTGGCATGACACAATCAAGGATAGAATCTGTCCAGTTTCTATTAGTTACTTTTGGCAGCAGTATATCAAAGTCACTGACCACTGGTCACTGGCCATTATAATGAGTAATACTGGACTGACCAGATACCACTGGTAGCTGCCTGTATTATATTGCGTTGAACACATATTTTAAGTAGTTGGGAAAGAGTAGTATTCTACAAAGACAACCCTTTAAAAAACAAAAAGGTGGTGGGATTTCAAAGTGGGAAAACATGATCTTCCCAGAAAAGAGAATTGTGTTCTTCAGTTAATGCCTGTGATCTGTGTAAGAATTTCAGTTGCAGGGGAAAAAAATCAAGAATGGTTAGCAGGCTTGCTATGGCTGCTATTCTTCACTAAGCATTAGAAACAGTACTGTGGGTGATACTCATGGTGATTTTGCTTTCAATCCTCATATAATCTACTTCCAGCTACTATGCATACTGAGAGTTAGGTGTGAAAGCACAAATTCCATTGCCATTTTCCTGAGCTTCATGTACCATTTTTTTAATCTCTGCCAAGACTATATAACTGGGTGCTTCCTACATATCTTCTTGCTGGCATTTTATGAACTGCATGGTGAGCAACAGTTTGATTTTCCCCATTGGCATCGTTATACACTTATACAAAAGCACAGTTGTATACAGTTGTGCTCCCTTACTTGGCATTATGAAAGGTTACTCTTTAGTCCTGCCAAAGCCATGTAATGGGAGCAGCAGTGGAAATTGATCCTGCTGTCAATTTTAGCAATCTGTCAGAAAGAAAAATGAACTATTTTCAGGATTTTAAAAATATAACTTTTCTTAAATAAACAAGACAGGCTCTCTTGGTTTCTTAATACAAGTTGCCCATCTTTTTCACAGTTTTGAATTGGATGCTTGGGGGAGCCATATTGTTTATACCACCTACACATTCACCACAAGCTACGCAGAAAGCAGTTTTATGTATGTTTGTTGCCAACAACCCCATCTGACTACACCCCAACTTAACCCTGTCATAACAACTACATGCCTTGTTATCATGGCATAAGAGAGATCAACTGCAAGTGCAAAGAAAATTACGTTGACATACTTTTGTGCCACCTCACAAACTAGAAGAATGGATGTTAAACTGTCTGGGCCTATAATTTAGCTCCATATCCAATTTGCTTTCAACATTCCTAGATATGATAAGCCTGAGTTTATTGTCATTTCCTAAATGGATCTGAGAAGGTCTAAAAGGAATAAAGCAAAATGTCTAAGCCATTTCCGGTAATAAAGAGACTATAGTTTTAGAGAAAGCCTTTGTTTGTCTCCTTTTTCTGAGAACTGGAATATATTCTCTCCTCCCACCCTCAAAAAAAGAAGATGGAGAACAAACAATTACTTCTCCAAGGACACTTCAGCATGTTTGAGTGAAGTTTTAATCTTCAGTACATTTTTATTCTTGACACCATCAATGAATTAGATTAATTTAGGCATCAGAGACTTTAAGAGAAAACCCCATGTATTTTGTTCAACTGCTCTCATTAATCTACAGCAAGGGTCTTCATACTTGGCCCTTTTATGACTTGTGGACTTCAACTCCCAGAATTCCTCAGCCAGGCAGATAGTCAGAAGTGAAAAACTGAAGACTTTTAGTTTCAGATTGATGTTGTAATCAGCTATGATTTCACAGATTTCCTAAGTAGACTACATCATATTTAGGCTGTAGACCTACAGTCAGGGATCCTGTAAGAATCAGGATTTAGCATATGTAATCAGAGGGCTCTGCCAAGTCTTGAAAGGATGCTCTGAGATCTAGTGCAGCCCCTTATTTGGTGTCCCTCCAACTGTTTTGTGTGGAACACACCTTCATAACATATGGGCAAAGCATCTTCTGGCTGTGGAAATGCTGAAGGAAACAGCAGAACAATACATATCTCTTCAATAATGAGGGAGAAATTTCATTCTCCAAGCTTGTAGGTTGGTTTCTGAACATTTTTTTACCAGACTAGGTAACATCTTCAGTGGAGGTTAGGGGAATGTCAGTGTCAGTGTTCTGTTTATAAGGGCTTCGTGTGGTCAGTAGGTCTTCAATAATATCAAAAACTTTGACTCTTACATAGGCAAATAGCATGAAAGCCTTTTAGGGATTGGCAGACAAATATATACTGCTGTTTTGTGATGGTGGTGACAAACCAGGTTTTCCGCTGTGACCTGAAGACCTGGTTGTTCCAACAAGCGGGTCTGGACTGATTACGTTTTTAATTAGGCTTTTTACTGGGTTAAATTGTCTCGTAATTTTGCATTTATTGTTTAATTCTCTTTTAATTTTTTTATTCTATGTTTTTTATTTTTTATTGTTGTGAGCCGCCCTGAGTCCTCAGGGAGAAGGGTGGCATATAAATTTAATCAAATCAAATCAAATCAAATGTACATCTCCATGTTTACCTGTAGCAGTGTTTGTATTTACAGTCTACTTCCAACTGGGCAAAGTCTAAGACCCACTTTGCTTTGGAAAATAAAAATAAATCCATGATTGTTATTAATAGAACTGGGCATTCAGCCAAACCAAAGCCTGGCTGATTTGGAGAGCAGCACTGGATATAATTCACTGGTATTTATCCCTTTCCTATAAAAATCTGCAAAAAAAAAACAATTACCTTCCTATTTTTTTTATTTTGTGTAAAACCATTGCTGAGTTTTTAGTTGATATTTTGATTTGAGATCAGTTCCTAATTACTACATTGACAGGTGCAGAAATAGTTGGCCACTATTACTTTCAGTTATTTTTTTTCAGTTTCTCAGCCTAGCCCCCCTGCCCCAATAATTCTATGGCGTTCTTCCATTCACGTTCTAACCAGGCCCAAATTTGCTTATCTTCCAAGCCCAAATGATGTTAGTCAGGGATGTCATCAGCTTAGACATGTCCCAAATAGATGTGTGGTAAAGTAACAAACCTTATATTGGAAAAGTTTGTGTTTAAAAAAGTATAAATGAGAATCAGAGAACAGTACAAAAATAAATATGTACGAAGAAAAACCATGTTAAAGGTCATATACATTAGAGAACGTAGCATTAAAATGCTCCAGATTTTTAAATAATATCTTATCAAAAAGATGGATGAGAATATATTTGTAATAATCCAGACAATAAAATATTCTAAATGTATACAAATTTTTAATTTCTGTGCATATTTATTAGACGGGTAGTCTTCAGCAGATAACCGCTCATTCAATAACAGTTCAAAGATAGGCAGCATATAAGTTAAATAAATAAAGTTACAAAGGCCCTGAACAGAGCACTTAAACTGGTATTTGAAGTTCTGACTGTAATGTATTGGGATCTTTACTTGAACTGTTCACATGTCTGTTTGAATGCTGCTTATGGTTGCTCAATGGTGTGTCTGTGTAATGGTCACTGACTAAGACAGACTTGCTGTTTCCAAGAAGATCATTGGATGATTTGGGGCGGGAATGGGTTCCTTTAAACCTATTGGCCGCCACCTAGTGGCCAACTGTATAAGTAGCTGCATAGCAGCCTTTGTTTCAGTTCTGTTCCTGTTTGCTTCAATAAAGCAGTGTTCCTGTTTGCAACCTCTCGTCTCGCTTATTGCCAGCAAAGAACTCACTACACAACACTGACTATCCCAGCATCCCCACAGTCACTGCTCATAATTCAGGCACTTGGCAACTGGCTTTCACTTAAAATGGTTGCAGAGTCCACAGTGGCACAATTGCCATTTCAGACTAACCCTGCTGGCTTCCCACAAGCAAAGACAATAGGGAAGCAGAAGTCACTCTCATACTCTGTAGCACATGCCTGCCCATAATACCCACTGTGTGTACTTCATAGTGCTTACTCCTCCAGCTATTCTGTGTGGTGGTAGCTACCTGAGAAATACCCTACATACATACCCAGGAGCCATCTCCTGTCTGGCTGCACTTTCACACCCACACTCCATGGCAACCATCACCAGCACACACTCCAAACCTGACAGCAACCATGTCCTGGCGAGTCATATTTTCCCTGTGCTCTGCTGGCCACAGCCCAGAATAGGATAATTTGCCACACCAAATTGCTGTGGTCAACTCGCCACGGGCAACTCACCATGGGAACAACTCGCTGCGGGACAATTTATTTATTTTATTTTATTATTAGATTTATATACCGCCCTTTCCCGAAGGACTCAGGGCGGTTTACAGGGTATTTTAAAATCAAACCAATACAAAATACAAAAGTTAAAAAACAATTTAAAAAGATTAAATTATCCCTAAAAATAAAAACCCCAGTTAAAAATTCTCAGCCTGGGCCGGAGAGCTCAAAGAGCCAGGTCTTCAGGTCCCGGCAGAATGACCGAAGGTCAGGGGCAGTCCTAAGCTCCATGGGCAGCTGGTTCCAGAGGGCAGGCGCACCCACAGATAAGGCCCTCTCCCTGGGTGTTATCCGCTGACAATCTTTTACTGGCAGCACCCTGAGAAGACCCTCCCTGTGTGAGTGCACTGGACGAAGGGAACTTGATGCTGGCAGCAGGTGTTCCCTCAAATAACCCAGACCCAAGCCATTCAGGACTTTATAGGTCATCACCAGCACCTTGAATCTCACACGGAGGACAACCGGAAGCCAATGCAGCTCGCAGAGTAGAGGTGTTACATGGGATTATAGGGAAACCCCCATCACAACTCGCACAGCCGCATTCTGCACCAGTTGAAGCCTCTGAGTGGTCCTCAAGGGCAGCCCCATGTAGAGAGCGTTGCAGTAGTCTAACCGGGAGGTCACGAGCGCATGAGTGACTATGCGTAGGGCATCTCGGTCCAGGTAGGGTCGCAACTGGCGCACCAGGCGAACCTGGGCAAAAGCCCCCCTGGTCATGGCTCCTATATGGTCTTCAAAATTGAGCCATGAATCCAGGAGGACGCCCAAGTTGCAAGCCGTATCAACGGGGGATAACACCTCACCCCCCATCGTTAAAGGTGGAATAATTTGGTTAACCCGAGATGCCGATATGCACAGCCACTCAGTCTTGGCAGGATTGAGACGAAGCCTGTTTCTCCCCATCAAGACCTGGACCGCCTCCAGGCAATGGGACATCATGGCGAAGGCATCGCTGGGTTGGTTCGGGGTGGAGAAAAAAGTTGGGTATCATCAGCGTACTGATGATACCCCACCCCAAAACCACGAATGACCTCGCCCAGCGGCTTCATGTAGATGTTGAACAGGAGGGGCGAGAGAACCGACCCCTGAGGGACTCCGCAAACTAGAGGCCTCGGGGTGGATCTCTGCCCTCCTGTCAACACTGACTGCGAGCGGCCCAGGAGATAGGAGGAGAACCACCATAAAACGGTGCCTCCCACTCCCAGCCCCTTGAGACGCCGCAGTAGGATACCATGGTCGATGGTATCGAAAGCCGCTGAGAGATCTAATAGGACTAGGACAGAGGAGCAACCCCTGTCCCGAGCCCACCAGAGATCATTCACCAGCGTGACCAATTTAATAATTCTATTTAATTATTTAAAATAAATAAAAATTCAATTTTTGCCATTCACATTTCATTCTGCCCCTCATTTTGCATCCTTTCTTTAATTATTCTATTCCCGCATTTCTTTGACATTAGTGTAACTCTTGTACCACAGTGAGTTGTCCTGTGATGAGCTGCCTGTGGTGAGTTGTCCCATACTGAGTTGGCCGTGGCAAGTTGGCCATAGTTAGTTGGCCGTGGCAAATTGGCTGCAGCGAATGGTCATAGACCCACCATAGCCAGCCTAGTTATGTTTGCATCACCCCAACTTACCTGCCCACTGGTCTACTTGTAAACCATCCAGGACTTCTGATTTTTTGCTGGCTTCCCCTTTGCTTGTTGATAGCCAGCAGACTTTTCTGGAAGACTTTTTCAGACCTATGTTTTGTAATAATGCAGTACCAATGCTACATTTTTACTGTTAACATTTCTTATAAAGTTAATGAGTATGAATTTGAGATGGGAAATAAAGCTGTGACTGGATGTGAAGTAGAAGAAAACATTGTGAGGCACAATGTTGATAGAGCAATTAAAATACAGAATGTAGAAAATTTCCCTGGTTTTAGAGAAACTATTGCAGTAAAATACTTTGTACCTTTTAAACTACAGATTAATCGAACTATTTCAGTGTTTTCATTGTCTCTACTGAAAGCATCATCATTAGGTTCAGTCTCCAATTCTATATTATTCAGTGTTTTTATAAGTGACTTGGATGCAGAGCGGAAGGAATGCTTATTAAATTAACAGGCAAGACAAAATTGGAGGAAACAGCATATATCCTTGGAGAAATAAATTGATAGGTTAGAGAAATGAGATGAGAATAACAAAGTGAATTGTAAGAGAGACAACTGCAAAGTTTTGCATTTAGGAAGGAACATCTGAATAATGCAGAGGTGTTGTTGCATGAGGAATACCTGTCCTGGCAATAGTGCTTGTTAGAGTTTGAAAGAGTACAAGTAGTCCTCCACTTACGACCACAATTGAGCCCAAAATTTCCATTGTTAAGTGAACCATTTGTTAAGTGAATTTTGCCTCATTTTACAACCTTTCTTGCCAAAGTTGTCAAGCAAATCACTGGAGTTGTTAAATTAGTAACACAGTTGTTAAGTGAATCTGGCTTCCCCATTGACTCTGCTTGTAAGATAAAAAGATGAACACATGGCCCCGGGACATGCAAGCATCATAAATATGAGTCAGTTGCCAAGTGTCTGAATTTTGATCACATGACCATGGGGATGCTGCCACAGTCGTAAGTGAGAAAAACAGTCTTAAATCACCTTTTCCAGTTCTGTTGTAACTTTGAATGGTCACTAAATGAACTGCTGCAAGTCGAGGACTACCTCTAACTTGATTACCCACTGCATATGAGGCAGCAGTGTGGTTTGGCTTCAAAAAGAGCAAACGGGATTTTAGGTTGAAGGCCTGTAGTAGGAGTAATTGTTCCACTTTATTCTGAGTTAGTCAAAGGTCACCATTTGAGGAAATTGGAAATATTTAACCCTGAGCAGAGGTAACTGAGTGAGGTCTGAGAGCACTCTTTATATACTTGAAAGGATGTCACATAGAAGAAGGTCAAGGCCAGGTCTCTCTTGCCCAGAGTGCAGGCCACAAAATAATGGATTAAGTTCCAAAAAAGCAGATTCTGATTGAATGTTTTTTTTAAAAAAAAAACTTCATAAAGAAGAGTAATTTGACTGGAAGCGCAAAGATAATGCGCTCCCCTTTCCTGTAGGGGTTTAAGCAGAACCTCAACAGCCATCTGCTTTAATTAGGACTCCTGCCTGGAGGAGGAGATTGAACCTGCAAGACTAAATGGCCCTTTCCCATGCTGTGATTCTATCAACACGGTGCTATAGAGGGGTATGTGAATGAGTCTTTAAAGGAAAAAAAAAAGTTTTGTGTGCAGAACAAATAGCCCCAATCTAATAACTCAGTCTCTTTCCTCAGAATACTTCAAGTATTCCAAGAATATTCAAAACATTTTAGTGTTTGCAATAGAAAACAACTGGAAGTCAATATTGATTTCTTTATTTTTCTGTGGAATGTATGTACGTTTCTTTCTGGCCGTATCCTGTGATGAAATGTAATGAGGTGGTGGATCCCCTGGAGGGAGGGCAACTCAGCCCACTTACCCTGTGTAGGAGAAAGAGGGTGAAGACAGCCCCTCCCTAATAGTTCACAGAGTATATTGTAGATGCACATAGTACATCCTTCAGTCTGACAAGGTTTTATCTATAGGTATGAAACAATAAAGAACTCAACTTGGATGAATTATCAGGTGTCATTCTTGGTTTCGGGGCTGACAGTATCCCTTTTTTTCTGCTTCACTGTAGCTTCTATAGTTTATGCACATTAAAAATTCTGTTTTATAAAATAGATTTCATTCCTCTGACTAGTACTTTGATAAATAGGATGGTAGGTAGCTTTCAGTACAAACTGCTACCTATGATACCCTTTGAACACAAAGAATAGAAGCAAGGACTCAATTTGTATGCTGAGCTCTGGACTTAGAGAACATTGTGTACATCTGAAGTGCTAATATATATTATAGATAGATAGATAGATAGATAGATAGATAGATAGATAGATAGATAGATAGATAGATAGATAGATAGATAGCAGACATAGACATATAGACATAGACAATTATAGATAGAGATAGAGATAGAGATAGAGATAGAGATAGAGATAGAGATAGAGATAGAGATAGAGACACACAACCATTCCCCTTCTCCCTTCCCCACCCCTCCAAAATTATTTTGATGTCTGGGTCCAACCTTTTCAGGAAGAGATTTTTTTCCCTTTAAAGGAATAAGTTTGTGGTATGAAATATTCCCTCTGTGACTCAGCATTGCCTTTAGAAATTCAAGTTATTTCTACAGTATAAACATTGTTTACCAGATTAGTTCAAACTCCTAGTTATGTGGAGATAATTGCAATTATCTGATAATATTCAGGTTGAATGTCAATACATTGTGAATGGGGTAAACTTTGAATGCTGATATGGAAAATAGTACAAAAGACAACAGAATATTTCTTTAATGTGGATTACAAGCATTAAACCTATTCTGGCAACCCTGACTTGTTCCAAACAGCTTCCAATTTGTTTCTAAAGTCAGCTGAAAGTTCTTATACAGATTTATAAAGCTTTTACAGATTTGAAAAATGGAAAATGTCTATGCATGCTTATCCACGGTTAGAGTCAATAACCAAGGTTCCATGGTGAGCTGTTCCTTGGTCTGAACCATAAATCCATGATCTTTCTGTAATTTTAAAATGTTCTCCTCAGAAGTATTTGCCAGCCATATTGATTTTTTTTAATCCATCTTCAAATTAAGGGCTTTTGTTTTTATAAAATTCTCCTAGGCGTTTTTTTCTTCTTCTTGCATATTTGTAGATTTGCCTACTTAATTATTTTCTTCATTTTTCCACTGAAAATTGATGAGTTTTTATTGTATAAATCCTAACATCACTGTGAATATGAATGAATAAATGTATGTTGGTGTGTTTGTAAAAAGCCTAGCTTATGTCCCATATAGCAGGATAGCTACAAGGTAGGTTGAGCACTATTAATAAATTTTGGGTCCAGCCTCCCTGCAGTGGATGGTGGCATTAGAGAATCCCAGGTTAGTCAGGAAGTGATCTGACCATGATAAGGGAGACGCTGAGAATTCCCCCAATTTCAGATCACATAGTCACTGCTCCTGTGGAAATACCAGATCCAGTGTGTGATCACCATCCTCTGTAGGCTCTGGATGACTCTGGATGACCTGGGGCTCTGGATGACCTGGCTGGCCATGAACTCCTAAGTCACCTCAGACCACTGTCCTAAAGAAAGCATATTGAAGTCTTCCAAGAACATAAATCTGGGAAACTCTACTACTAAGTCAGAAATTGACTGAAGTATTGAAGGTAGGAAAGTTGCTATGCAGCGGTGAGGCTGGTACATCAATAATCCCAACTGATTCATAGAGGCCAACTAAATGAACATGATCTCATATCTGGTGACCTGTTGTGCAGTGCCCATGAAAGATGTAGGAGAATCTCAGATGACTATTGCCAAATGTCCAACCCTGTCCCGAGATCTTGGGTGATGCTACCTCCCCCTTCTGGACCCAGCCAAGTCTCGGTAATATATGCCAGGTTGATTTACAGTAACAGTAACAGAGTTGAAAGGTATCATGGAGATCATCTAGTCCAACCCCCTGCTCTTGCAGGAGACCTATACTGTTTCTGATAAATGGCTGACCAGTCTCTTCTTAAAAGCCTCCAGTGATGGGGCACCCACAACTTCCGAAGGCAATTTGTTCCATTGGTTAATTGTTCCCACTGTTAGGAATTTTCTCCTTAGTTCTAGGTTGTTTCTCTCTTTGGTTAGTTTCCATCCATTGTTTCTTGTCCTGCCTACAGGTGCTTTGGTAAATAAGTTGGCTCCTTCGTCCTTGTAGTAATCCTTCAAGTATTAGAAGACTGCTATCATGTCACCCCTGGTCCTTCATTTCATTAGACTAAAGGTAAAGGTAAAGGTTCCCCCGCACATGCATGCTAGTCGTTTCCGACTCTAGGGGCTGGTGCTTAACCCTGTTTCAAAGCCGAAGAGCCAGCGCTTGTCCGAGGACGTCTCCGTGGTCATGTGGCCGGCATAACTAGACACCAAAGGCTCACGGAACGCTGTTACCTTCCCACCACAGTGGTCCCTCATTAGACTAGATATACCCAATTCCTGCAATCATTCTTTATGTTTTAGCTTCCAGGCCCCTAATCATTTTTGTTGCTCTTCTCTGAACTCGTTCCAAAGTCTCAACATCTTTTTTGTATTGGGGTGACCAAAACTGGATGCAGTGTTCTAAGTATGGTCTTACCAAGGCTTTGTAGAGCAGTACTTGTATTTTATGTGATCTTGAATCTATCCCTCTGCTATGCAACCTAGGATTGTGTTGGCTCTTTTGACTGTTGGCTCACATTTAAATGGTTGTCTATTAGGACTCCAAGATCCGTCTCGCAGTTTCATCTACTCCATGCCTTTACTTTTGATTTTTTTTTCTTGCCTAAGAGTAAAACATTGATGATTTCCTTATCAATGTTAAATCACTAATGAGGGAGGCCTGGTATTAAGAAGCATAACCAGAAACCAGGGTTCATTGTTTTATTTCAACGGAAACACCACCCTATTTTCCATCCATCTTGAAAGGAGGGCTTGATTTCTTATTGCTGATATACGTATATCTTTTACTCAGTTATTTATTTTGCAGGTTTTATATTATGAATATGTAGTTAGGGTCAAGTCATGAATATAAAAATACTTTTCAATACATTGCCTTGTTTAACGTTCTTTTCAAATAAACCCTTCATAAATGTTTATGAAGTTGTTATATGATTCAGATTGGATCATGAAGATGTACAACTCTTGTTTTGAACTTCTATATTCTGTTTAAGCTTGTCATCTAATTATATCATGATTTATAGTTATGTCTGACAACAGTTTCCTAAGATAAAGATTTGTTTATAAGGCAAAAGTATGCAAATTAAAACAATTTATGCAGAGATACATATAAGGAATTGTTTAGGAGTTGCATGTCTGTGTGAACTCCAAGCATATGATATACTTATAAAAATCCTATTTAGCTGTATAACTAAATGCAAGAAGTTATATAGTTAGAGTGATTTGCTTCCACACCCGTCAGTAAGAAGAAAATAAGCCATGTGGAACTTTAAAGTCATCCTTACATGTAATGTATGTGGGTTTTTTTTACAAAAAAGATTGTGGAAATGTCTGAGATAGTGTGATATTTATATCATACAGTATGTATTATGTATATAATTTTTATACAATTACATTGCATATTGTCGTTCTGATACAGGGAAATGTTTGTAGCTCAGGGATGAAATGACAGGTTCTTGGTGCTTTCTGATCTTGGTTGTTTTCTTGCAGATGTTTCATTACCCAAACTAGGTAATATCATCAGTGCCAGTAGGGAGTGGGGTTTGCTATCAATTTATATTCTAGTGTCTTGCTCTGTTAGTGTTGGTGGGAGTGATCTTGGTGTTTTGTTTTGGTTTTTTGGTTAGTCTGTTTATTGTTTGGCTTGTATGGCAATTCTCTGATTGGAGTATTGTTCACTTCTTGTTTGTTGGTCTGATGCTAATCTTGGTTTAATCTATGCTTATGTGGGTGGTGAGGTGTTTTGGTCTGTTTGCTCCCTTTTTGGCTTGTTGATTGTTTCTTTTGCACAGTCTGTAGATGATATTTATGTTTATGTGTCTTATGATAGTCATTTTGTCAAAGTGCCAGGCTTCCAGGAATTCTTTAGTATATTTTGACTTGACCTTGTCTAGGATGGTCACAGTCTCCCAGATGAAACCATGGTTAAGTCTCTCCCTATGTTGTGAAACTGAAGAATTTTCATGATGTCTTCTGACTGTTGACTTTATTCACAGATGTATTCTACTAGTCTTCTGCCTATTTGTCCTATGAAGACCCAGATTGTTGGGGGCAATAAGCTGACTTTGTAATAATGCCGCTGGGGGGGGGGGGCGAAAGCCCTAATAAGCAGGCATATACATAGAATGAAGGCTATTGCTGTTGTGTCTGTAAATAGTTGCAAACATGGAAAATAGCAGGTTGCAAAAGCAGGGTTTTGAAGTGGGAGATTCTGGTGCAATCATTGGTTAAAGTAACAAGAAGCGGGAAAATAGTGTTTGATGATTGGTTACAGTTCAAACAGTTCTACTATAAAAGCTTGAAACATTTGACAGTTGTCAGTTGACTTATGTGTATTCAATAAACTCTTTCATTGTGAACCACTCTGAGTCCGCGTCTATCAGAACCAAACAATTGGCGCCGAAGGTGGGATAGACGGAAGACCAGAGAATTGGCGAAACAGCTGCGCAAAGGCGGCAAAATTGAAAGGTGTCACAGTCAACCAAGCGGCCGCGGCGGAATAAAGAAAAATTCTCCGAATGGCGCAAATCGGGTCATTGAAAGAATTCGACCCAAACTTCCCAGAGGACTGGGAAGAATATATTGGACAGGTCGAAGGGTTCCTGCTTGTGAACGGAATAACGGATGACCGGAAAAAGGCGGGAGCGTTACTGACAATTTGCGGCACACCAGTATATCGGATCGCTGTAGGACTTTGTCAACCACAGCCGGTCTCAAGTGTTCCGTATGCTGACCTGCTAGCAAAACTCAAAGTACATTTCACGCCTAGGAGATCCGAACTCTTTTGGCATCGTATTTTTGAAAAAAGGAACCAGAGACCGGGCGAATCAATCCAAAAATTCGTTGCTGCCGTCAGGGAAGCCGCAGTACGATGCAAATATGACAATTTGGAAATAAGAATTCGGGACCGAGTAGTACTGGGCTTGCGAGACGAGCAGCTGCAAAATAGAATAATCGCCAAACCCACCGGCGATTTGCAAGAAGTGCTGGATGAACTTTTAACATACGAATCCACCGGGTATCGCGACCCCCCCCGTAGTAGCATGGCCGTGTCTTCCGAGATCAACCAAGAAGGCTATGTGGACTGCGGGGAGGTGGACCAGCAATGGGAAGACGACATCGCCGAAGTCTCCAGACGATTCGGAAAAATGGCGCCAAAACCATCCCGAAGTGAGGGGCCTGAACTGAACCGCCGTCACCAAACCGCAACACCGCAACGACAATCGACAGGGGCCCAACGACCATGGAGAGACTCCACAATGAGACCGCGCGACAATGACAACCGGTGCGGCAGCTGCGGGGGCAACCATCCCCGCGCCACTTGCCGATTCCGTACCACCAGATGTAGATTGTGCGGGAAGACCGGCCACATCCAGGCCATCTGCAGGAGTCGTGCACGCGACAACCGCCTTCATGAAGTCGATGTGTGGCCCGAAGGTAAGGTAACCCCTTACTATAGTGGCAAAGAGACCCCTAGACTGAGGGCTAAAATTCCAAACCGCGGGGAGGTGGCGCGAGTCAATCGCAGTAGGAAAGGAAAAAATAGCAATTTTCCAGAAGGAAAATTAAAAATCATAGTCCATTTGCAAGGGGTTCCTTGCAAAATGGAAATAGACTCAGGGGCTTCAGTGTCCATAATATCCAGTGAAACCCTTGAGAGGATTGAACAAATAAGTGGAATAAAAATTCCACTTAGTTCAACAAAAATCCAATTAACCGATTTTCAAAAAACCCCAATAAAAATAAAAGGGAAGATTACCCTTAGCGTTAAATTTAAGGGGTTTAAGGGGTTTTTAGATTTAATAGTTACTGAGGGACAGAGGACTAGTCTAATTGGCCTTAACTGGTTCCCGGCCCTGGGCATTTGGATTGCGGGAATAAATTCAGTTATTAAAAATAAGACCCTCGAATCAGTCTGCAATGAATTTGCAGACATATTCGATGGGTCTCTAGGTAAATACAAAGGGCCCCCAATTAAATTTAATCTAGACCCGTCGGTTAAGCCCATCAGGCTTAAGGCCCGAAGGGTGCCTTTCGCCCTGAAGCAAAAAATCGAGGCTGAGCTCGACAAGCTTGTAGGCCAAGGCGTCTTTAGAACCAGTCGAGGGAGGTTTGTGGGAAACGCCAATCGTCACACCCCTTAAACCTAACGGGGACGTGAGGATCTGTGCTGACTACAAAGCCACCCTGAACCTCGGAATGAAAAAACATGCTTACCCGGTCCCGACGGTGAAGCAGGTCCTCGCCACGATACAGGACGGCGCCATGTTTGCCAAGTTAGACTTGGCGCAGGCGTATTTGCAATTAACTGTTTCTGAAGAGGCTGCAGAAGCTCAGACGATAGTTACCCACAAGGGGGCGTTCCGAGTCCACAGACTGCAATTTGGTATTGCAGCAGCTCCAGGCATCTTTCAAGAAGTGATGGAGAGGACCTTAAAGGGCATACCTGGTGTATGCCCTTACTTTGATGATGTCTTGATAGCTGGAAAAAATGAAGAAATATTAGCAGAGCGGCTGGAACAGGTATTGGAAAGATTTAGGAGGGCTGGACTGAAATTAAAAAAGGAAAAATGTTGCATTGGGGTTAAGTCCACTGAATTCCTTGGATTCAGGATAGACAAAAATGGAATTCATCCTACCCCTGATAAAATCAAAGCAATTAAATTGGCTCCTGAACCAAAAAACAAGGCTGAACTACAAGCCTTCCTTGGCTTAGTAAATTTCTACCATACATTTGTGCCACACAAAGCAGCCATCGCAGAACCCCTCCATAGACTTTTAGATAAAAAGACCCCTTGGCAGTGGCTTAATAAACATAGAGTTAGTTTCCAAACTTTAAAGGACATTCTTTCCAGCCAATCAACAGTAACCCATTTTATTGAAAATAAACCAATTTATTTAGCATGCGATGCTTCACCTTATGGTGTGGGGGCTGTTATCAGCCACTTAGACAACCAAGGTATCCAAAAACCAATCGCATATTATTCCAGGACGCTAACCAAAGCAGAGCGGAATTATGCTCAGATAGATAGGGAAGCATTAGCAATCGTGGCAGGAGTAAAAAAGTTCCATGATTACCTTTATGGTAGGAACTTTACCATACTCACTGACCATAAACCCCTATTGGGACTGTTTACCACGGATAAACAGACACCCCAAATCATGTCACCCAGAATGCTGAGGTGGTCCATTTTCCTCTCAGCATATTCATTTTCTCTCCAACACAGACCGGGCAAGGACATGGGACATGCTGACGCCCTTAGCAGACTGCCATTAAATATCACTGAGGAAGACCCTGCCCCTGTGGGACAAATAATGTCCCTACTGGACATTCCTGACTGGCCTTTAACCGCTAAAGATATAGCTGTGGCAACAAATAATGACCATACTCTAAAGAGAATTATGGCCTGGGTCCTTAGTGGGTGGCCAAATACCAACCCGGATGCCAAGTACATTCCTTAATTTAGAAGGAAAGATGAACTGTCAGTTCATTTGGGATGTGTACTGTGGGGAAACCGTGTGGTCATTCCCGAAATCCACAGACCCTCAATTTTATTAGAACTACATGAGGGGCACCCGGGAATAGTACGTATGAAGGCATTGGCTAGGAGCCACTTGTGGTGGCCAGGACTAGACAAAGACATTGAAGAATGCGTTTCTAATTGCTATTTGTGCCAACGTTCTAGGCCTGAGCAGCAACACACACGTACGCATAAGTGGGAGTTAGCCAGGAATCCTTGGTCCAGGATTCATATTGATTTTGCTGGACCTTTCCAAGGGTTAACCTTCCTGGTAGTAGTGGACAGTTTCTCTAGATGGCTAGAGGTAGTACCCGTCAGTTCATTAACCTCAGGTAAAACAATACAAGTATTAAGGGGCCTCTTTGCCACTCATGGGTTACCTGATGTAATTGTGTCAGATAATAGGCCCCAATTCACCTCTGTTGAATTCCAGGATTTCCTCAGGGCCAACTCGATTAAACACAAGATATCAGCACCCTTCCACCCGTCCACCAACGGCTTGGCTGAACGAAATGTGAGGACCACTAAAGACGCATTAAAGAGAATCATCCGTGGCGACTGGCACCAAAGACTGGCCGAATTCTTGCTGACCCAACATACGACCCCATGTACGGCTACTGGTAAAAGCCCAGCTGAAATGAGGTGGGGAAAGAGACTAACCACCAAATTGGACAGGTTACACCCAGACTTCTACCAAGTGCGGAACTGGACATTCCAAACAGATCATTCAAAGTGGGGGATTTAATCTGGGCCAGGAATTATGCACAAGGGGACAAATGGGTCCCAGGGGTGGTCACTGAAATATTGGGTCCCTTGTCTTACACTATTGAGGGGGAAGGAAATAGGATCAGCAAAAGACATATAGATCAGCTAAGAAAGAGAACTATTGGCTGTATACCAGTTGAAGGGGATCAAAGTATACATGGGGGAAACTTTGCATCAAGGCTTATTGATAACAACACGCCAGATAGTGGGGAAGCAGAAACGCAAAATAACCCGTCCACAGGTAACCAACAACAACATAGTCAAATTGACTGGGAAATGCCCCCTCTGAGTAGGCCAGCAATAGCTGATCTTCAAACACAACAACATCCACAAAGTGTCAACAGAGAAGCGTCAGAGCCAGTTAGCCAAGAGTCCAGGTCCACCAAAGTAAGCCAGCCAAGCAGACAATCAGATAGGAATGACTCTAGTATCCATAGCAATAGATACCCTTCAAGAGTCCATAGGCCACCCAAGCATTTAAAGGATTATGTCCATAAATAACAACAACTGGGGGGTAAGGGGTATTGTGTCTGTAAATAGTTGCAAACATGGAAAATAGCAGGTTGCAAAAGCAGGGTTTTGAAGCGGGAGATTCTGGTGCAATCATTGGTTAAAGTAACAAGAAGCGGGAAAATAGTGTTTGATGATTGGTTACAGTTCAAACAGTTCTACTATAAAAGCTTGAAACATTTGACAGTTGTCAGTTGACTTATGTGTATTCAATAAACTCTTTCATTGTGAACCACTCTGAGTCCGCGTCTATCAGAACCAAACAATTGCTAAGCACATTGATTTGTGCTTAGAGTGTAAGCCGCCTTGAGTCTTCGGAGAAGGGCAGGATATAAATGGGATTAAAATAAAAAAAAGTGACTGTTGCAGTCATTACACTGTATGTTTGTAGATGACTTTGTTTTTTGTTTTTTGTTTTGGAGCTGCTGGATCTTTTAGGAACCTCACAGTGGAAAACAAATGTTCCATCAATTCCCCACTATAGTGCTTTAAAACAGAGGTCCCCAACCTTTATGCATCAGGGATCAGTTCCATGGAGAGAGGTTTTTCCGTGGACCAGAGGGTGCGTGGTTTTGTGTGTTGCCTGCATCTCGCAGATGGGGCTTTGCTTATTTGTGTGGGCCAGTTGCTGACCTGGTACTGATCCATGGACTGGGGGTTGGGGACTCCTGACTTAAAAGAATCAAAGATGTGACAATATATGAGGGTGAAATCCTGGTCTCATTTGTGATGTTACAGACTTTTTCACTTCCATAGACTCAGAATTAACCAAAGAATCTATGACAACATTGCTTCAGACCACACCTGACCTAACCAATAAACAAAGATTGAAATACCTCAAATCATAGATTTTCTTCAACTTCTGCCTAACCACATACTTTCAGTACAACAAACCTATCAACAAATCAAACATACACCCATGGGATCCCTGCTTTCAGAACTCATAGTTGCAGTCATAAGAACGTCTGGAATCAATAGCACTCCCACACATACAACCCCAAATATTGATCAGGTATGTAGATGATACCTCTACCATAATAAAAAGGATCAATTATAGAACACCCAGAAATCCATCCACAACATCTTCAAATGAATCTATATCAAAAGGGAAGAAGAAAATGACACCTGTTCTGTACCAGCCTACTACCGGCCCTGCAGAAAAGGCAGGGACAAGCCCTTTACAAAAAGGCAAGAGGCTGGAACTAAGCCTGCCAAATTTATTGACATAAAACAGAGCAAACAGAGCAAAACAGAAACACGAACCATGAAACAGGAGCTATTCAAACGGTTGCCTTCAGCAAACCAGCCCTCCTACACATTCCCCTTTTAAACAGTTCAAGGCATGGCTTCTCTCTGCCTCCTTCTGAGGTGCCCATTGCCTTCCTCTGTTTACTCCTGATTGACTGCCTCCTGTGTCGGGCGTCCTTGAACAGGGCCAGCTGTGGGTCATCTTCATCCATTCTGTCAGGCTCACACAGCTGGGTCTGTGTCGTAACCAGATGGGAGGGGCCTGGCTGAGGGCTCTGCAAAGCCTCAGGGCAGGCTCTCCAACACCCCCTCCTCCTTCTCTGAATCGTCTGACCCAACTGCCGAACCCACAGGCTGACCCTGAATCACAACAACACCCTACCATTGCTGGATATCCTTATTAGTAGAGACTACTATGGCAAACTAGAAACACAAGTATACCGAAAACCCACCTACACCAACCAAGTACTCCACTACCAAAGTAATAACCCAATTTTTCACAAGAGAAGCTATGTAAGAACACTATTTAGATGAGCACAAACACACTGCAGCAATCCTTTACAACAGGAAAAGGAAACAGATCATCTATACAACATCTTCCAACAAAATGCATATCCATGCAACTTCATCAAAATGTGCTTGACCTCTCAACCCAATATAACACAACAAATCATAGCAGTAAAAAGGATAACACTGCCATACATCAAAAACATCTCAGAAACCACCAACAAACTGTTTCAATCTACATGTAGCACACAAACCAATTAAAGTTTCTCCAAAACATTCTAAATAAACCAAAAGATGCAGCAGTCCCTGAAGACAAAAACAAAACAGGAGTCATCTACAACATACAGTATAAAGACTGCAGTAGCCACTATGTAGGACAAACAGGCAGAAGACTAGCAGAAGAAATCTATGAATACCAACTAGCAGTCAAAAAGAAATGACAATTACTCTTCAATTTCACAATAAATGGTGAGTTTAAACTATGGTTTCATAGAAGATAATCAGCATCCTAGACCAAGCCAAGTCCAAAAACACAAGAGAATTCCTGGAAGCCTGGCACTCTGACAGCTGGTCATCAATAGACACATAAACATAAACAATATCTGGCTTCCGGTTCCTGTTTTCCAGAGAGCAGTCTGAAGATTCGGAATGTCGAATCCTTCAGCTGAAATTTCTTTTTGTTGGGGACCCTAAGGGGCCAGAACCCACCCTGAAGGAGTGGAATGAAGGAAGGAAATCCCAGGGACTTAGGAGAGACAGCGGTCTCCCCGAACGATCCAGGAGAAGCCTCCCAGAAACCAACAGAAGAAAAGGCTGGCTAACTCCATATCCAGCCATAGTTGGAGACAACGGAAGCCATAAGCTTTTAAACTAAGTGGATTTTAAACAGCATGCTTGAATCTGGGTAGGAATATTGATTTTCTCTATCTTATCTATTTTCCTGAAGAAGAAAGTCCCAAAAATAAGAGATCTCTGGAAAAAAAGGAGGGAATTTTACTCCCTCCTTTTGGTTACTGGAAGAGGCAAAACTTACCCTTTAGAGAGAGAGAAAAGACTAGAAAGACCTGAAAAATGCGCAAACGCTGACACCTACTGGTGGGTGAGGATTTTTTTTCTCTGACCCTCAAAGTTCTTAGAAAATGCAGCTGTGTAAACAAAGTGAGAGTAACAAATCTGAAGCAATGAATACTTTACAAAAGGAAACATATGATAAGCGGCAACAATTTCAAAGGACAATGATTTTAAACTATAAAGAAATACAGAACAACCTTGAGAGTATGAATCAACTTATCTCCAACCTAATTTCACTCTAAGAAATTTCCCAGGAAAATATGGTAGAGATGACTGAACATAATTCTGAGGATAGAGACTTAAAGATGGAGCCGTTTAAAATTTAAAAAAATCATGACTTAATTCAAATGGGAAATATTTCAACACGTCCAAGCAACTTTGAAGATAAGGAAAAGAATGAGAAAAAAATACTTTACAGGGAAACGAATGATGCAGCAAAACATACTGATTAAGAAAGGCAATGGCCAGAGAAAAAAGATTAAAATGGAAATCAAGAAAATAGATG
This sequence comes from Vipera ursinii, assembly GCF_947247035.1. Taxonomy (NCBI): domain Eukaryota; kingdom Metazoa; phylum Chordata; class Lepidosauria; order Squamata; family Viperidae; genus Vipera; species Vipera ursinii. The sequence continues at coordinate 101,672,647 of NC_139513.1, read as the reverse complement.
ATGGGACTTATCAGAGAGAATACTTAAAAAAGAAACATTTGTTTGAATACGACTAAAAATGGAAAAAACTTTGGAATATATTACTCTTAGAGAGATGATTTTTTTTGTTACTGTAAGAAACATTTGTTTGAATATGGCTAAAGAAATGGAAAAACTTTAAAATATATTACTCTTTGAGGGATGAACTTTTTTTTAATTAATACAATATGTTTTTTTTCCTTTCTGTAAAAAAAGAAAAAAAAGTTGAAATGATTTAAACAAAGCAAACATTTTAGTTATTTAAATGTGACGATAAGAAAAACATAAAAAAGTGTTTTGAATGAAAGTTAAAGGATTAGATGATTAGATCTACTGAATGGAATGCTTAAAGTTTAAATAGATTACATTCTTAGCTATGGTCAAAAAGAAGCAGAAATTGAGGGAATAAATATATATTAAATTAGGAGGGATACATATTTTAAGTTGTATGTTATTTTTTGTATCTCAGTGCTTTTGTCTTTTTTTTCCTTTTTCTTTTTTCTTCTTTCCCCCCTCTTTTTTGTCTCTCTCCTCTTTTCTTTTCTCTTTCTACTTTTTTACTTATTGATTAAGAAATATAAAAGTATGAGAGGGCTTATAGGGAAAAAATGGAATTAAATCCACCAATGTAAATGTAGTTAATTGTTGAAAAAATTGTCACTAGTAAGAATATTTAGAATTTGGGGGGGAGAAATAAGCTGAAATAAACACAGTAACAGGATTTACGATAAGGCAATTAAAATGACAAATAGGATTATTGGAAAAACTATATACTTAATTGTTGTTAATCAAAATAATGAGAATTGTCTTAATCTAATGTTTTGCAAAGAAAGATATTTTGGGGAAAGGGGAAATCAAATGAAATTAACATATGGAATATAGATTATAGAAATTGATTGTTAAAGATTGTCTTATAAATGTTCCCCAGACAAAATACTGTTTACAAATTACTGAATGATTTATGTTTTGTTAAAAAATACCAATAAAATATATACAAAAAAACTTAAACAATATCTACATACTGTGCAAAAGAGACAATCAACAAGCTGAGAAGGGAGCAAAAAGACCAAAACACCTCACCAGCAGCAATAAACAACCAGATAAGCATAGATTAACACCAAGATTAACATCAGACCAACAATCTAGAAGTGAACAATACACCAATCAAAGAACTACTAAACAATCCAACAATAAACATCCCAATCAAAAAATCCCCACCAAGATGACTATTACCAACAATGACAGGGTAAAGCACCAGAATATAAACTGAGAGCAAACCCCATTCACTACCACCGCTGATGATGCTACCTAGTTTAGACAATGAAACACCTGCAAGAAAACAACCAAGATCACCAAGGATCACTCATATTGTCATTGTCAAGTTCTGTAATGCAGTCTGATTATAATATTCATGTGACCCTTTGTTATGCAATATAAGAAGCATGTGCCTCCCTCCCAAGAGCCATGTACTTTGAGAAGTTTGGATGAAGGTCAATCAAGCAATAAAGAGCTTATTGCTTCAGAGCATGCTTTCTAGTACAATTATTCCAAAATTTTAACTTCTAGGGCCATGCTCTTTTTCTAACCAGCTTTAGTTATTGTGAGTATTAATGACTACTGTATGTCAGATTTGTCTCCCACCATTTGACCCAAAGAATTGAACTTCGACATCATGTTGATTCTTTCTTGTCTTCTCAAAACTACAATAAAAGGAGATGAGAAAAGATGGTGGCAGCGTAAGAAGCACTATCAGATCACGGGCAGAGAAGTAAGCAAACTAAGTAGGAAGGTACTAGGACAGGGGGTAAAAAGGGAGGAAAAAGAAGCAGAAAGTTAGATAAGGAAGATAGGAAAGATAAAGGAAAAGATGACAGAGCAGCTGAGCTGACTGGAAAGCTGACCGGAGGCCTGATCAGAGCAGAGATGAGCACCATAGATAGAAGGGAGCTGAAAGAGAAAACAACAAGAGTCCGGAGCAGCGAGCAACAGAAGTGAAGGCAACAATTAAGTTTGAGGTCCCAATAGGAAGGGAGGGAAGACCTCCAGTAAAGAACAAAAAGTAATAGAAGCATAAAAACTATTTTTTTTAAAAAAAGGGAAGAAAAGGATAAATAAAATTAACACAATAGTAAGAAGGTTAAATAAATAACAGGGTAGCACAAACAGGCAGAAAAAAAGATAGAAAAATAGGCATAATTACCCAGAATAGAGAAGCTAGAAACAAGGCTAACAGCAAAGCACATCCACCAACCAAAAACAGGGATTTTCAAACAACAAACTCATGGAACAGGCGACTGATACTATTGTGGTAAGCGCATATGTTCCATGTATGCGCTCATGCCTAAAGAACACCCAAACTATACATGCATTAGATGCAAATTATGTGAACTACTACAGGAAAAAGTTAGGAACTTAGAGGCAACACTAGCCAAATCCCAATGTGTGAAAGAAAGCTCCACCCAAACTGAAATACTGAACAAATAACTCCCAGAGGATTTGACCCTACTGATAAACCCTTGAAGGAAGACAAATGGAGGTATGTCACACAGAGAAGGAAACACAATACTCAAAGAAAGAAACAGCATACAATAAACAAACCCCTTCTGTCCAATCCTACCCAACCAGAAGCAGCCCCATTAAAACTGAGCAATTGATTTATCCCCTTTTAGAAACACAACCTCCCCGTAAAAGAAACCATGCAGACACCTAGCAAAGAAACAACTTCAAATATTCCTAAAAAAGTAACTTCAAATATCCCTAAAAAGCCACATCAATAAACACACATGAGATAAACAGAAAAGCACCCAGAGACTGCAGCCCCCCAAAAAGGAAGGAGAGTGTTGGTAATAGGAGATTCTATCCTCAAAGCAACTGAATCATCCATCTGCAGATGAAACATACAATCCAGGATGGTATGTTGTCTCCCTGGAGCAAAAATCAAAGATGTGGCTGAAAAATTATTAGACCTACAGATTACTACCCCTTCCACCTCCACCACATTGGGACAAATGACACAACAAACAACCTGAGTACAATAGTGATATATTACAAACAACTAGGTAATAAAGTTAAGAAACTAGGAGCACAAGTGGTGTTCTCATCAGTACTCCCAACGAAAGGCCAACACCCATTGAGGGGAAAAAGAATTTTAGAAATAAACCATTGACTAAAGGGTTGGTGTTGCCAAGAAAACTTTGGTTTCCTGGATCATGGACTGCATTTCCTACGTGAAGGACTCATGGCAAGGGACTCTTGGCTGCACCTCACGAAAATAGGCAAAAATGTACTTGGAAAAAGACTGCCCCAACTCATAAGGAGGACTTTAAACTAAAACTGAGGGGGAAGGGTGACCAATCTCTAGAATCTCTAGAACTCAAAACCAATCACAAATCCCAAGAAAACAAATCAAACAATGAGGTAGGAAGTGATGAGGAAAAAATAATTAGGAGATGCAGGAAACATACCCATGGATAGGCATAAAAGTCTTAAATGCTTATATACAAATGCTCAAAGTTTGGGGAACAAACAGATATCAAGTGGGATACAAACTTTGCAGTGAGCGGGAGATCAAAAAGATTCCTAACCAACCTAGCCAACAACTTTGTCACCCAAAAGGTGGAGGAGGGAACTAGACATAAAGCCATACTGGACTTAAATCTTACTAATAGAGAAGAAGTGATAGAAGGAGTTGAAGTTGCTGGAACCTTGAGTGAAAGTGACCATGTCATACTGGAATTTAATATAATGCAAACATTAACAATAGAAAACAATCCAACCAGTGTCTTAAACTGCAAGAGAGCTGACTTTAACAAACTCAGAGAGAACCTAGGAAAGATCCCTTGGATGAAAATCCTAAAGGGGAAAACAACCCAAGAAGCATGGGAAACCCTGAAAACTGCAATCATAAAAGGCCAGACCAGCACAATACCATTACAAGAAATTCAAGAAGAAACCAGCATGGCTACACAAAGATCTCTCTGACAAACTAAAAGACAAAAAGGACAAATACAAAAAAGGAAAGAGGGGCACATAACTAAGGCCGATTATTAGCAGACAACCAGAACATGTAAAGATGAAGTCAGGAAAACAAAGGCTCAGAACGAACAAAGACTTGCAACAGAAATTGAGGATAATAAAAAAGTTTCTTCTAATATATTAACAACAAGAAAAAAAGTCAAGGAAACTATAGGCCCACTAAAGGGAGAATATGGCAAGGAAATAACAGGCACATGGGAGAAACCAGAGCTGCTTAACTGATACTTTGCATCAGTCTTCACCCAAAAAGAAACTATAGCCCAACATACCAAAAAAAAAAACACTGCAAAAGACACACTAGGAACAAAAATTAAAATAAGCAAGAAAATGGTAAGAGAACATCTATCCAACCTTAATGAATATAAATAACCAGGACCCAACAGATTATATCCCAGAGTTCTGAAAGAGCTGGCAGTTGTTATCTCAGAACCATTGCACCACATCTTTCATAAATCCTGGAGCACAAGGATTGGAAAAGGGCTGATGTGGTTCCATCTTCAAAAAAAGAGGGGGGGAAAACAGACCCAGGAAACTACATACCAATCAGTTTAACACCAATACCTGGGAAGATACTAGAAAAGATAATAAAAAAACAGATTTGCAAACAAGTAGAAGCAAATAAAGTCATAACCAGTAGCCAGCATAGGTTTCTTCAAAACAGATCATGCCAAACCAATCTTATTTCATTCTTTGATAAAGTGACTAAACTAGTAGACCAGGGAATTGGTGTGGACATAGTATACTTAGATTTCAGTAAGGCATTTGATAAAGTAGAGCACAACGTACTCCTTGGTAAGATAGAAAAAGGTGGAATAGACAACATCACCACCAGATGGATCTATAACTGGCTGACAAACTGTATTCAATGAGTAGTCCTCAATGGCACTACATCCACATGGAGAGAAATAAGCAGTGGGGTACTACAAGGTTCCGTCTTAGGCCCAGTACTCTTCAATATCTTCATAAATGACTTAGATGAGGGAATTGAAGGGGAACTCATTAAATTTGCAGATGACACCAAACTGACAGGAGTAGCCAACACCCCAGAAGACAAACTGAGGATTCAGAAAGATCTTGACAAACTTGAACAATGGGCCCTATCCAACAAAATGAGTTTCAATGTGGAGAAAAGCAAAGTTTTACATTTAGGCAGGAAAAATCAAAGGTTCAAGTACATATTGAGCAAGACCTGGATTAAAAACAGTAACTGTGACAGGGGCCTTGGAGTCCTAGTAGATGATGACTTGACTATGAGCCAGCAGTGTGCAGCAGCAACCAAAAAAGCTAATACAATCCTGGGTTTTATAAACAGAGACATAGAATCAAGATCACGCAAAGTGCTTTATAAATACTGCTTTATAAACCCTATTAAGACCACATCTGGAATACTGCTGCCAATTTTGGTCACCATATCACAAAAAGAAATGTTGAGAGTTTGAAAAAAATTCAGAGAAGAGCAACTAAGATGATCAAAGGCCTAGAGACTAAAACATATGAAGAGCAGCTGCAAGACTTGGGTTTGGCTAGTCTAAAGAAAAGAAGAAATAGGGGAGACATGATAGCAGTATTCCAGTATCTTAGGGGCTGCCACAAGGAAGAGGGGATCATGTTGTTCACCAGAGCACCATAGGGAAGAATGAGAAACAATGGTTGGAAACTGATCAAAGAGAGAAGCAACCTGGAATTAAGGAGAAACTTCCAGACAGTGACGACAATCAACCAATGGAACAGCTTGCTTCCAGAAATCATGGGTATTCCATCACTGGAGATTTTTAAGAAGAGACTAGACAATCACCTATCTGAGATGGTATAGGTACTCCTGCTTGAGCAGGGGGCTGGACTAGAAGACCTCCAAGGTCCCTTCCAGCTCCTATTCTATTCTATTCTATTCTATTCTATTCTATTCTATTCTATTCTATTCTATTCTATTCTATTCTATTCTATTCTATTCTATTCTATTCTATTCTATTCTATTCTATTCTATTCTATATTTTTCTATATTCTATTCTATTCTATATTTTTCTACTTGCATTTTTATGTGCTTTCGAACTGCTAGGTTGGTTCAATGATATAAATTCATTTATAGGAACATTTCATTTTCTTGACCACAATCACATCTAGCCTTACCAATAATTTTAGAACCTTTTCACTGCAGATGCTGTAGATCAAATGAGTCTTCTGTACATCTGAAAAAATTATCAAAATTTCCCCAAACTGATTCATACTGTTCAACTAGTTCCTTTTCCAGAAGTTGGCAAAATGCTTCAATTAGTACTGATTTATTGAAAAAGGTGGCACTTAATTTTAAAAAAAAAACATATATGAAAGAAAATAAAATTTTAATAGGCTGTGCAAAATTATGACTTCCAGATGATTTACTGTAATGGCTAAAAAAAGATGGGATCTAACAGAAGAATGAGCCTATTTCTCCAGTTAATCCAGCATAGGTTGACTGTTGTATATTTTGCTAATTATTACAGCTTATTTATAGACAGTTTCTAATTAATTTTAGAAAAGTCTCTTCCATTTTCATTATTTTTTTTCCCTCAAGGTAGTACAAAGATATGAATTATTGTTTTAACACTTTGGTTACTTGAGTATTTACTAAAGGAGCCATAGTACTTGTTTCACGTATATCACAAAGTCATAATTGGTGAGCTTTGTGGACTGCAGATAGTTTAATGTTATATGTGAATTGGATGGTAAACCTAGATAGCATATTAAAAAAAGTAGAGACATTACTTTGCCAGCAAAGATCTGTATACTGAAAGCTATGTTTTTTTCCAGTAGTAATGTATAACTGCAATATACTGCAAACCATAATGACAGCTGTCATAGGCCGCATTTACGCGGCCGCACTGACAGCTGTCAAAAAATGACACATGCGCAAACGCTCCCGCAAGCACACGCGGCTGTTTGACAGCTGTCAAACGGCGCGCATGCGCATACAGCCGCGAGCTGTCAAAACCGCGGCTATCCCACAGTGACAGCCGCGAGCTGTCAAACACTAACGCATGCGCACTCACCACCCAACTGTCAAACTCACGGCAAGCCCGGCGGCCGCCGCGAGCTGTCAAAGTTGGCGCATGCGCAGTCGCGGCAATGAGCTGTCAAACGCCGGCCGCCCGCCAAAACCAGCTGACAGGATTCCCTGCCTAGTTACCCGCTAAGCGTTGTCGCTGGGGAAATTCTGCCCTACAGCTGACTGATTGGCCCCCTGTTCTTGGAGGGAAAAATGCACCCAGCTGATTTGCTGTCCCGTTTGACAGCTACCTATATAAGCATGTTGTTTACTGTTCCCGTTGTCCGGGCTGACTAAATAAACCTGTTTAACGAAGACGCGTCTCCCTTGTCCTTCCTGCCGATGAATCACCTGGCGACGAGGATGGGATCCCGGTACTAGCTGAAGCCACGGGCCAGGAGTGTTGCTGTCCGGTCAATCCGCTGAAGTCACTTGCTAAGTCACCGACCGGACAAGCCAACCTACCAGGCGCCCAAAGTACCGCGGACCCCGAATGGCAGCCCTAGGACACATAAGGGAGTTCGACGTCCGGCACCCCGAAGGATGGGAGTCGCATTTGGGCCAGGTCGAGGGGTACCTCCTCGTAAATAAGATCACGGAGGACCGCCACAAGGCTGCCGCGCTCCTATGCCTGAGTGGGCCAGCGGTGTACGACATCGCCGTTGGCCTCTGCAGCCCGGACCCGGTCACCACCATTCTGTTTGCCGAGCTCACGGACCGCCTCAGCAAACACTTCGTGCCAAGGCGGTCCGAACTGTACTGGCGGCTCTCGTTTGCCCGTCGGAAGCAGCAGCCGGGCGAGACCACCACCGCGTTCATCGCGACCGTCAGGCACGCCGCCCGCAAATGCCATTTCCCCGACCTGGAAGACCGGATCCGCGATCAAGTCATCGCCGGTCTCCAGAACCCGCGCCTGCAGAGGAAACTTGTGGCAAAGCCCACAATGAACCTCGCAGAGCTCACGCTAGAAATAATGGCATACGAAGATAGCCATCGCGACGAAATCGAGTCGTTTGGCGAAAACCCGGGCAACTCTGTCCATCAGGCCAGGGAACTCGACCAGGGGCCGCCGGAGCCCGAATCCGGGGTCGACGCGATCCTCTCCCGTTTCAACCGGATGACCGCCGGCCGGGAAAGGAACCGCAACCAAGACCGACAACCGGGCCCCAACGCGAAGAAGCCGCAGGCCAACGCCAGAGCAAAGTGTGCCAGTTGCGGCAGAAGCCATGCCCGAGCCACCTGCAGGTTTAGGAACGCGAAGTGCCACGGCTGTGGCAAGACCGGCCACATCCGATCAGCATGTCGCAGCCTAAACCGGGAGACCCTCCACGACCTTGACGAGATCCCCGCAGGTAGGACAGTCCCTCCCCGCCCTCAACCAAGGGTTATAGGGTCCATACGCTCCTTAACTAAAACCCCCGCTAACAACATCCCCAGAGCCAAAGTTAGGACGTGGGTCAAAATACAGGGAATCCCCTGCGAAATGGAGGTCGACTCAGGATCCTCCGTTTCAATCCTGTCAGGAGACACCCTCCAAAAGATAGCCACCAAAACAAATCACCGCATTCCTATCCAACCCTCCAGGGTCTTGCTGGCAGATTTTCAAGGGGCGCAAATAGATTTAAAGGGACAAGCCGTCCTAAAGGTCGATTTTAAAAAATTCTCTGGCCACTTAACAGCCCAAATAACCAAGCAACCAAGAACTAGTTTGATAGGACTAGACTGGTTTGAGGCATTAGGCATTCGCCTCGAAGGAACAAACCGCATCCAAACCGACTCTTTAGATAATATCTGCAAAAAATTTGCGGATGTGTTTGACGGCTCACTGGGCAAATACAATGGCCCCCCCATCGACCTCAAGTTCAAACCAGAGGTCGGACCAATTAGAATAAAAGCCAGGAAAGTTCCTTTCGCCCTAAAACCGAAAATAGACAGAGAAATAGACCGGTTGCTCAAGCTAGGAGTCCTAGAACCAACTGACAGCGGAACTTGGGAAACCCCCATAGTGACACCTGTCAAACCCAATGGTGACGTCAGAATCTGCGCAGACTATAAAGCGACCCTCAACCGCGCACTCAACCCGCATGCGTACCCAGTCCCGTCAGTAAGAGACGTTCTATCAGAAATAGGGTCCGGCTCCATTTTCGCCAAACTAGACTTGGCACATGCCTTCCTGCAACTCCCAGTAACCAGGGAAACCGCAGAAGCCCAAACCATAGTGACGCACAGAGGGGCGTTCAAAGTGAACCGCCTCCAATTCGGCATCTCAGTGGCACCTGGAATATTCCAGGAAGTCATGGAGCGCACCCTCAAAGGCATCCCCGGAGTCTGCCCGTATTTTGATGACGTCCTCATCGCGGGCGATTCCACCCAGTCCCTAGCAACCAGGCTGCACGAAGTCCTCTCGAGATTCCGCGCAGCTGGCTTAAAATTAAAACGTGAGAAGTGCTCAATCGGAGTACCCTCCGCAGAATTCCTGGGGTACAAAATAGATGGCAAAGGCATTCACCCCACCAACGCAAAAATACAGGCAATACAAGCCGCACCCCCCCCAAAAAATAAAACGGAGCTCCAGGCATTCCTAGGGCTCCTAAATTTCTACCATTCATTTCTACCCGCAAAAGCCACAATAGCAGAACCCCTTCATAGGCTCCTGGACAAAGGGGCCCCCTGGAAGTGGACTCCACTTCACAATGACAGCTTCAAACAGCTAAAACAATTACTTTCCAGCGATACAACCATATCGCACTACAACGAAACCAAACCCCTATGCATCGCCTGCGATGCTTCACCTTATGGCATCGGGGCAGTTGTCAGCCATTCCCTTAACGATGGCACGCAAGCCCCAATCGCTTACTATTCAAGGACACTTTCAAAAACCGAGCGCAATTACGCGCAAATAGATAAGGAAGCCCTGGCTATCGTAGCTGGAATTAAAAAATTCCACGATTACCTCTACGGCAGACCATTTACAATCTATACAGATCACAAACCTCTCCTAGGCATATTCACATGGGACCGCCAGACCCCGCAAATTTTATCCCCGCGAATGCTTCGCTGGACGACATTCCTCTCTGCCTACTCCTATCAGTTAATCTACAAGCCTGGGAAGGAAATGTCCCATGCAGACGGCCTTAGCAGGCTCCCACTGCCCCAGATAGACCCCGACCCAGCTCCAGCCGGCCAGGTCCTGGCCATCCAAGAACTCACAGAATGCCCAGTAACTGCCAAAGACATTGCAATTGCCACAACCAGGGACCCCACCCTCAGCAGGGTACTCTCATGGGTCACATCAGGTTGGCAATCAACCTGCCCCTCTCCCTCCATCCAACCTTATTTCGCAAAAAGACAAGAACTTTCAACACACTTAGGCTGCATCCTTTGGGGCTGCAGGGTAATAATCCCCTCATGCCACAGAGCAAAAGTTCTCCAAACCTTACATGAGGGCCACCCTGGCATTTCAAAAATGAAGGCTCTGGCACGCAGCTACATCTGGTGGCCTTCCTTAGACAGGGACATCGAGCAGCACATAGCCGGCTGCTATCTCTGCCAGCAAACCAGACCCTCCCCTCCACACGCCCCAGTCCACAAATGGAAAACCACTTCCAATCCTTGGTCCCGCATCCACCTCGATTACGCAGGACCATTCCAGGGACAAACATTTTTAATTATTGTAGACAGTTACTCAAAATGGCTGGAGGTTCTCCCGGTTTCAAGCACCACATCAGAGGCCACTATTCAAGCCCTAAGGGGAGTTTTTGCCACCCACGGTCTACCAGATGTCATAATCACTGACAACGGACCTCAATTTACCTCCCGTGATTTCCAGATCTTCACGAGGAGGAACTGTATTAGACACGCAACATCGGCTCCGTTCCACCCGTCCAGTAATGGCCTCGCAGAGGTCATGGTAAAGACCACCAAAGACTCTCTGCGCAGGATAATCGTCGGAAACTGGCACCGTCGACTCGCCCGCTTCCTCCTCGCTCACCACTCCACTCCCGTGTCCACCACCGGTAAATCCCCAGCAGAACTGAGATGGGGTCGCCGACTGGTCACTCGTCTTGACAGACTGCACCCAGACAGGCCAGCGGCCGAAAAAACCAACAACTTGCCACACAAAACATTCTCCAAGGGACAAAATGTCTGGGCCCGAAATTATGGGGGAAGGGATAAATGGACCCAGGGGGTGGTTCTCGATCAAACTGGGCCCCTGTCATACACCATCAATGCTGGCACGGGACTCACACTACGGAGACACGCAGATCAACTCCGACCCAGGTCACCCCCCAACACCTCCACGCCAGAAACAGCGACGGAAGAACCTGCACCCCCCAGCACCGTTCACCCAGAGATTGTCCCCGCTCCAGTCGATCTGCCTCCCGAGGAAGCCCCCGCAACAATAGAGAAACCTCCACCTCGCAGATCCACGCGACAGAAAAGGCCGCCAGCATACTTACTGGACTTCGAATGGGCCGGGAGCGCGCCAACAAGTTCTAACACTGTTGAAAGTTAAATTAAATTACCTTGTTCAGTTCAAGGGGGGGGAAAGGGGTGCAATATACTGCAAACCATAATGACAGCTGTCATAGGCCGCATTTACGCGGCCGCACTGACAGCTGTCAAAAAATGACACATGCGCAAACGCTCCCGCAAGCACACGCGGCCGTTTGACAGCTGTCAAACGGCGCGCATGCGCATACAGCCGCGAGCTGTCAAAACCGCGGCTATCCCACAGTGACAGCCGCGAGCTGTCAAACACTAACGCATGCGCACTCACCACCCAACTGTCAAACTCACGGCAAGCCCGGCGGCCGCCGCGAGCTGTCAAAGTTGGCGCATGCGCAGTCGCGGCAACGAGCTGTCAAACGCCGGCCGCCCGCCAAAACCAGCTGACAGGATTCCCTGCCTAGTTACCCGCTAAGCGTTGTCGCTGGGGAAATTCTGCCCTACAGCTGACTGATTGGCCCCCTGTTCTTGGAGGGAAAAATGCGCCCAGCTGATTTGCTGTCCCGTTTGACAGCTACCTATATAAGCATGTTGTTTACTGTTCCCGTTGTCCGGGCTGACTAAATAAACCTGTTTAACGAAGACGCGTCTCCCTTGTCCTTCCTGCCGATGAATCAATAACTGTGAGAGTTGAATTTCACAAATTGTTTGGATGTGGAATTATATTCCATATCATAAAATGTTTTTGTTGTTGTTCAGTCAGTAAGTCATGTCTATCTTTGCAACCCCATGGAGCATAGCACTCCAGGCTCCCTGTGTTCCACTGTCTCTTGGAGTTTGCTTAAAGTCATGTTTACTGCATTGATTATACTACCTAACCATCTCATCCTCTGCCATCCACCTTAATTTTTGCATTTAATTTTTCCCAGCATCAGTGAATCTTCTCTTCTCTTCTCTTCTCTTCTCTTCTCTTCTCTTCTCTTCTCTTCTCTTCTCTTCTCTTCTCTTCTCTTCTCTTCTCTTCCCTTCCCTTCCCTTCCCTTCCCTTCCCTTCCCTTCCCTTCCCTTCCCTTCCCTTCCCTTCCCTTCTCTTCTCTTCTCTTCTCTTCTCTTCTCTTCTCTTCTCTTCTCTTCTCTTCTCTTCTCTTCCCTTCCCTTCCGTTCTCGGTCAAAGTATTTGATCTTCAGCTTCCGTATCTGTCCTTCAAAAAGAGCAGTTAGGGTTGGTTTCTTTTAGGATTGTTTGATTTGATCTCCTTGCAGTCCAAGGGACTCTTTAGAGCAGGGATATCAAACTGTTGGCCCGCAGGCTGGTTGCATTATACGGAGGCCATGCCCATCCCAGCTCCAGCAATGCAAAAAAAGGTGCAACACATCATGTCATGTGACATCACGTGACATGGCAAGTTTGACACCCATGCTCTAGAGTCTTCTCCAACACCCCAATTCAAAAGCTTCAATTTGGCACTCAGCCTTCCTTATGGTCCAACTCTCACAGTCATACATTACTACTGAAAAAAACACATAGCTTTGATTATACAAACTTTCATCGGCAAAGTGTTGTATCTACTTTTTAATATGCTATCTAGAACCAAGCATCTTTTAATTTCATGGAAGTGATCATCTGCATTGATCTGGGAGCCCAAGAAAATAAAATCTGTCACTGCTTCTATTTCTTCCCCCTTCTATTTGCCAGGAAGTGATGGGACCAAATGCCATGATCTTAGTTTTGTTTTGTTTCTTTTTAATGTTGAGTTTCAAGACAACACAAAATGCTTGTTTTATGATATTTTTGAGAATAAAAAACATCACTTTCATAAGATTGAGATATTTCCTCTCCTCACAGTGTAACCTTATCCTAGAAATGTGAAAACAGAGAATGATGCTAAATTAAACGAAATACAATGTATTGGAATCATTACCATATTTCTTCTTATAGAGCACTGCTTCTCACCCTTGGCAATTTCTAGAGTTTGAAATTCTTAAAGTTGCTGAGACTGTAAAACAGTGTTGTAGAGTTAAAAATGGAATAAGAAGTGGTGGGACAAGAAAAAAATTGTAAAATATTGCAGACTACAGTAGTCTTTTACTATACTGTTTCAAAATATAATAGCAACACAGAAAATATGAAGAACTCACAAATTAAGAATGAAGTAGATTTGGTAGAATGAAGTAGATGCTTCACATGACCAGGTATTGGAGGATAAAACTGAAATATTAGGCTAGTGGAATAATGGAACACTTTCCAAAGCCATGGTTGAAATAAGATTTCATTGGAGATAGCAAAATGTTTTTGCTCAGCCCTAGTAAAGAAACAATTTCAGAGGCTTGCTGGAGAGATATTGTGAATCTGGAGTTGATGATTATGGCAAAGACCAAGGAATCGGTAAATAGATTAATTCCTTGGAACCACTCTGGATAAGGAGAAGAAGGGAGATTACCCATATACACTCCAGATAGCTGGTCCTCACAATCAGACCTCTGGGCAATGGTTTTCCATGGTTTTAAGTGCTGGGAGATGACAGCATTGGCCTTCTTGCTTACAACTGCAACAGAGACTTTTTAAAGAACACCAAGTTCTGAAATGTCACTTTCTCATCAAACTTTTAATGACTCTTAAAGCTAGATCGCCCTCACATCCAGATAGGTTTGTTGTGATAGAAATGGCTAGTGTACATTATTATGTAAAAGTAAAAAGTTGAGTTTGAATGTTATTATCTCATTCTACTACACCAAAGGGAGAAGCCAACGCCTTTTCTATCTGGCCACAAATGTAAGATCTAAGGATATGCTCTTACCTTCCTGATGAAAATATGGAAAGCAAACTTGAGATTTTGAAAGAAATCAAGGAGACATGCAAAATAAAACTTTGTAATAGTTTATAATAGCTGATTTCCAATCCACAAAAAAAAAACAAAAAAACACTGACCATGCTGTTAAGTTTAGCATACAGGCAAATAGGAAACTGACACGAGGGATCCTTGGTGCTCTCTGAGCTTGGCTGTTTTCTTGCAAATGTTTCATTACCCAAACTAGGTAAATCAACAGTGCTGGTATGGAGTGGTTTTTTGTTTTTTTTTAGCACTGACGATCTTATCTAATTTGGGTAATGAACCATCTGCAAGAAAACATCCAAGCTAAAAGAGTACCAAGGACCCCTCATTTCAACCCTGAGTGCAAATAGTCTCCCTATTCTGGTTTAACATTTGACTATAAGTGGAGAAACTTCTAAAATATAAGGGAACTTATAAAATAAATAAATTGAAGGTTAATAGGCTAAATCTCATGGTGGCTGATGATTATTTAAAATCAAAGTAAGTGAAAGTCAGGTAAAATTTATTCCATACTGAGTCAATAAGGTTAAAGAGTTATTAGGGATAAGATGAACAAAAATTGTGAGTCATCTACTAGTTGCATAAACAAATAATACTAGAATAAGCACATCCTATGGACAGAAAGATTCTTCCTTAATGCACAATACACATTTCAAAATCCAACCCAGTGAAAGAAAAAATAAAAACTGTTTGATGGAAGAAGGGCAACCTTCGTATGAAAGTCCGTGACCATACTACAAAAATAGCTTCTGTCCTTGTTTCTCACAATATTTCAGCTGTTTATTTTTTAAAAAAAAATAATAATACTTTTGAGACTTTTATTTTATGGTAATTTAAGCTGCTTTCTGCAATCTCCAAAGAACTTTAGTTTGAACATAAGCCTTAATAAAATGGCATTTATAATCTTATGGAAACCCCCACCCTCACACTGGTGTTATTATGTTGTTGGATAATGAAACATCTGCAAACAAACAATCAAGCTCAGAGAGCACCAACAATTCCAAAGTCTTAGAAATGTTTGTCATCTAAAATCTGATCTCTCAATATTGACCTTACTTTGCATAGCAATAGTAAGAAGCAACCACAATAACAATAAAGATGGGAATTTTCTTTCTATAGCTGTGTTGATCTTTTGCTGGATGTATTCCAGTACAGAATGAAGAATCATCTGTCTGAGATGCTTCAGTGTGGATTCTTGCAATGAGCAGGAGGTTATGCTTGACTATATAAAAGACGGTTTCAAACTCTGTAAAATTATAGAGCACTATCCATGTTTCAGAGTAAAATAAAAATGAATACTTAAAAAAATCACTTATTTCATTGTCTTAAAAGGGAATCCCAAAATACATTTTAATTTTGATGGGCCCAGAGAAAAGAAAGTTAAGGGATCATTTCAGAAACATTTTGGCTGCTTCTTTTTCCTTAAAGAGCATATTTGAAAAGGTGTCCGTTTAGTTAAAGTTGTATTCATTTTAAACATACCCTGGACCTCTTTTTACCTTTTAAAACATGCTTTTGTTTCACCATTCTTCAAGACTGAATGTTCTGTATGGCACTGTGGTATAAATGAGGAAATCTGGGGCCTTTTAGAGAACACTTTTTTGCTATAATTATAATTAAAGATGGCCCTTTATACAAATATTTGTTTTCATGCAAAGGTGCTATTGCTAAGTGCTGTTCCTGTAACATTCTGGAGGTTGTTGACAAATTGAGAAACATTTCCCCAATTCAGATACTATCAGATGCTATCCATCTGAAACTTCTTATGGAATTGTAAGTGTATGGAATGGTAGTTCCTCTCACAAAATTACAGGATTTGATCCTTTGAGAAGTCTCTGTGCTGAAATTTTTTGGAGGAAGTTCAGTGGGGACTCATAAAATTACAATCTGAACTTTTAACTTTCACCTTGCAAAGTTGGTCCAGAAAAATTTGCAATAGATGTGATTAAAAATAAATTTAATTTCCTATTTGGTTACCTACAGATCTTCCATTCAGGTTTTAAAGAGACCATTAAATATTTAATTATATACATTCACTTTTAAAAATTATATCTAGGGGGTCCATTTTCCTATTGCCATCTTCAGTTCCACAGGAGTACAGATCAATTTAACTATGAACACTTTCCTAAGCTGACATTTTCTGTCACTGATTGATTTATGAAATACAAAATGTATCTTCAAGTTTCTCAAACTAAACATATATCATTATAATTGTGATTTGCTAATTTGTTTTTTTTCTCATTATTGCTCTCTCTATAAATTACAAGTTAGTATAATGATTAAATGTACAATTAATATTTCACTTGTCTGCTATGCATATTTTTTTTTCTTATATTGCCTTTAATTCATTTTTCAGACAGAAATAAAATAGGAGTGTATGAGGATAATAAAATTATCTAATTATTCATGTTGATTGGTAGAAAAGAGATTGTTAACACATTTTGTAAGCTTATTAAGCTCTGTTTATTTTCCTCTAATACCTGTAAGTTATGGTTTGTTTTATTTAGTATTCGTTTGTATGGAGTAACATTGCATTTTTAAACAATCTTGCATTTAGGAACTTAATAGATTCAAACTTCTTCAGTTTTAACCAGAATGCTGGATTGTGTGCCTATAAATGAGCTGTCTAAGGCTGTCTTGCTTGCTCAGGATGCCTCTTTAGAATAGCTACTTTAAGGTCCATTCATAGTTTGCATAAACATGGTTTGATTTGGATCACTGAAGGACCATTACATACTATATTAAACTTACAAGAATGCATTGAAACATACCGTCTGACCAGTTTCATACTGTCTTGTTTATATATATTAGTGGACTGGCATGGAACTACTTCACAAGTTGTTAAACTTCTTGCCTCTTTGGTAACTTTGGAATGTATTTAGGGAAAGAATTAGTTGCTAATACAAGGAGGAAATGATTACATAACAAATTATATGACAGCTATTGATTTTAAGGGTCATATTTGCAAACGCTGAAATTGATCTATTTCTTTTGAAATGCAGTCCTAAACCTAGCAGGACTGGTGAGTAGAATGAAGTTTTAAGCTAAAAGTTTAGGATTTCTTGCTTTTTTAAAAGATTGGATAATTCAGAGATATTTCCTGTTTCTCATTTTTCCCTTCTAGGGCCTTCAAATCATCACAGTCAGTCAACTCTGAGACCACCTCTTCCACCACCTCACAATCATACTCTATCCCATCACCATTCTTCTGCCAACTCCCTCAACAGGAATTCCTTAACAAATCGGCGGAACCAGATCCATGCGCCAGCTCCTGCACCAAATGATTTAGCCACCACTCCTGAATCTGTTCAGTTACAGGATAGCTGGGTGCTGAATAGCAACGTGCCACTTGAGACCAGGTAAACAAAAGTTGATATTTGCAAAATGATTTTAAAAGCATTCCTTTTTTTAAAAAAAAGAATGGCTTTCTTAAGTCATTCACAAGACTAGTTTGTTGAGATTTCTAGAGAGGCGAAATCATTCTTTGGACAGCATGTTCACATAAGTCATTTTTTAATTACTTACTAATTTATTAGATGTGTATAGAGGCCTACCTCACATAAATGATTCTTGATAGCTTACAATAAAATAGATTTTTTAAGAACCTAAAATTGTATGTTAAGATACTTAATATAAAATAAAAACACATAGCAGTTGAGTTTCATAAATAACTATCAATAAAGCCAAGTGACAGGCCCTATTAGGCTCCTGGGTTCCAGGCCTGGTCACACAACCAAATTTTTAGGGCCTTGCAAAGAGCCAGCAGGGTCAGGACTAACTTAATCTCAGGTGAAATTAATTCCACACCATGAAATTAATTCCACAACAGAAAATACCCTCTTCCTATAGCCAAGTTATATTTAATTATGTCTAGCCCTTCATGAAGGTCCAGGTGCTAAGGATCTGGATGTTAATATCTAATGATTTCAATAAAAAAAATTAAGCAAGCTCATTATCAGCAAGAGGTCTTTGCAAGAACGTTCACCTTGTTTGAAGCAAACTGATAAAAAAGCCTATCCTGATAAATAATAATGCTAGACAAAAGCAATATAATGTAATGAAACCAAAATCCTAATTTTAATATGTAAATTTATTTAATGAATGTTGATCAGTTCAACTTATTCTTGTTGGATACATATGTATTTGTCAGACATATTTTGCATATCTAACAAACAAAATTCATGTCACATATTCTACTCCAAAGCACAGGAAGGTGTTACAAGGGTATACTGACTAAGTGTTACTAATACATAATTTATTACTTCAGAAGGAGCCAAATGCATAGTCTAATTTGAAAGTAAATATTTTGGAAAGCTGGAAAAACAATCACTGATTCAAGACAGACCAAAGTATAATTTTCATTTATACTTCAGCCAATGTGCAGTCTTATTTAAATCCCCCTTGTAGACTGTCAATTTGATTTCTGCAGGGCAAATGCTAATGTCTCAAAATGTTCTGTGTTTGTTGACAGTGACAGAAGGAGAAAAAACTTTTTAAAGATTATTTTAAAATACTGTTAATAATTTTTGTGTTTTGCTACATCTTAAATTTAGAGTCCATTTACAAATGTATCAAATATATGGATGCATTACAATACAAAAATCTAAAAAATTTTGTATTGTAATGCCTCTACATTTTTTTGTGGAATGAGTTTGTAAATGTAGACTAAAAATTCCTAGATAGTTGCTAATTTCTCTTATCACTCCTTCTAGCTCTCTTGTGTGCATCTGTGTTGTCTTCTCACATTCCTAGTAATATATTTTTGTTTTCCAATAGCTGTCCGTACATATCCTAGATCCTAGACTAAATTTGTTTATTAGACTGCCATTATTTTTGAAGCCATCATGTAAAACATATATGAGGTTTTACATGATGCCTTTAAAAAGCATGGCAGTCTAATTTTTATTCGCCATCATTTTCATTGTGTGAAAATATGGTCTGAAGAAGCTAGAATAATAAATATGGCTTCTGATGTAACAAAAAAGTCTGCACTTGACACATTAAAGCCTATATGTATTGTAAGAAGGAAGGAAGTCTATGATGCAGCATGAATAGATTTACAACAATACTTACAACCTACATACATTTGGCATGTCTAAGGCAAGAATCAAAGTATCAGGCAACCTGAAACTAAGTTCTCCATTCCTATCTGTGTGCTTCAGTTTTTTATAGCATGACCATTCTGAGGCCCATTCAGTGATGATAGACCAACAGCATAGGCTTCTCTTTGTCTCTTCAAATTGGGATAGAACTCTGAAGCCACACCCTGACATACATGGAGATCCCCTTTTAGTAAATAAGGCAGAACAATCTACTGTATATACGGACATAATATATATTACAGAATATAAGCATTAGCATTTCTATGAGGGAGAGCAAACCCACATCACTCGTGGGCTAAATATCTTCTTAGCCCTGTAATTAATGCCCACTTAAATATGTAATCATTAAGATTCAGAAAAAAAACAATTGGAAAAGCTGAGGATGAAGGTGACTAAAGTCATTTATAAGCTCTTCGACCAGACGAGAGGGGGAACATGCATGCCTTTTTAATTATGTCCCAAAGGTGCTTTTTCAGGAGACAACTGGACTTTATTGTTTTTCTTTGAAAATGTTTTGCTTCTCATCCAAGAAGCTTCTTCAGCTCTGACTGGATGTTGGAGAATGGAAGGATTTATATTCCTTGCAGACAGCTGGTCATTTGCATCCTTTTTAGAGAGTCCTTGTGGCCAGTTGGAGGTTTATCTGTATCCTCAGGGTCACCTGAAGAGTGCAATTGTGTGTGGAGCCTTCTTAGCTACAGGATGTTTTCTGTTGTAGATAGGTGCAGGCTGTTGGGGATGAGTCTTTGTTGTCTGCATCTCAAGCTGAAGTGCAAATGGTTCCTGTAGTCTACAATGTTTTCTGGAAATCCATTCATACTCCCTCCCCCACTCAAAGAATGTTCATCCCAAAGTGCATAGCTAAATGTCTATGGCGATTCTCAGTCATCCAGGACATGGTTGTCCCAAAAGTGTTTTTTCCAGGAGGCAACTGGACTTTTTTTTGTTTTTTCTTTGAAAACTTTTTAATTATGCTTTCTGTGGCTCCACCTCCCAAACCAAAACATTACAGATGATCACCCAGCATTTAGGGCCAACAGCACTACTGGAAGAGATAATCTGCATCTCTTTAATCCATGTGGTAACCCAAATAGTGTTTCAGGCTTGTGCAGTTGGTCACAAGAGATATGTGGACAGTGCCATATCTAAACAAAACACCAAGTCGCAATATGTAGAGTGGAATTTGTTCCATGTGTAAATGCTAAGAAAAATAAATAAAATATTTATGTAGTCAGCTTCACCTTGCTGTGGGTGGGTGCATTGGTCTTTGACCAGGTTTTATTCAGGGTGCATCTGGTGAATATTATGGACAAATTAGTAAATCTGCCACTAGGTCCTGTGATGTATACTGGAAAAAAATGTCAAAAAGTTTAATCATAACTTCTCATTATTTTCTTTCACTCTTGGTATGTATGTACCTAACACCTTAGATAAACATTTAAGAATATTGATTTGGGAGTAAAAGAAATCAAAATGAGAATGTAGGTACCTGCCTGTACAGAATTTAGCTATAATCTAAGCTAGTGTTATCAACACTGGTTTGTACTCTTTCCAAAGCTTTCAGATCATTTTTTTCTAGTTTACTCAGAATAGGTGAATATTAAATATGTATCCTGTTACTTTTAGAACTTCAGGAGATTTTATCTTCATCACTCCAGTGCTATTGAGTAGATTTGAAACTGGTTCATGAAGACCTTTGAAAGTTGAGACTAGGATCCAAAAGACAGTGAAAGCAAAATGAAAATAGAAGGGGAAAAGGAAGATTTATAGTAACAGAACATCAGCTCTGCTACATAATTTTCCTGAGCATATTTCTTTGACTCAAGAAGGTTGTAAGAGATAAGAATGTTTTGGCCAGTTGCCCAGACCTTGTTCATTGTTCCTGCCAAATTTGTTGAGAATCAGTCAGCGATGATGTGTTGCTTAATCTTGGATAGTATGGTGAATCTAGCATTTATTGCTGAGAATTGCATTGATGAAAATACTGATTTGTTTGGACACACTGAATCTTTGGAGTTTCTCGTTTCCTAAACTAGATGGCAAAAGGCAATAAAGCACTTAGCTATTTCAGAATTGTATGGATTTTTACTGATGTACAGAGACAGACTAGCTGTCTCTAAGTTAATATGTTTTCCTTAAAGCATGTTCTTGAATTTTCCTTGATCATAACTACAGAATCTTTGAAGTTTTTAAATATTTAAGTGTAAAGATCTAAGGTATAATAACAACTTAATTTTGCTCAGAAATAAATTTAACTTCTTAAAGGTAAAGGTTCCCCTGCATATGCGTGTTAGTCATTTCCAACTCTAGGGGCCGGTACTCATCTCCGTTTCAAAGCCGAAGAGCCAGCGCTTGTCCGAGGACGTCTCCATGGTCATGTGGCCAGCATGACTAGACGCCAAAGGCGCACGGAACGCTGTTACCTTCCCACCGTAGCGGTCCCTATTTTTCTACTTGCATTTTTACGTGCTTTCGAACTGCTAGGTTGGCAGAAGCTGGGACGAGTAACAGGCGCTCACTCTGTTACGCGGCACTCGGGATTCGACCCACCAAATTGCCAACCTTCTGATCGACAAGCTCAGCGTCCTAACCCACTGATCCACCATGTCCCTTTTAACTTCTTAGTCAGCCTTTAACCCCAAATTAAAAGAATTATAGTTGGAATAAGAAATCAGTGGCAGAATATCTGTGGGAAGGATTGAAATACCGTAGTTTCCGGCGTATAAGACGACTTTTTAACCCATGAAAATCTTCTCAAAAATCAGGGGACGTCTTATACACCGGGTGCTGAAACTTTAGGGACAGGGCTGGCTGGAAAACCTGGAGCGGATCTTCCATTTAGTCTGTGCAGAGAAAGCAGGACCAATTGGAGTAGAAGCTGCAGTCTGTGATTTTTTACAGGCTGGGGTCTGGGTGTCTTTCCTTCTAAAGTTGAAGAGGAGCTCTAGGCAGGTGGGGAATGCACAAGCAACTTGAAAGGCAGGTGGGGAATGCTGTAGTCAGAGCAGCTTCTTAGCTCTAAGGACACATTTGACTCAGGAACTGGGTGGGCTGGCTGAAAAACCTGGAGCGGATCTCCCATTTGTTCTTTTTTTTTTAATCCCATTTATATCCTGCCCTTCTCCGAAGACTCAGGGCGGCTCACAATTTAAAGCACAAATCAATGTGCTTAGCAATAGCCTTCATTCTATGTATATGCCTGCTTATTAGAGCTTTCACCCCCCCACAAGCAGCATTATTACAAAGTCAGCTTATTGCTCCCAACAATCTGAGTCCTCATTTTACCTACCTCGGAAGGATGGAAGGCTGACTCAACCTTGAACCTGGTGGGATGAGAACCTGCACTAATTGCAGGCAGCTGGTATTACTTAAGGCTCTGCGCAAGGAAAGCTTTAGAGTGAATTAGGAAAAGTGAAAAAGTGAATTAGGAAAATAGGAAACGGTTGCTGGAATTGGGTATGTGTAGTTTAACGAAGAGAAGGGTGAGGGGTGACATGATAGCAGTGATCCAATATCTCAGGGGCTGCCACAAAGAAGAGGGAGCCAAGCTATTCTCCAAAGCACCTGAAAGCAGGACAAGAAGCAATGGATGGAAACTAGTCAAGGAGAGAAGCAACCTAGAACTAAGGAGAAACTTCCTGACAGTTAGAACAATTAACCAGTGGAACAACCTGCCTCCAGAAGTGGTGAATGCTCCAACACTGGAAGTTTTTAAGAAGAGACTGGACAGCCATTTGTCTGAAATGGTATAGGGTTTCCTGCCTTAGCAGGGGGTTGGACTAGATGACCTCCAAGGTCCCTTCCAACTTATTATTATTATTATTATTATTATTATTATTATTATTATTATTATTGTTATTATTATTATTATTATAGTTTAATCCACTTGCACTGTTTTATGTTTACATGTTTGATGACAAACAGCCTTATGTTTATAAGTGACAGTTTTCCTACTAAGTACCTGCATGTCATAAGCATTTGAATTAAAATTACCATATTAAAATCAAATCTGATGTTTTTTAATTTTTATTTTTTGTGCGTTGGAAGAGGGGTAGTCTTATACGGCGAGTATAGCCCAAACCCTATAATTTAACAGGAAATGTAGGGGGTCGTCTTATACGCCCAGTCGTCTTATACGCCGGAAAATACGGTAGCCTTTCTTTAATAAAAAATTAGTAAATTTATTATATAAAGCTGCATCATTTATAAATTCTTATTATTTATTCATTCATTTATCAATTTTAAAAACTGTCCATCTCTCTCACAGATGGATCTTGGGTAGTATGCTCATAACATATTAAAACATAAAAAAGTGAAAGGGAATTAAAAGATGGGGGAGAGCTTTAGGCAGGAGGGTGGGGGCCTGCTTCACCTCCCAGGGAGAGCGAGAATATTCCAGAGCAGGGGCCAATTGCAGAGAAGACTTTCTTCCTAGACCCCTCCAGCTGGAATTGTCTAACAGACCGTGTCCATAACATATTTTCCCTCCCTGACTGGGTGGGACAGACTGATGTAATGGGACAATGAAGGGAAGGAGGAGAAAATGAATTTATTCACTGCTGCTTTCCAGGTTGATGTCCTACAGGCAGCAAAAGGAAGTTCTCCATGTATTGTAATGATGCTGTGTATACACACTATAATCTTGGTTCAAAAAGTATTGACACTCATACCTTTGCCAAGTAAAAAAATGCCTTTTGATGTGGATCCTTGTTTATCTTTCAGTCCTTCCTTTCTCTCTCCGCCATACTTCCTTAATTTGTCACTTCCTCATATCTGTTGAATGGCAAACGTCCATGCTTTCTTTTTTTAAAGTTTGAAATGAAATTGGGTATAAATAGAATGATTACTTTTACGAAAATAGCAGAAGTCTTTCTCACACAACAATACATTTAATAACAAGAAAACAAACATAGGTAAGAAGACATTTTAACTGTGTTGTTCAGGTTTTTTGAATGTCAGCCCAGACAGATTTTTCCTCCCATTTTTAATAATAATAATAATAATAATAATAATAATAATAATAATAATAATAATAATAATAATAATAATAATAATAAAAAGATATACCTCTTTAGCAAATAGCATTAATCTTTAAGAAATTTAACCTTTTTTTCTATGAATCACTAAACTTATATCAGCCAATTGTTGATCAATAATTTCTCTCCTCTTTTGGGGACAATTTTAATCTATATATTTTCATCAGAGAAGCAGAGAAACAAGTGAACCCTTTCACCTGAAATTTTGCTTTATGGCTTTAACTTATTGAATTGACATTCTGTTCCCAGCTGACCATAATGTTTCACATTGCACTGCACTTTAATTTAGCAGTTTCTTTAGCCTTCCTTGAAATGTGGCAGCTTATTAATCTCAATATTGGGGCTTCTTCACATATACAACCTACTTACAAAATATGCTGCCCATTTATTACAAAAAAGACTTTTCTATTTTGATTATGTTCTGCACATCTTGTCTCCCCTTGTTAACAAAGAATAATGCAATTGTACAGTATATAACCTCTCCCCGGATATTTAGAGTTAGAAGTTTTAAACTTTTCAGTGTTACCTTAGTAATGAGATATGTACTTGCCCCTAGGTAATGCAAAATGATAACATAAGCAAACAGGATTTCTTTGCAACTTTGTTAGAATTCCTTGGAAAAAATAAAAATTGTTCTTATGGGAGAGAAATTATATTATGAGTAAAGTGATGTGAATATGTCAAGACCACTTCCATTATTATAGTTTCTTGCTGCAGTTTTAATATTAGGTGCAAAACTCTGTTATACAGCATGTTATGTGGAAGTAATATGAGCAGCTAAACTGAGTCAGCAGTTTAAAGAGGGTATAACATATGTGTAATACAAATGGAGAAGAGAGCTACAGTAACAGCTAGCAGGAAAACAAGTGCTTAGAGCAACTTTAGAAAGGCATACTCCTTCATATTACCAACCTCTTGAGGCCCTCAAGAGATGAACAGATGCAAGATAGGTGGGTTAGGTTAGCTATTCCTCCCCTAGTTTTGATTAACTGTCTCATATAAGGTCACTCCAATTTGGGGAATAAAATTATTTAAAACATTCATACATATTCCCAAGCAAGCAAGCAACACGGAGAGACAGGCTCATAGCTATGTTTGTGTTTGATGGACTTTATGTGTTGTTAGTTGCTCTGTTTTGGATCTTGGTCTGCCTAATTGTATGCCATTGGTTCACAAGGGGGGGAATGTTTAGTTCAGAACAGCAGCAGATCAATTCTGTGGTGGGAATGCAACAGAGCTATCCTTTATTAGTTGCTTGTTAGTATGAAACAGGTTTTTCTTTTGCAAGAATCTCTCACCTTTTCCAGTTTGCTTCTCTCAGTTTGCAGGAGTTCAAATTATCAAGGCGCATGTTGAACAGCCCAATATTCAGTATTTAACTTAAGTAATATAATTTGAGATAGAGTAGAGAAAGCAGTTGTCCATTTAAAGACATCAATATAGTGCTATAATGATGGCACTATATTTTCCATGCAGGTTTACATCATTGCCTTCAGTATATTAAGCTCTTTTGTTATGGAAACTACAGATGGGTCATTTCAAGATGCCAATGAAAGGCATAATGGCTTATAAATTAGGCTAACCCAAAAAGCTATTATATATTTTCTTTCAAATAGTATTTGTCAGAAATTGCATAATGACCTAATGCCAGTTCTGAAGTCTGTGTGGTGTTATTTATATTAGTATAAATTAAGTCTGCATTACTGTAATTAACAATATTTTAGTCTGGATGGAAAGAAAAGAAGTTTAAATAGCAAGATAAATTAGGGCTATTCTTGAGTGCTTCAAGAATATTTTTCTCTTCATTTACCAGCCAGCAGTGATTTGAGTATTTTAAAAATATTTGTTACTTAATGCAATGGTTTTCAGACCATTGGCAGATTCTTAGGTTCAGGCTTCCACAGAATTTATAAAGATATGAACTTTCACCAAGAAATGTTATATTGCCCAGACAATATCACATACAAGGAGAATTAGCAGAATATATAACTGAGACAGTCAATCTTTATCAACCTAAAGTACATTACAGAAGACCTGTTAAGATATAAAGTAGAATGCACCAACAACGTAATGAATAAAATGTGTGATGTTGATAAGATGGGAACTTTATGAGCCAATTTAGGACAAAGCTTTTTTAAAAAAGTTCGATTATAAATGGCAGTAATATAATTATATACATGGTTAGACAGTACAGTGCCTGAACATAGCAATGTATCTACAGATACATCCTTTGGTATTTACCAGGTTCCATTCTCCCACTGTATTTTAAATTTTTAATTTTTAAAAAAGCAGGAAAGCAAGCATGCTGCATAACATACCAAACCCTTAGGCATTCTTAAGAAATGAAAAATGGGTTGCTACAACCTAGTCCTTGTTTACAAATATGCCAGCATTTGTCCATAAACAATAGAAAGGTAAGCAAAGGAGATTGGAAACATTGTGGGGGACCAGAGAGGAAAGCAGAAAAATAGTGACCAATTTGTCTTCAGGTAAATGAAAATGTTTGACTCAACATGGCCACTGTTACAGCTCTTTTGTTAATAGGCAATTCCCATGGCAACTATTGTATGAGAGTGCTTGTGTGCGCAAATTTGAAAGGCGCCTATAAATCCAAAAAAGCTGGTTACCTCTGGGGTTTTTTTTTAATCCTCTAGTAGGGTGGGAAATTGCCGTCCTCAAGAACATATTGAACATCAATTCTCATTTTTCAGTATAGAGTTGGACTTTCAAAAGTGCTTGATAAAGCAAATTATAAAGTCCCCTGAACAAATTCAGAAGCCATAGGATATGAGGATAGATTCTATTGTACATTAATAAGCGTCTGAAAAACATGAAACAAAGCTTTGAAATGTACACAATTTTCAAATTATAAAGTTCTTCCAAATATCCCCTCAGGGACCAATGTACTATTATTAAGAGCTCTCGAACCGAGAGTAAGTAATAGGGTGATGAATTCTGTTGAAATGAAAATGTTCATGATAACATTTGGAGCTAAGAACTCCAAAGCCATCTCTGCCAGTTTCATGAATGGATGTCAGTATGGCAGATGCAATTCAATGTAAGCAAGTTAAAAGTTAAGCCTATTTCTGGCAAAGCAATATAAACCTCACATATACTTTAATGCAGTATGAGTTGGTAGTGATTGGTGAATGGAAAGGACAAATGGTTTCAATGCAATGGGTGCTTGCTGTTAAAAAAAAAAGGAGGAATGTTATTAAAGTAGGTGAAATGCAGGCAATTTAAATAAATTATTCCATGCTTTAGATCATTGGGAAGGAAACTGAAAATTTTGTAATTATCCATTTGTATTTAATAATGCACATTTGCTAAAAAATAAGAAGGAAGGAAGGAAGGAAGGAAGGAAGGAAGGAAGGAAGGAAGGAAGGAAGGAAGGAAGGAAGGAAGGAAGGAAGGAAAACTGTTGAGGATCGCTTGAAGTCTAGTCTTTATATCCTTGAAGAACTAAGGCTCATCCTAGGGATCTTCTCATTTTTTTCTCCTTTCTCGTCCAGTTACCTCTTTCTCTAGCCTCATTTTCATCAAGATTTTTTTTCTCCTTCTTGTTCCTTCTTATGTGTTGCCCCACTGTTTCATTCTATGTTTCATACTGGTAAAATATACTGTAGAGCTGAAAAAGATTTTAAAAAAAATGGTGGGGACAATCAGTTTAATTGTTTTTTCCACCTCTGTTTTATATTTGCCAGTGTGAAACATAGAATGATAAGTTTCATTTTCAAGGATGAAGACAGATTTCTTAAGAACTACTGCTTGATCCACATATTGAAAACATGCAAGAAAGTCCTTAAGGAATGCTCAAAAGAGGACAGGCCCTGGAACTGCTGTGTAGTAGTAGTAATAATTCTTCTCTTTATTACGGTAACTGGTCCCAGATGAACAGCAGAAAGGAGAAAGTAAGAACAGTGTTTTATTTTCTGGGCCGTCACTTAAAGACTTTATGGGCATTTCAAGATCCCAAATGCTGCACCAAGTAAGGCATGCTGATCCAGCAGGATCCCAAAACTATATGCAATGTTAAGAGATTTGAGTTTGTAGTTCAATAAGATTTAAAAAACATAAAAACCATAGGTCTATTCTAAGGGGACTATTTGTTTTTCTACTTCTTTTTTCTATAAACAAGCAATTTTCATTTTGAGTTCTATCTACCTTAAAGTCTACTTCAATAGCTACAATAAGGCCTGCCTGCCCTGTTTTGCTGCTAGTTTTAAGACCATATACTTCTGAATCTGAAGGCTTTAGGAATACTGTATAACAAGCATTTTCTGATGTTTCTCTGCCACTCTTTTTTTTAAGTGTTTATATTCCACCACATCAGCTGCTGTTCTAAATGGTGTGGGAAGCAATTAAAAAGAAATGAGAACAGAGCTCTGAAATATCTTCAGGCAATTTATGATACTATGACTAAGGTACTTAAAAATATGCGTGCCCATCAACTTAAGCTATGTTGCCAATTTTCATATTTAATAATATATCTTTTAGAAAAGTATAGAGAAAAATAATTTCTAATGTAGGAAGAGGGACTATCCAGCTGCCACTTTTGCAACTTTTCCCTCAACTCTCTTGGAATAGTAAACTTATTTTTTGTAACCAACATCTGTTCTTGTCTGATATATCATCTAGCTAAGCCCTGACTGAAGAAAAGTTCTACATAGAATACTCTGGACAGATCCTATTCATGCTAAAGTAGTTTAGAGCTTATTTGACACACTGGTCAATTGGCAAATCAAAGATTATTGAATAACCTGTAATCTGGTAGTAGTTCAATACTGTGAAGTTTTCCAAGAAGCCTTGTTCTTAATAATAGTTAAAGGATTGGCCAGTTGCCTCCTTAGTACATGTTATTTTACAAATGGAATAGCTTTTTTTTAAAGTTGCTGTCATCAATGATTCTCAAATTTCAGGCTCAAATCTATGCATAATAATTCATTTTACTTTTTTATAAGTAAAAAGTAATGTCAACATTTTATAACTATTTTTAATTACCAAAGAGATTAAAATGTACCCTCTTTTTTGTGATTTTAGAAAATTAAGCTATTTTTAACAATACTTAACCATTGACTTGATTGCATATTTTTTGGTTTAGTCAAATATTACACCCATTGACTTGCTGGCTTATTTAAAATAGCTGCTTTAAAACCTAATAAAATTCTTTGTACCATTGCTTTAAAAATATTCCATTTAAACCCCTGAGGGTTGCCACTTGCTGGAAAATAGAAGAAGTTTGATTTCTTATTTCTGAATTAGCTTGCCTGCTTGGGTTTTGTGTATAGGGGTGGGGACCCTGCATATGCAAATATTTTAGAGATTGAATTGCTTGCCTCCTTCTTTCGCTTATATGTTTGTTTCATACAGAGTGAAGAAAGACATGTCCTCCTGAGGGTGCAAACAAGGTTGAGTTGCGGCCTTTTTCCTCAGAGGAGTTTGTAAGAACTCATTAATTAACTTCAAAAGGTTTTATGTTTTCATCCAAAAACACAGGAAAATCAAGCTGCTGCTGAAAGGCAGCATATGATTAATATTATTGATCACATTAATAAATATGTACTGTATATTATAGTGGCTGTCAAAGTGACATAAAACTGGAAGAAATCTGATAGCATATTGGAAAATAACTTATTCAGACTATGACCTTCAACTTAGTACAAAGGGGCTGTCTAATGATATTTGTGTTCTATCGTCTCCACAGTGTGGAGAACTCTTCTATTACTCACCTTATACAGTACATTGAGTTGATAATTCAAAACCTATTGCCAGACAGAATGCAATTTAGATTATCTTCAGGGCAGTGATAAGGGCAGGTATCAGTTGCCTTTTGTCTCTTACCCAGTATTACCTATTATCAGGAAAACCAACTATCAAAGGGCTAGAAATAGGTAGTGGGATAGAACTAAGAGTTTAAGCAGTCTCTTCCCCTGGCAACTTTGCAGATGGTTGACATCAGTTCTCTAAGGATCAAATCAAATCAAAATCTTTAGACCAGAAAATACTTATTGTAAGACTATATAAACTGATAATTATTAATAAAAGTAAAAGGTTGACATAAAATACACTAAAATTACATGAAGCAAATTAGGGTGCTAACAGTAATACAACTGACACAAACAATCACCAAAATTCATACTAATCTTCAGTCATAGGTAGGGCAGATGGAACAAATGGTGGTACAAAATAGATGTGGAAAGATACAATATATCACGGTAAGGATCAATACAAATAACATTATTGCTGTCTAGTCACTAAAACAGTAAATAGAAATTGCCAGTTGCCCCTCCCTGTCTCTCCTTAGTGCATCATTCCTCCCTCAAACCTGCTTGCTTACAGGCTGGTGCTCCTCTTGCAAGGTGGGGAAGCACAAGCAGGCATGCACAAACCCATCCATTAAACATTTCCTCCCTTTCATCTACTGCTGTGCTCCCGTTCTAGCCAGGTGATATTTCCTTGGTGTATGTGTTTGAATTGACAGCTCTGAGATTTTATATATATATATATATATATATATATATTTCCCATTACTGAACCCCAAGCTTTGTAGAACCTCCTTGGGGTTTTATAGGAAGACCTATTTAGAGCTTCTCTGGAAGCCTCTTGCAGTGTGCTTCACATCTCAGTTGACATACTACACTCAACATCTCAAATTGCATCCCTTTAATTCTGATTTAAATACTGAAAATCATTGTAATGATTTCCAAAAGCAGTATGGGGTATCATCCTGTTAATATTCTTATGTCTGTCTGTCTGTCTGTCTGTATACCTACCTACCTACCCACCTACCTACCTTCCTATCCTGGATGAAAAGAATTGCCACAATGAAAGTCAGAACTTGTATGGGATGGGAGAGGGAGCCACCACACAAGTCTTGTAGAGCTTTATTTTTGTGTACCACTTGTGTACCACTTGGAAACTCCTTGAAGCTTACATTTCATAAGATTGATATTCTCAAGAATATAGGAAATAGGAAGAAATAGCCCTCTCAACTGAGGTGCCTGGTCTTTTTGGCAGCTTCAGCATAAATTGCCATGGAGGTTTGAGGACAGGACTCAGATGAGAGGAGGCCATCCCATAGCAGACATCTGTCATAGGGCCTCCCCTCTAAAATAGCATCCCTGCAGAGATCCATATTGCTGCGACCCTGATGTTTAGAGTGTCATTGAAAACATTGCTATTCCTCCAGGCCTTAAGGGAGGTTGGTGGTTTGGCTCCTGTTGAATCTTTTGTTACAGTAAGTTTGTGTCCTGGACACATCTCCTTTTCTTTAATTTTTAATTGTTCCTGTCTTTTTTAAAAGTAAGAAGCTCCTTGGAATTATTTGGATTCAAGTGGCCGATAAATATGCAAAATAAATACTGAGATAATTGGAGTCCTGCTCATGGCTAACATCTAAAGATGATTTCTCCATGTAGTCTAGGACAGGGCTTTTCAAACCGGTGGTACACGTACCACCTGTGGTACTTTGCCACATGGCAGGTGGTACACGACCATCCTAGAGAAGTGTAGCGGGGGAGGCAAATGAGCTGAAGCAACCCAAGCCTAAGTGACAGGCAGCTGCAGCTGCAGGACTTTGTGGGCTCGGCAGAAGGCCCAGGAGCCTTCAGGTCTCCAGCTGATTGCACCAGTTGATTGGCGCTTCCGGAAGCAGCACGGAGCTGGAGGTGTACTGAAGAAAAAGAGGGAGGGTAGGAGAGGAGAGGTTATAAAAGGAAGTGGTTTGGGCTGGAAAGGGAAAAAAAGACAACAGGGAAAGGTTTAATCCCTTTAAACAAATTTAATTAGTTTTACCCCCTTTAATTGAATGTCTATGGCTTTTAGAAATTTTTCTTTGAAGGTCAACAGGCTTAATTTAAAGCTAAAGCTTTTTGCAATTGCTGGAGCCTTTCAGTCTTAGATTGCAACATTGTGACACATGACATGCCTGAGGCAGCTTAAAGAAAAAAAAAACGGAGTTTATGTTTTTCTTTGTTTTGTGAGCCTTTCTTGCTTTGCACTTGATTCCTGTGTCTTTAAGGGTACAGGGAAGGGATTGATTGGGGGATGCATTCTTTTTTTTTTATTGAAAAGTTTTAACATACAATTTTTCTTTAAAAAACCCCCTCCCCCTCCCTTCACCCTCCCCCCTACCTCTCCCCCCTCCCCCCCTCCCCCCCAACTTCCCAGAGCTAAATACAAGGTATATATAAAAAAAACCAATCATAAACAATCATATACTAACAACTATAAACTCTAAAATCCATCACTCTCTAGCTTATATAGGATAAAACAAACCTTAGTAATATTAAATATATATATAAAAAAACTAAAAGAAAAAAAGAAGAAAAAAGAAAGAAGACTTATTCAAATGTTACATAAAACTTCTTAACCCTATACTTATTCTGGATAAACTCAATCCATTTTCTCCATTCCATAATATAGCATTCTTGCGAGTGATCTTTCAAATAGGCCGAAATCTTCGCCATCTCTGCCAGGTCGGAAACCTTTAAAGTCCACTCTTCTATAGACGGCAATTCCTCTTTCTTCCAATACTGACCTATCAAGAGTCTTGCTGCCGTAATTAAATTCAACATCAACTTAGTGTCCACAACTGTAGCATCTGTAATTATTCCCAACAAAAAAAGTTGCGGACAAAACTTTATCCTCTGTTTAAAAATCTTCTGCATGTTCCACCAAACTTTTATCCAAAAGGCCTTAACCTTTTTACATGTCCACCATATATGAAAATATGTTGCATCTTCATCACCGCACCTCCAACATTTAGGCTGATAATTCGGATACATACTTGCGAGCTTTTTAGGATCTAAATGCCATCTGTTTATGTTTTATGTTTTATTTAATTTATATACCGCCCTTCTCCCTGGGGACTCAGGGCGGTTCACAGGGCATATAAATAAAATACAATACTATACAAAAGTTAAAACAAAGATTAAATCAGTGCCCAATTAAAAAAACAATAATACAATCTAAAATGACAATTTAAAACCCAGCTCCCCATCAGGCCAGACCGGCCAATTCAAACAAATGGGTCTTCAGACCACGATGGAAAGTTCGGAGGTCCGATGCCGTCCGGAGCTCCACCGGCAGTTGGTTCCACAAAGCCGGGCCACCCACAGAGAAGGCTCTCCCCCTGGGGGCCGCCAGTCGGCATTCCCTGACCGGAGGCACCCTGAGGAGGCCCTCTCTGTGGGAACGCACAGGGCGGAGGGGAGTTGAAGCCGGCAGCAGGTGGTCCCCGAGGTACCCCGGACCCATGCCATGTAGGGACTTAAAGATCATAACTAAAACCTTGAACCTCACCCGGAAGACAACTGGTAACCAATGCAGCTCGCGGAGCAAAGGTGTAACATGGGAGTACCGGGAAACTCCCAAGACAACTCTCGCGGCCGCATTCTGTACCAGTTGGAGCCTCCGAGTGGTCTTCAAGGGAAGCCCCATGTAGAGAGCATTACAGTAGTCAAGGCGAGAGGTCACGAGCGCATGAGTGACCGTGCACAGGGCATCCCGGTCCAGATAGGGCCGCAACTGGCGCACCAGGCGAACCTGGGCAAAAGCCCCCCTAGTCACGGCCACTACATGATCTTCTAGGGTAAGCCGTGAATCTAGGAGGACTCCCAAGTTGCGAGCCCTATCCACGGGGGGTAAGAGCTCACCCCCCATAGAAAGAGATGGAACATTTTGAATGTCCCGGGATGCCGGAATGCACAGCCACTCAGTCTTGTCAGGGTTGAGCTGAAGTCTGTTCCTCCCCATCCAGACCCGAACCGCCTCCAGGCAACGGGACATCACAGCGAGGGCATCACTGGGGTGGTTTGGGGTCGAAAAGAAAAGTTGGGTATCATCGGCATATTGATGATACCCAACTCCAAAACCACGAATGATCTCACCCAGCGGTTTCATGTAGATGTTGAACAGGAGAGGCGAGAGAACCGACCCCTGAGGAACTCCACAAACGAGAGACCTCGGGGTCGATCTCTGCCCCCCTGCCAACACCGACTGCGAACGTCCCAGGAGATAGGAGGAGAACCACCGAAGAACCGTGCCTCCCACTCCCAATCCCCTGAGACGCCGCAGCAAGATACCATGGTCGATGGTATCGAAAGCCGCCGAGAGGTCTAATAGGACTAGGACAGAGGAATATCCCCTGTCCCGAGCCCTCCAGAGATCATTCACCAGAGCGACCAATGCCGTCTCCGTGCTGTACCCGGGCCTGAAACCCGATTGGTAGGGGTCCAGATAATCCGCTTCATCCAGGACCAGAGGGAGCTGATGCGCCACCACACTCTCAACAACCTTCTATAAAACATTTTGTAAAAATTCTCTCTTAGATTTTGAGCTTGTGTAAATTTTACGTTCCTCACCCAAATCTTTTCCCACGTGTCCATTGTAATAACTTCCTGGGGGGATGCATTCTTACTACACTGTGGAAGAGCTCAGAAGGGAGAGAGGAAGAGGGGCCAACCAGTTAGCTCAGGGGACTACAAACTTAGCAACTTTAAACCTGTGGACTTCAACTCTCAGAATTCCTCAAGTCTTAAAAGTGCCAAGTTTGAAGACCTCTGTCCAAAAAGTGGTACAATACATTTCTTCACTATGTGTCATTCAGGTACACAGGAATAAAATTATACAAGCAATTTGATAGAAAAGTGGGAGTTCCTTCCTTTGCTGCTTTCCAAAACCCTGCTATGTGATAATGTACCATCCTTATGTCAATATGCTGTTTTTTAATTGAAAAGTTTTACAGTACATTTTTTAAAAAACCCTTTCCTTCCCCTCCTCCTGACTTCCCCCATCTCCCCATAGAGCCCACCCGTCCCACCCCCTCCCCCCGACTTCCCAGAGCTGAATACAGGGTATTGCATCTAACAAGCTTAAGCTAGAATACGCTAACTAACTATGAGTACATTTTAAATCCTATCACACTTTAACTCCCATTAAACATAACTAAATAATACATGTTAAATTCTAATACTCATTCATAAGCTAAATGAAACTTTTTAGTCCCATATTTATTCTGAATGTAATCAATCCATCTTCTCCATTCCGAAATGTATCTTTGTTGCGATTGATCTTTCAAATATGCTGAGATTTTTGCCATTTCTGCTAGGTTCGAAACTTTTAGAGTCCACTCTTCTATAGTAGGCAGATCTTCCTTCTTCCAATATTGCACTATCAAAAGTCTTGCTGCCATTATTAAATTCAACATCAATTTAGTTTCTATAACAGTACAATCTGTAATAATACCCAACAGAAATAACTGCAGAGAAAACCTTATCTTTTTCTTAAATATCCTCTGGATATTCCACCAAATTTTAATCCAAAAAGCTTTGACTTTTTTGCAAGTCCACCATATATGATAATAGGTTGCATCATCACAACCACACTTCTCCAACATTTAGGTTGATAATTTGGATACATACATGCTAATTTTTTAGGATCTAAATGCCATCTATAAAACATTTTATAAAAGTTCTCTCTTAAATTTTGTGCCTGTGTAAATTTTACATTTCTGACCCAGATTTTTTCCCAAGTATCCATCGTTATTGGCTCCTGAATATTCTGGGCCCATTTTATCATACAGTCTTTAACAAGTTCCATTTCTGAATCTATTTCTATCAATGCATTATATATCCTTCTTATATGCGCTTGACTTTGATCTCTAATTTGTTTTACCAAATTTTCATCAGTTGTTGAAATACCAATTTTCTGATCTTCTTTCCATCTAGCTTGTATCTGCCCATACTGAAACCAAGTTTGTACTATCTTTTCTTCTTTTAAAATATTGAATGGCTTTAGTTGCCATACATTCCTTTCCAATCTAAGAATTTCTTTATATGTAATCACATCATGTTTGAATCCCAAACTTATATTTTCTATTGCATGTTTTGGTATTGCCCAAATTGGTATTTTATAATTTAACTTATATTGATATTTTTTCTAGACTCGCAACAGGGCATACCTTAATATATGTGTCTTAAAAACATTATCCACCTTTTTATCATACAATAAATATGCATGCCAGCCATATAATAAATCACATCCCTCAATATTCAATATTCTTCCTTCTGTTAAATTGAACCAGTTACTAATTGTCGATAAAGCCGCAGCATCATAATATAATTTAAAATTGGGCATTTTAAGACCACCTCTTTCACATATATCTTGCATTATCTTAAGTTTTACTCTCGGTCTTTTACCTGCCCAAATAAATTTATTAATACCTTTCTGCCATTCCTCCAAATTTGAATCTTTTTTAAGTATAGGTATCATTTGAAACAAAAATAAAAATTTTGGTAAAACATTCATTTTCACTGCTGCAATTCTTCACAGTAAAGACAGTTGTAATTTTCTCCAACTGTCTAACACTTTTTGTGTTTTTAGCCATAACAATTCATAATTATTTTTATATAATTTCACATTTGAAGCTGTAATATATACCCCCAAATATTTAATCGTTTTAATTATTTTGAATCCCGTTAGTTTTTCTAGGAATTCCTTTTGTTCTATAGTCATATTTTTAGACAATATTTTAGTTTTTTGCCTATTAATCTTAAATCCAGAAATTTGTCCATATTGCAAAATTATCTCCATTAAATCTATAACCGATTGAGTCAGTTGACTTAATGTAATAACCAAGTCATCCGCAAACGCTCTTAATCTATAATCTTGATGTTTTATTTTAATTCCCTTTATTTTATTTGAATAAATAAATTATTAATTATTATTTGAGCTGTTTGTTTGTGATATATTGCCCTAATAGGTTGTAAAAACCTATCCCCAAACTCCATCTTCTCTAATACTTTTAATAAAAATTGCCAATTCAATTGATCAAACGCCTTTTCGGCATCCAAAAAAATCAGCGCTGCGGGGACTTGATTATTCCTTTTCAAATATTCTAATAAATTTACAATATATCTCACATTATATTTCATTTGTCTACCACTTATGAATCCTGTTTGGTTACTATGAATCATTTGCTGCAAAACATGCATTAATCTATTTGCTAAAATTTTTGCAAATATCTTATAATCAATATTTAAAAGCGATATTGGTCTGTAATTTTTAGATTGGGTAACATCTTGATCTTCCTTTGGAATCAATGTTATAAAAGATGTTTTCCAGGATGGAGGCACTTCTCCTCCAGATTGAATTGTTCTAAATAACTCCTTTAAAGGTTCCACCATTTCTAGTTGTAGGTTTCTATAATAAATAGCTGTCAAACCATCTGTTCCAGGTGCCTTACCCACTTTTAATTGTTTAATTGCTAAAATAATTTCTTCAGCAGTTATTAATTGATTCATCCCTTCCCTTTGCTCTTGTGTAAGTATAGGGGTATTCACTTCTTGTAAATATCTATCTATATCTAAACCTTGTATCCCTAGCATATAATTTTGATTAAAATTCTACAAAAACCTTTTTAATAATATTTTGCTGAAACACCTCTTTACCCTTATATACTATTTTGTCTATATTACGTGATTTTTTTTTTCCTTAACAGATAAGCTAGCCACCCACCTGGCTTATTAGCATTGTAAAAGGTATTATGTTTAGCATATTGTAAATTAGTTGCCACTTGATCTGCCATCAGCATGTTAAATTGCCCTCTTAACAAATTAATTGCTTCTTTCACCCTCTTGTTAGATGGGTTCAAAATAAAAGCCCTCTCTTTCATCTTTATTTCCTCCTCTAGCTCCTTATGCTTATATTCCAATCTATGTCTATGTTTATTATTCAAATATATCAACTGGAGTACCCTTATGCATACTTATAATAAAAAATTCTTTCATTTGTTTTTTACATTCTTCCACATTTTCCTCATATCTAAACAAATTTTCATTTAACCTCCAGGATCTCCTGTCTCCCTTCCCCTGGTCCAATTCCATCCATACTGGACTGTGGTCTGATAAAGTTCTTGGACATATCTTAATCTTCTTAAACCTAGAAAAAAATCATTAGTAGTTAGTACAAAATCAATCCTAGAAAAAGGTTGATGTCTATCAGAAAAAAAAGTAAAATCCCTTTCTTCCACATTTCATTCTCTCCAGACATCTCTCAGTTCCAAATCATCTTTCATATCAAAAAAGATTTAGGCAATCTAGCATGATTTGGAGTACTTTTAAAAGGTCCTTTTTATCTTTTTGTGTGTCCAACACTCCATTCCAGTCTCCCATTAAAATACACGATTTATAATCCCATTGAGTTATTTTATTATGAAGAAGTTTGTAAAATTCTCCTTGCTGTTGATTGGGTGCATATATTCCAATTAAAAGTATTTTCTTCCCTTCTATTAAAAGCTCAATTATAATATATCTTCTGTGTTTATCTGCTTTAATTAGGTTAGCTGTTAAGTCCTTCTTCACATAAATAACTATTCCGTTTTTCTTGTCTGGAGCAGATGCAATAAATTGTATACCCAATCTGGAATTTATCAAATATTTTTGATCTGATACACGAATATGCATTTCCTGCAAATATATAACATCATTTTTAAATTGTTTTAAATACTGAAATATTTTCTTTCTCTTTTGCAGAGAGTTTAGACCATTAACATTCCATGTTAAAAACTTTGTCGCCATCTTTTGCGACTTGAAGCTTTCGGAGCGTATCTTGCAGATCCATAAGCACCTGCCTCTTTGGTCTTGCTCCTCCCACTGCTTCATTATTAGTGGATTCTTGAGCTGTGATTATAGGATACAGTTTCTGTTGTTCTTATTGTTGTTCCTTTTGTCTGGTTGCAGCCCATGTCATTTTTTGACCCTTTGGTTCTTCTAATGGTGCCAGGGGTTGCGCAGTTTCCAGAGTTTGCTGTACTTCTTTTACAATCAGCGAGGTGATTTCTTCACCTTGCTGTATGCCTTCCATTTGTGCCTGTCGTGCTCCTTCTTCCTTTCCTCTTTTGATTTCTGGGGGTGGTGATGAACCTGCTTTCAGTACATTACAATAAAAGTCTCGTGTTTTCAGAACTGTATTAAGTTGATATTTTGTACCTGCATAATTCACCACTATCCCAGTTGGTGTCTCCCATCTGAACTGGAGCTGTCATTTTTTAAATTCATCTGCCAAGAAAACAAACTTTTTCCTTTTTCTTAAAATTCTTGGTGGAATTTCTTTCAAAATTAAGACCTCTTGATCAGACACTTCAAATCTGTTATGATAAAAAGCTTGAATAATCGCATTTGGGATCGTTCTCTTTGTAAATAAGCAACCACATCTCTTGGTAGATTTCTTTGCCTAGCAATCCAGAAGTTGACATGAAATATTTTATCTATTTCCATTATAAAATCTTCAACTCGCCATCCCAATATAGGCGCCACAGCCTTTGCAAATATCTCTTCCAGGTTTTCTTGTGGGTTTTCTTTCAGACCTCTTATCCTCAAGGCAAACTCCATATCTCTATATTGTATCATTACCACCTCATCATCAATCTTATCCATTTTATTCTCAGCTTTGCACATTTTAGCTTCCAGCATCAAGTTACTTTTGTTAACTTCCTCCACACGTCCATCCAAATGCTCAATACAAACTGCCAACCCCTGAAATGCCAGTAAAATATCCTCTTATTTCCTTATTTTTCTCATTAATGAGCTCCG
The DNA here is from genome assembly GCF_947247035.1 of Vipera ursinii. Taxonomy (NCBI): domain Eukaryota; kingdom Metazoa; phylum Chordata; class Lepidosauria; order Squamata; family Viperidae; genus Vipera; species Vipera ursinii. The sequence goes on along the minus strand of NC_139513.1, from coordinate 101,632,558 downwards.
CCATTTGCTCAGATTGAAGTTTTAACGCCTCTTGTAAATCTTTTAATGTTAGTGTTGGTGAGGGTGCTGCAGGGGATGGCATCAAGGTCTGAAGTGCAGATTGCTGTTGAACTGGTGATGCCCCCACGCTTCTGGAAACAAGAGCTCTAGGTGGTTTAGAAGCCATTTTAACACCCATTAACTTTCGTTTCTCACTTTCACTTTTCCACCCAATCCTTATATGAAAGTCATGATTTAGCTTAGAAACCCAAGTTGCAACTTTGTTACTTCCCTTTTAAATCTCCAAATCTTTTAAATCTCTTTTATACCAGCTTCAAATGTTTTCAAAAGAGTCTTTTACAGCTTTTAGAGACCCACTTTCTGTCTTTCTCCTTGGTCTTTTTTTTCCTCTTCCCGTTTTCTCTAAGAAATCATTCCGGCGCCATCTTCCTCCCTTTCTTTTAAATTAAACTTTGGAGAAGAAAAATGTAGCGCCCCAGAGTTAAAGATCATGTACTTGCTATTTCAAAATTCTCCTGCTCAGCTCTGCCTGCATCCGAGTAATCCAAAGTTCGATATTGAATGCAAGGATGGTTGCAGCGTCCTGCTCTGTTCTAAACCTTAAAACAGAGGAGTCCCCAAGTCTGGAGTTAAGTTCAGGCTCCGAGGGAGCTCTCACCCTTCGGCCCCCAGATTAATCATTCTGGGGGTCTAGGGGAGCTCTACCTCTACCTGAATGCTCACCCTCCCCTTTTCTCCCAAGGGGGGTTCCCAAACCACAAAACAGCTGATTATCACTGTTTTCGTGATTTAAACGGAATCAATGGGGCTGATGTTCAAAATGACCACCATCGACGGAGCCTTGCCACCTGGAAGTCATCACTATGCTGTTTTGAACTCTGATTGACTAGGTGAATACAAATCCTCTGGACACTTAGAAGACATTATATTTAGGAGTGCAAATACCAGCTTTTCCCTGGTTGTAAAGAAAACATAGCATTGCTACAGAAAATAAAGTAGGGCTCTAAAAATATTACTTAACTATATTTATTTATATTTATTTTATTTTAATTCCATTTATATCCTGCCCTTCTCCGAAGACTCAGGGGGGCTTACAAGCTTAGCAGTAGCCTTCATTCTATGTATATGCCTGCTTATTAGGGCTTTCACACACCCCCAAGCGGCATTATTACAAAGTCAGCTTAATTGCCCCCAACAATCTGGGTCCTCATTTTACCTACCTCGGAAGGATGGAAGGCTGATGATGCTACAGCAGGAGTTGTATTGCATCTTTACCTGCTCTACCTGCACATGGTTGCTTTAGGTTCAGCTTAATGTTTTTATAGAACAGTGTGCCTAAAGGCTGACAACTGCTTTTAAGTCTAACATGCCATTTTTCTTGTCAGACATTGATCAAACATGGTGCATCTATGTGTCTAACTGTGTCTATGTTACCTAATCCAAGATGTCAATGAACAACTGTTCTGGTATTTAACATACAACAGTGTGACTGAACACTTGCATTGATTAGGAAAAAAAGGTTTGTCTCTAGAAACTAGGTAACTACAATTTAACCATTGGAGAATTGTTAATGCTTTGTTTAAAAAAAGGCAATTGTTCATGAAAAGTTTCCAAATGTTTCTGAGTAGATGTCTTGTGTCATTATTTTGATATTTTTGTGTTGAATCTGAATTATTATTTCTCTGCCTAATGACATTTTTGGCTACTAAACCATGAACAATCACTTGACTATAGATTATATGCTCCTGCCCAGAAAGGGCTACAAATTGGTCTGTCTGTATCTATGGACAAATGCTTGTGGACAAGGGAAATGCATCCATGGAAGTCAGAATGTGAGGGAGCCCTTTTCCAGTAGGCAATACTTCTCACATTTCTTAAACATAAAAAAGAAAGAGCTATTTCCTAGTTCTTTGGGAAGTTTCTAGTACTTCTGAAAATTAAAAGATTAAAGAAAAGCAATATGTTTTTGCTTGTTTGAGAAAAATCTGTTCCTGCTCATATGTATTTTTAGTCAACAGATCCCTGTTTAAACAATTCTGCAAGTACCTGAATAACACTTGGTCCATTTGTGGGAAAGTGGTTGTGGAGTTTAAGAAAGCTATACAGGTGAAACTCGAAAAATTAGAATATTGTGCAAAAGTTCATTTATTTCAGTAATGCAACTTAAAAGGGGAAACTAATATATGAGATAGACTTATTACATGCAAAGCAAGATAGTTCAAGCCATGATTTGTCATAATTGTCATGATTATGGCGTACAGCTCATGAAAACCCCAAATCCACAATATCAGAAAATTAGAATATTAGATGCAATCAATAAAACAAGGAGTGTACATAGAACAATATCGGACCTCTGAAAAGTATAAGCATGCATATGTACTCAGTACTTGGTTTGGGCCCCTTTTGTACCAATTACTGCCTCAATGCGGCGTGGCATGGAAGCTATCAGCCTGTGGCACTGCTGAGGTATTATGGAAGACCAGGATGCTTCAATAGTGACCTTCAGCTCTTCTGCATTGTTCGGTCTCATGTCTCTCATCTTTCTCTTGGCAATGCCCCATAGATTCTCTATGGGGTTCAGGTCAGGCGAGTTTGCTGGCCAACCAAGTACAGTAATCCCAAGGTCATTGAACCAGGTTTTGGTGCTTTTGGCAGTGTGGGCATGTGCCAAGTCCTGCTGGAAAATGAAGTCAGCATCCCCATAAAGTTTGTCTACAGAAGGAAGTATGAAGTGCTCCAAAATCTGCTGGTAGACGGCTGCGTTGACCCTGGACTTAATGAAGCACAGTGGACCAACACCAGCAGATGACATGGCTCCTCAAATCAACACAGACTGTGGAAACTTCACACTGGACTTCAAGCATCTTGCAGTGTGTGCCTCTCCATTCTTCCTCCAGACTCTGGGTCCTTGGTTTCCAAATGAGATGCAAAGTTGCTCTCATCAGAAAAGAGGACTTTGGACCACTGAGCAACAGACCAGGTCTGTTTTTCTTTAGCCCAGGTAAGACGCTTCTGATGTTGTTTGCTGTTCAGGAGTGGCTTGACAAGAGGAATACGACATTTGAAGCCCATGTCCAGGATCTGTCTGTGTGTGGTGGCTCTTGACGCACTGACTCCAGCCTCAGTCCCCAACACTTTTGAATGGCCTTTTCCTGACAATCCTCTCCAGGCTGCGGTCATCCCTGCTGCTTGTGCACCTTTTTCTTCCATGCTTTTCCCTTCCACATAACTTTCTATTAATGTGCTTTGATACAGCACTTTGGGAACATCCAACGTCTTTTGTAATTACCTTTTGAGGCTTTCCCTCCTTATGGAGGGTGTCAATGATGGTTTTCTGCACAACTGTCAGGTCAGCAGTCTTCCCCATGATTGTGATTCCTACTGAGAGACCATTCAAAGGCTCAGGAACCCTTTGTAGGTGTTATGGCTTAATTAGCTGATTAGAGTGGGACACTTTGAGCCTAGCATATTGCACCTTCTCACAATATTCTAATTTTCTGAGATTGTGGATTTGGGGTTTTCATGAGCTGTAAGCCATAATCATCAAAATTATGACAAATCATGGCTTGAACTATCTTGCTTTGCATGGTCTATCTCATATATTAGTTTCCCCTTTTAAGTTGCATTACTAAAATAAATGAACTTTTGCACGATATTCTAATTTTTTAAGTTTCACCTGTACACACTTTGAAAATGATACAGACCTTGTGTGAACACAGCATCTTTCCCCTGTTTGTTAAGAAAGCTCAATTATTGACAGGCTTTTTAATCAAACACTTTCTGAATCATTTTCATGGTATACAGCATCCTAGTATTAGGCAATTCTGCCAAGTACTCTATTTATTATCTAACTTCTTGTTGTGGGGTTTGTCTTTGTTTATAGGAAAATATAGTTTAATTTAATTTAATTTAGTAATTTAATTTGTATACCGCCCTTCTCCCGAAGGACTCAGGGCGGTGAACAGGGCATATAAATAAAAATACAATACTATACAAAAGTTAAATACAAAAATTAAAAAGCCATTAAACATTATGCCCATAAAATTAATACATATTAAAATTAAAACTATTTATAAAAACCCAACCCCATCCCGTCAGACCAGGCCAGCTTGTTCAAAAGAGAAAGTTTTGAGATCGCGCCGGAAGGAGCGAAGGTCGGGGGCCATCCGGAGCTCAACCGGTAAGCGGTTCCAAAGGTCTGGCGCGCCCACAGAGAACGCTCTCCCCCTGGGGGTCACCAATCGGCATTCTTTGATCGGCGGCACCCTGAGGAGGCCCTCTCTGTGGGAGCGCACTGGACGGAGGGAAGTTGACACCGGCCGCAGGTGTTGCCGTAGGTAATCCGGCCCCATGCCATGAAGGGCTTTATAAGTCATCACTAACACCTTGAACCTCACCCGGAGAGCAACCGGTAGCCAATGCAGCTCACGGAGCAAAGGTATAACATGGGAGTATCGGGAAACTCCCAAGACAACTCGCGCGGCTGCATTCTGCACCAGTTGGAGTCTCCGGGTGGACCTCAAGGGCAGCCCCATGTAGAGAGCATTATAGTAGTCTAGACGAGAGGTCACGAGCGCATGAGTGACTGTGCGCAAGGCATCCCGGTCTAGATAGGGCCGCAACTGGCGCACCAGGCGAACCTGGGCAAAGGCCCCCCTAGTCACAGCTCCAATATGCTCTTCCAAAGAGAGCTGTGAATCTAGAAGGACCCCCAAGTTGCGGGCCCTATCACCCCCCATGGCCAATGATGGAATAATCGGAATTTCCTGGGATGCCGGCACGAACAGCCACTCAGTCTTGTCAGGGTTGAGTCGAAGCCTGTTCCTCCCCATCCAGACCCGGACTGCCTCCAGGCAACGGGACATCACGTTGTAGGGAGCTTCAGTATATTCAAGACTAGAAAAAAGTGTGTGTGTATCTGTAGCAATTAAGCATAGCATTTTTTCTTTTTCTTTCTTCTTGGTTGGGTCCCTGACTTCTCTTTTAGAGCAAGTGTTTGGGCTGAACCAATTCTGTGTGGTCTGGCTGTTAAGAAATTGGATCCTTCTCCCACATTGTGAAAATACCTGATTTATTGCACATTACACAGAGAACTGCAACCTAATTCAAGACAAAGTATTTATTTATACATTACATTTATACCCAGAATAACATACAACAGAGTTCCCGTTAATGATCAGAAGTACCTTTGTCTAAGATAAGTTAAGAATCAGTTGGTTTTCCTATATTTCTTTCAATTAATTAAAACTGAAAACATGATGTATGGCTGAAAAACACAGTACAGTGTGTTTGTAATGTCAAACAGTAGCTTAGTAGAAAACTAGACACAGTTAGAGAGAAGAGGATAACAGAAGAATAGAAAAGTACAATTTGTATGACTGGTTCCTGATTTCACAGAGAGTCAACAATTAGCACCACATTTCAGCAAACATAAGGTCTTGCTCAATTCAGCACTGTCAAGATGTTCTCTGTAAAGAACAATCTATAACAAATGGACAGCCACAGGGATATATTTTTTTTAAAAAAAAATATTTTCAATGACTCAGATTCACTCAATGTGATTTTAAGACAGTAGTAACTTTGTCGCTTTTGGCTCTTATTTGTATCTGCAGAAAAACTGTGCTCTTTAGCTTTTTATTGGGTTTAAAGATTCCTCTTTCTGAAATTTTTATTCTAGAACTTTGTCATGGTTGTTTTTACATTTAGTCAGAGAAAATTATAGTGAATATGCTGTTTGTTGCTTTTTTTGTCATTTTTTTAAAAAAATTCTTATATTAAGAATTATAGCAAAAAATATTGTACAGTTCAACACTCAGTTTACAAAAAAATAAAAACATTAGCCAAACATAAGAAACAACAAAAATAAAATTTAAACACGGCAATTCCAACATATTAGGGTTCAACTTCAACCTGCTCTCTCTCATCAACAAAGTGGGATTGGAGGTGGCTGATCACCATTAGATCTGATCATGGCTTTTTCAGAAATAGTTGGACCATAATCTCTTTCAATGCCATTGGGAAGTCCCCTCTTGCAAAGCAAAAAAAAAAAAAAGTTAATAGGAGGTCCAGTTTGAAAAACTGAGCTTTCTGCAGTTGTTTCACGAAGAAAACCTGTTTTTTGTCTTGGGTCAGTTGGGATAGAAACTGAGATTGGATGATATCACCTTCCGTTCTCTGCTCACACTGTAACTTCCAGTGGTATCCGATGCCTAAGGAGATAGGATGGTCTGCCCTAGGCAACTAATGGACCCTATGGGATTTCAAAGAGATCTTGGTGTTTTTCCCCAAGGATGAGTAGACAGACCTTGGACACTGCCTGTAATAAGCATTTATTAAGGAGCTTGAAGCAGAGGCTCCTCTGAAGTCTCTCATTGTTGGTTGATCCTGTAGTGCTCTTTATTGTCTGAGGAACTTTCAGATATGAACCACCAGAAGAGAGACTTAGAGTATCTTTGTAGGAACAAGACTGGATTCAACCATGCGTGAGCAAGAGCCCATATTAGAAATTATATTGTGGTGATAAGGACAGAAAAACCTTGTCATTTTATGGGTTGTTTTGTTTGTTTGTTTTTTGAATTGGCAGATAGTCACATATCAGTCCTCTTTGAAGTGACTTGTGTTTTGCTGGGGAGAGATAAGCCATAGAATTATTGTGCCACATTGTACCACAGATATAAAAGGGGAGAGCTTTTGCTGTGACATCACAGCTGTGACGTCATTTTGACGTCACCTAGCAGCAGAATAACATTTTTAATTTAATATTAAGTTTGGATTTCATTTTGTGTAAACTATTAAGAAAAATGAATAAATAAGCTTTCTATGATAGTAACATATCTGTTGTGAGGTTGTTTTTTTTCTGTTTTCTTTCTTTCTTTTTTATTTATTTTTGGTGCAAAACTTTTCCACTAGCTGTGATTGGGAATAGTTGACATTTTAAGTGTAAGTTTACTGAGTAAATTAGAAAATCAATCACCAAAGCCATCAGCATCACTATCACCACATCCTCCTCCTCATCGTCATCATCACTATTCCCATTACATTGCTAATAGATTTTCATTATACAGCAAAGTCTTCTCAGCTTTGCATAAAAATTTAAGCTTTTATAACATTACATTTTAATCCCTTTAATGTTCTGCACATAGCTTGTGGTTCTGAGCCATGTTCAATCCTGAAAATGGTGCAAAGTTCTATGGTTTCTTGGTTGGATGGACCATTAATAAGACATTACTGATTTTCCAGAGTCTGAACTGATTTTGTATTAAGATTTATAAGGCTTCTATTAGCCTTGGGAGCTTTATAAGGCTTCTATTAGCCTTGGAAGTATAATTAAAGATGGTAGATTTAGCTTTTAATGCCCTGAATTGTATTTAAAAAACAACCAGGCTTCCCATTGTCCCATTTGACAGAGATGAACTTTTTACATTGTCATTTGTTCAACAAGTATGAATCTCACAAGCATATACAGTACATTATGTATTTTCAGCTGCTATCCTTTTCCTTGGGAAAGGAACCCTGAGTGTGTTTCAAGTCATGACTTTTCCATATGAACTGGCATTTGAAGGAACAATAGTATTGTTACTAAGGTTAAAACATTAATCAAGACCCTTAAATTGGATTTATATCACTATCAAGTAGCTTGATTTTTTTTTTCTAGTTTGTTCAGATCACTGGCCTGGTTTTCACATAATGCTAAATCATTAGGCCACATTGTGATAATGTGCTCTGGGAAGCATCCACTACGGTTTAATCATAACTGATGGTAATGTGGTTTGTTTGTTTTACCTGAGCAAGATGTATGAAGGAGAAGTATTGTCAACACTTGGTTCTACAATTAAAATTAAATGTTGAGCAAACAGAAGCTGGCTTTCTTTGTCATGTGTGTCATTAGTTTACTTTCTATTTCCAAATAAATGAATTATTTGTCTGTGTTACATCTGTTAACTGTGATCTATTTATCTTCCTTTCAGGCATTTTTTGTTCAAGACATCATCTGGAACAACTCCTCTCTTCAGTAGTTCTTCCCCTGGATACCCACTGACCTCAGGAACAGTTTACACACCACCTCCCCGACTGTTACCTAGAAATACTTTCTCCAGAAATGCATTCAAGCTGAAAAAGCCGTCTAAATACTGTAGCTGGAAGTGTGCTGCTTTATCAGCTATCGCTGCTGCAATCTTGCTTGCTATACTGCTGGCCTATTTCATAGGTAAGTCCCATCTTTCAAGAAATCACACATGATCTGCTGAATAATGCCACATCAGTCCACTGGGCTCTTTCTCATGCAAAACCAAAAGAGTATTTCTAAAATCATGTTCTCTTTATACTGAGAGGAGAAGCCTGGATTTTTAAAATGAAATAACAGAAATACACTGCCTAAGAGGCAATGCCTTAATTTTGTTCTATTTAGCTAAATTATATTCATGTCAAAAGGAAAGTTAGCTACACGTTTCTGATAAATCAGACAATGGTTCTTATAGTAGCAGAGCTCACTGCCAGCTACTTTAGGATTCAATCCTATGTAGTATATAATGGTTAGGGAATTGGTTTAGTGCAAAAAAAAAAACTTAAATCCAAATCAACACCCTGCTGTGGAAATCAACTAAACAACTAGAAGCAAATGCTCACTGTCTCTCAGTTTAACTCCCTTGGAAGTTTCCCTTGCTATTGTTGTTGTTGTTGAAAGGATAACATTTGAGGAAGTTATTTAGCGTATGTATGGCTGGTCACACAAAGAATTAAAAGCACTTCATATTTACAAGTTAGAACAGTTAAAACATTTTTTTTAAAAAAGAAGCAATTATAAAACCTAAGAGGAAAACAGAAATAACATTTCAGAGTTTAATGTCGAGTTTGGAGATCCAGTCAGTAGCTGCCGTTGTTACGCAGAGAAAGTCCTTAAAATCTCCTGGGTATCTTCTATTAGTGCATTCCCTCACTATATGTTGGATAGTCTGTCGGGGAGCCCCGCAATCACATTGTGCTGAAGGTGTCTTTCCCCATTTATACAGAGAATCGGCACACACCCCATGAGTCGTTCTAATTCTATTGTATGTCACCCATATGTGTCGGGGTAGATTAAATCCTCGAGGTATACTATTAGGATTAATATGCTCAGAAATATCTAGGGAGGTATAGCTACTCCATGCTTCCATCCACTTTTGTATAGTGCTCTGATGTTCGGCCAGCAGCTTAAGCGCTGTGAGGAGTGGTGGATTTCTTGACTTTAATCGACATCTTAAGAGATCAGAGGTATAGGTATGAATGCGTAGAGAGGAGTTTAGCAGGATCTTACTATACTCCCGAATGAGAGCTTCTTGTTGTCGTAAGTGCAGGGGAAGTATGTGGCTAAGAACTGGTAGCCAGTGAATAGGTGTAGATTTTATGCACCCAGTAATTAATCTCATCGTATGGTTGAGTTGAACATCAACAAGTCTTGTATGTGAGCTGTTTATCCATACAGGTGCGCAGTATTCCGCTACAGAGCAGAAAAGCCCAAGGGCTGCGCATCAAAGAGTTGGAGCTGAAGCTCCCCAAGTTGTTCTGCATAGTTTTTGCAGAATGTTGTTTCTGCTGTCAACCTTGGCAGCCATATTCTGAATATGTTTTTTAAAAGACAGGGTCCTGTCTAAGGTGACCCCCAGATATTTTGGAGTTGCCTCATATGGGAGCAATTTGTTATTTAGGTATACATTGAGTTCTCTTTTTGCCAGTTTATTATTAAGGTGGAAACATGATGTGACTGTCTTACTTACGCTTGGGATTAACCTCCATTGGTGGAAGTATGTGCTCAGAGTTGTAAAGTCTGCTGTAAGTACACCTTCTGTAACTTCGATGTCCTTGTGGCTATATGCTAATGCCAAGTCATCAGCGTAAGAGAACTTTGTTCATAGTGTGGGTGGTATATCAGAAAAATATAAGTTGGCTAGTAAGACTAAGGATTGATCAGCACAGCTCCGATAAGATCTAAACCCAACCTGTTCAATCGGTATTTGTTCGTTAATTTTCTGTCCAATTCTGTTAAGTATCAACCTTTCATGTAGTTTATAACAAACACTTAACAGAGCAATGGGGCGATAGTTTTCTGGCTTGTTGCTTTCTTTTCCAGGTTTTAATATGCCGATTACCTTGGTTCTCTTAAATTCTGGAGGGAGCTTACTGGAAGTTAGGATATCTGTGTAGAATTTTGCCAGCCATTCTCTTGTGCGAGGCCCAGAATGGATGATAAATTCAGGCATTACTCCATCAAAACCAGGAGATTTTCCAGCTTCGAGGAAGTAATACTATATGATTTCTAAATAAAAGAATATGGGATCAAAATGATAAATGCAATGCATAAACTTTGAATGTTCATGATTTGATTAGTTATTCATAACTAATATCTGATTTCTATCCCTTCTATATATCATAAAATGACTGAAAAAAGTAATAGTGTAGTAAGACTCTGTGAATATTGAAAATAACTTGGTATATATTCTATTTTGAATATAATGTTCTATTCCTTCTCTCATTGTTATTTCTGAATTTTTCTTCCTATTATATTCCATGTTTTATTATCCATATAATAGGTACTCTTCATATAAATTCAAGTTACCGTAGTTTCCGGCGTATAAGATGACTTTTTAACCCATGAAAATCTTCTCAAAAGTCAGGGGTCATCTTATACGCCGGGTGCTGAAACTTTAGGGACAGGGCTGGCTGGAAAACCTGGAGCGGATCTTCCATTTAGTCTGCGCAGGGAAAGCGGGACCAATTGGAGTAGAAGCTGCAGTCTGTGATTTTTTACAGGCTAGGGTCTGGGCTTCTTTCCTTCTAAAGTTGAAGAGCAGCTGTAGGCAGGTGGGGAATGCAAGAGCAACTTGAAAGGCAGGTGGGGAATGCGTAGCCAGAGCAGCAGCTTAGCTCTAAGGACACATTTGACTCAGGAACTGGGCAGGCTGGCTGGAAAACCTGGAGCAGATCTCCCATTTGGTCTTTTTTTTTAATCCCATTTATATCCCGCCCTTCTCCGAAGACTCAGGGCGGCTTACAATTTAAAGCACAAATCAATGTGCTTAGCAATAGCCTTCATTCTATGTATATGCCTGCTTATTAGAGCTTTCACCCCCCCCCCACAAGCAGCATTATTACAAAGTCAGCTTATTGCTCCCAACAATCTGAGTCCTCATTTTACCTACCTCGGAAGGATGGAAGGCTGACTCAACCTTGAGCCTGGTGGGATGAGAACCTGCACTAATTGCAGGCAGCTGGTGCTACTTAAGGCTCTGCACAGGGAAAGCTTTAGAGTGAATTAGGAAAAGTGAAAAAGTGAATTAGGAAAATAGGAAACAGTTGCTGGAATTGGGTATGTGTAGTTTAACGAAGAGAAGGGTGAGGGGTGACATGATAGCAGTGATCCAATATCACAGTGGCTGCCACAAAGAAGAGGGAGCCAAGCTATTCTCCAAAGCACCTGAAAGCAGGACAAGAAGCAATGGATGGAAACTAGTCAAGGAGAGAAGCAACCTAGAACTAAGGAGAAACTTCCTGACAGTTAGAACAATTAACCAGTGGAACAACCTGCTTCCAGAAGTGGTGAATGCTCCAACACTGGAAGTTTTTAAGAAGAGACTGGACAGCCATTTGTCTGAAATGCTATAGGGTTTCCTGCCTTAGCAGGGGGTTGGACTAGATGACCTCCAAGGTCCCTTTCAACTTCTTCTTCTTCTTCTTCTTCTTCTTCTTCTTCTTCTTCTTCTTCTTCTTCTTCTTCTTCTTCTTCTTCTTATTATTATTATTATTATTATTATTATTATTATTATTATTATTATTATTATTATTATTATTATTATTAAAATTCCATTTATATCCCGCCCTTCTCCGAAGACTCAGGGCGGCTTACAAGCTTAGCAGTAGCCTTCATTCTATGTATATGCCTGCTTATTAGGGCTTTCACACCCCTCCCAAGCGGCATTATTACAAAGTCAGCTTAATTGCCCCCAACAATCTGGGTCCTCATTTTACCTACCTCGGAAGGATGGAAGGCTGAGTCAACCATGAGCCTGGTGGGATGTGAACCTGCACTAATTGCAGGCAGCTGGTGTTACTTAAGGAGGCATTATTATTATTATTATTAAGTTTAATCCACTTGCACTGTTTTATGTTTACATGTTTGATGACAAACAGCCTTATGTTTATAAGTGACAGTTTTCCTACTAAGTACCTGCATGTCATAAGCATTTGAATTAAAATTACCATATTAAAATCAAATCTGATGTTTTTTAATTTTTATTTGGTGTGCGTTGGAAGAGGAGTAGTCTTATACGGCGAGTATAGCCCAAACCCTATAATTTAACAGGAAATGTAGGGGGTCATCTTATACGCCCAGTCGTCTTATACGCCGGAAAATACGGTACATAAAACCCTTATGTAACTTTCTTCTTTTACCACTGTAGTCTTTTGTTGTTAGACTGCATTGTTTATTTCTGAAACAACTTGTGGATTATACTCTTGTTTTATTCTGATATTTCCTTTAAGTATATAATAGCAAGATATTTTGCTATTCTTCCTCCATAATTGTAATGACAGGCATAAATCTGCAACTTCTATTGCTTCCTTTGTTCAAATCATCATTTGATTACATAGTAAGAACACTCTTCCAGGTATCAATGATATGCAAACATGGTACTTGGCAAGCTTATCATAGCAATGCATTTTGTTTCTGGTACATTTATTGAGAAAAATGGAAAGAAAACACCAAAATATATGTGAAAATATATGTGAGAGAAGTAAAGAAAGATAAGTCAGAGTGCATAGTAGTATTTTTAAAAAATTGGGGGTAGCACCATTGCCCCTCCCTTGGACTTTGTTAATTCTATCAAAAATATCCCTAATAAATATGACTAGATTTGTTCTAGATAAAGCTTTACAGTATTTCAATGTTCTCTTATTTTGCCTGATACAAATCACAAACTCAGTTTGATGTCTATGGATATTTATGTCAATAGCTGTTAAAGAGCAAAGTTCAGAAATAAAAACCGTTTTAATATGGATAGTGCCCCAATGGGAGGTGATTGGGATTCCAGATGATTTATCTGAATTTCCTGTAGAAATCTGAGACAGAGAGAATAAAGCATGAAGTTAGATTCTATTCAATTTTGTTGTGATTAGCATACTGTATTCAAAAGCCAATAGAGGAAGCGCTTCTTTTTTTTTTTTTTTTGCAAAAAAAAAGGTGCCGGAAAGCCGTACTGAGCGTTCTATGAGAAAAAAAGCCCTGAGCATACAGATAACACTTTTTCATCACTTTTGCTTTTAAACATATTTGATAAATTCTAATTTAAATTGTCTATACAGTATGCTTCATTTATAACTTTGTAAAAAGGAAATGATTGAAATATATTTTCTGCCCTCTTCTGGAAGATACTGAAATACCTGTATGTTCAGACTTGGAAGTAATTGTATTATGAGCCAAACCAGTCAGATTGATCAATGCTAGCAACCCCTTGATACAGAAAATGTACACAGGATTAGAGCAACATCTAGTAAAGAGCTGAGTGAGTTTACAAATATTTGTCCCAAAAGTGAAATGTGCAATCACATGGATGCATTTTGTATCAAGTTGCAGATGGTATGCTAATATTTTAATTGGCCCTCAGTAAGAGAAGATAAGAATTAAGGCACTGAGGTAGAATGATAGAACCTGTGGAGAGTTTTGGGGGCTGGTCAAGGTTACAGTTTTTTAGGTTTTTTATATGTTTTTTATGGTTTTAGTTTTACTGCTGAAAACCACACAGAGTTGTTTTAAGATGGATAGCCATGCAATTTTTTAAAAACCAAGAAAATTCCAAGTTCTCTTTTAAGGGAAGGATGGAAAATTTGTGAACTACCACAGGCTTCTGAACTACAACTCCCACCTTCCCCAGCCATAGTCATTGGGAAGGACACAGGGAGTTGTAGTTCAGCTATAGATCTACTATGGATGGCTGCAATCTTCTATTCTTTTGATAAGAATTTATTCATGATTGAATTGCATAGTAAAATATACTTGGAAATAAATAAACCTAAATTCCTTGAACTTCAGTATTTGTAATGTGTTTTTAAGCTATGCAGCAAGTTTTGAAGATGGCATATTTTGCCAGCAGTAATGAACTAGCATATCAATTTGTTTTGCTCAGAATGAAATAATCAACAACTTCCATCATGTTTCCATTCTTTTCATGGTTAAAATATATGCAAAGGCAACCTGAGAAAGCCTCGTTTTCTCAGATTCTTGAGACTCTGCTCCAGTACTTTGAGATAGGACATTACATTTACACCATCATACTCCACAAAGGGTTCCTACAAATGTTTTTGTCAGGTCTATAATGTATATGACTTTCTTTCAAAGTATGCGTGTACTCATTTATGAACACCTTCTAGGAAATCAATTTATGGTAGTGAGGCTGGAAAAGTTGACTTTATGCCATCTTGTATCTGTGAAATAGGTATTAATTTTTGTACTCTATTTCAATAATATTGAAATAGCATTATCTGGTTATAATAGTAATGCACTGATTTTGAATATTAGAGAAAATTAAATGCAAGAACACAAGATCAAAAAGTAGTTACAGGGAGTGGTAAAAGGGAAGATTTAAAAATATGAAAGCACTATTTCTGCAGAAGAAAATATAGTTTTACAATTATAATTCAGACAATATTATGCTTTCACAGCTGTGTAACACTTTGCATTTGCAATAACTTTGAATTAGGAACTGTTGAACATATGCCCTGAGCAAGCAGAAGTATTGATTTGATCAAAATCTTTCTTTCTGGAGTTTCTTACTAGGAATAGTTTTGTCAATTCTGCTAGCCTCGTATGAGGTTATTCATGTTGTTGCATTGTGTTCTGCAAGCATCAGCAACTTGTGTCAAAACCTTGTCAGCACCATGTATAATTTTTCAAAATTCCATAAACTTAAAAGTTATATGATTGGTATTTAGCCTGTATAAAATTGAGGTGCTCGGAAATAGTGGGTCAGAGGTCTGAACAGTATAAATGCAGAATTACGCTTTCTACAGTTAGAATCAACACTTACTCTATATCCTTTTTGCTGCTTAGTTGTAGCAGAGGAAGCACGTGCTGGTTCAATTTGCTTTCAGTTCTTTCCTTAGCAAACTTACAGAATTAGAAAGTCACCTTGTCATTTTTGTCGCTATAATAATTCTTGCAAAATATAAAATGCTATGTTTCTAGTGTTCCTCTAAACCACTATGACTCCTGTCAGTCAGACTTTGAGCTTGAAAAGCCATCAGGCCATCAACATGTCACTGTGTTAAAAGCATGGCAATTTGGGGTACTTAGAGTTTCCTTTGGAAACAATAGAAGTATTATTTTCAAGGGAAACTAAAAGCTTGGCATATGGTTAAGGTCGTTCTTTAAAATTGATATGTTGAGACTCATACTGATGAATTTTAGAGTGCTGGGACTATTTTGTTGCCTTCCATCATGTGAAATAGACCCGGGTTGGGAGTGGAGGTGGAGGAGGAAATGGTAAAGATCTTGCAGAGATGAGACGCTAACAGACTTAGTTTATGTATAGAATAGAAGGAATACATTATCCACTTTTTAACAGAAAATTGGGAGGTTTTTTTAAAATGTTCACCTTCCTCTTAATGTATAAATATAGTTTGTAGATACATTTGTGTGAACTCTCACTTCTAAATTAATGTAAACCTGCTGCATAATACTTCCCTTAATTTGCTAAAAAAGCAAGAAATACCTTGATACACTTCCGCTCTCACAATCACATCATAACTGTTCCCAGATATGATTATATATCCTGTCACTTCTTTAGCTACTGCCAGAGTCACAGTATCTGAGTGCTGCATGAGGTTCATTTTCTAATGAAGCAGAGTACATTCAGTATTACAAGAGGCACTTGAAAGGGAACATCTTTACAACTTCTACATTTTTAAAGTAATTGATTTTTTTCCCTGGGAAGTAACAGACAACTGTTAACCAAAACCACTTATCTCACAAAAGCTGTCTGATTTTTTTTTAATCTCCTCTTATTAGATAATAACATGTCCTGATTATTTGGTCCAATTCATCTATTAAAATGCTCATTATGAGATAATAGGAAGTAGTTCTGGATTCTAGCCTAGAAAAGGCATCCTTCAGGTTCCTTCCCACCTGGTCCTTAGTAACTGGAGGAGAAAAAGAAGAGTGGATCGCTAAAATAATCCACACTTAAGGCCAATTTATCTAGCATGGGAAGCTCATGGCTACACTTTGAGAGAAAAGGTGTCAGGATGCTTCTTTATTTTTAGAAGATGAAGCAATAACACTAATTTAATGTGGTATGACTATCAAACCACAGTGTCTCCTTTGCAATAAGGATTCTGCTGGAACAAGCCAAACTTTAAGGTAGTTCAGCATAGGTAAGTATTTTATCCAGTTGTAATTACTACTCATTCACTACTGTTATAAGTTTGAACAGTCACTGAATGGGTGGCCCTTAGATGAGGATCACCTGCATCACTTTTGTACATTTCTTTCTGACATTTATTTATTTTATTTATTTATTTTTGGGACTTATATGCTGCCCTATCTCCCGAAGGACTCAGGGCAGCTAACAACAATAAAAAATGCAATAATACAAAAGTTAAAAAAGGATTAAACTAGCAGCCCCAATAATAAAATTAAAAACATTTTTAAAAATCCCTATCATCAGTCCAGGTCAGTATTATAGACCTAAGGAAAGCAGCAATATTTTAATTTCATTAGTATAGGCTTTCCCTTTCTTTGTTCACTGCCACCTGGCATCCTGTAGGCCTACCTAATCTCGAAAACTCAGAAAGTCCCATATGTAGAGGTGAAAACATGAACAGCCAAAGTCATTGAAGTCAGGTATTCTTGTATATATTCATAAGAATAGGCTTCAGACATATTAACACATGGGTATTCATATTGGAAATTGTTATGATATGACCAAAGGGGAATGGAATATTAAAAAAAAAGTATTTTATAAGCTCTTTGTGAAATACCTGTAAATTTCAAATAACACTGTTAGCTTTCCGTTCCATTAACCTATGCAGAGATAATTTCTGCTGAGTGTTTTTGTACTGTTCAAAGTATTTTAGTGTGTGCATGTAGGAAACCATACCTCTATTATTTTCATTTGGCTTCTTCAGAACCATTTGAATAAATTCCTCCCCTGTGGCCACTTCCATATTACTTGGAGAAACTGGCTCTGAGTTGGTTGCAAACTCTTATTCACAAGGGGTTACTAGTTTTCCATAATATAATTCCAAATGTACTTTTAATGCAGTTCTTTCCCTTTTCTCTCTCTTTTGTTAATTATAATAAATACTGTTTTTACATCCAGAGTAAATGAAAAATTATGCTGCAGACAATAAAAGCCACTGGTATGCTTTTATATTTTATGTTGATATAATAAAAATTGCACACACATATAAAAACATTCAAACTTACAGTTTCACTTCAGTCTAAAAAGGAATTTCTTCTGAAAATGGAGCTCTTTATTTGCAGCCATTTGTTTAGACACAATTTTATATATAAAAAAGGGAGAAAAATCAACTTTCCAGAAATGAAAGCAAAAAATGCTATTCATAAAGGGGAATATTTGTAGCTCAGGGTTGACATGAGGGATCCTTGATGCTCTCTGAGCTTGCTTGTTTTCTTGCAGATGTTTTATTATCCAACACTGAAAGGGCAAGCCACCAGAATATCAACTCACAACAAAGCACTCCTTACTAGCACTGATGATGTTACCTAGTTTGGGTGATGAAATGTCTGCAAGAAAACAAGCAAGCTCAGAGAGCACCAAGGACCCTTTTAAAATTGACATACTGGTTAAACAAAGATCTTGATTAATTCCCCTTATGCAAATTATATGGTTTCATATAAAAAGGGAATAAAAATTGGACTACATGTCAAGCAGTATTACACTCTGTAACTTTTAAGGAGTTAGATGCTATAAACGTGGTTTTAAAAGCTAATGCCGTTGATTTAAGGATTACAGAATTTATTCTAAATTCCTTAGGCCATGGAACAGATCATCATTTCACAGGGCATTTTCTGCCTGTAGGACATGACCCTCTGATACCTTGCTTCTTCACTTGACCCCTGTGATGAGGCTTTCTTCTTGTGAAGCCCACAGGGTACTGCGGAAGAGGACCTACAGCAGGACATTAGCGTCCAATACAATGATTAATATATCCCTGGTGCAATAAGGGCAATGTTGTGTTGTGATCATTTGGCTTGGAGTGCATGACCTCCATTTTTTTAATTCTATAGTTCCAAATTGTGATTTTGTTGGAGTGCTAGATTATTTAAAGGAGAAAGAATCAGTTGTCTATTCTCTATCATTTTAAATTAACATGTAGATCCATGATTGGTACTTTTTGTACTTTCTGCATATCCTTTTCAAAATTCAGTATGCTATTTAAATTTAATCTGAGCAGCTAGTATAAGCTTTAAGAGCGTAAGCAATACAATGCTAATTATAATTGGAGCAAATATGTTTTCTTTTAAATATTTGAATTCCTTATTATGCTAGGTCAGATTAGTGTCACTTCTGTCATTTTTCCATGTCTTAATCTGATAGTTATTTTATTTCTTAATCTGTATTTTCTTTAGAGCACCACATGTTAAATTGTCCCAAAGATGTTTCACATCTCATCTACAAAGCTTCTTGGATTCAAGCTTCTTGGATAAGAAGTGAAACACTTTCAAGGAAAACAAAGAAAATCCAGTTGCCTTTTGAAAAAGCACCTTTGGGACAACCATGACTTGGATGGCTGAGAATCTCCATAGCCACATGTTAGGTTTTTTTCCCCTTGTGTCTTCAAGAAAAAGACTGCCTAGACTATTCTTTGCAGTTTTCTTGGCAGGATTTCAGAAGTGGTTTGCTACTACCTCCTTCCCAGGTTGAGAATGACTAATGCAAGATTATCCAACTGACTTTGTGCCTAAGGCAAGACTAGGACTCATGGTTTCCCTTTTCTAGCCTGATACAATATAAAACAATACACTTCACTTAAGCATTCATCTTATCTATAAGATAAATCATGTTCTAAAAATTTTCTGTATGCAGTATTATTATTATTTTGATGCATATGGATTAAAGCTGCAATTAACATTCCATTTTAACAATCCGACAAAAACCACAAATACCCTTAGCAAGAATAAGTAGAAGAGCAAGTAGGTAAGTGAGAAAAATGCTGAGAAGGCAAACAAAGTGTAAAAAGAAGGTATGAAATAAAGAGTGTGAAAATAATAATTAGAAAGGGTAATAAAATGGAGTGTAGCAATGTGCACCAGAATGTGGTAATGGAAGTGACAGAATTACAATAAATGTTAGGCATAATTTTCTATAATGAAATGAATAAATATATGTCCAGTAAGTTTTCATACAATAAAAACATTCTCAACAACATCATCTACCTGCTCACTGGAATTAGTTTCAAATCCTAACATCTGTCCAGTTGATGCTGGACTGGGAACTTTACAAGAATACAGTTGTTTTAATAAGTAGGTTCATTGTAAGAAGTAGGAAAACTGTTAAGGAAGATTGATCATTGGCAATGTAAAATGCAAAGCTTATTTATAATATAACCAAAGTTCAGTTATGTGTCTGACTGTGCCTCGTAAGGACCAATTTTGTTTTCTTCTGACCTAGACAGATCTAGTTCTTATAATACCTGCGTATTTTCATCCTTTCAATTCCATTATGGTATTATAGTTAAATATCTCCAAGCTTTGCAAACATAAATATGTGGAAAGTGACATTGCCCTCAAATGTGATTCCTTTTTAGTGTTTGGCACATGTTAAAGTTCTTGGACATATGAGTTCATTCTCCAGTTTTATCCCACTAAGATAGAAAAGCAATAGCAGTTAGTTTACCATCTCCCAGTAAATATGCTTAGCTTGTAAGGCCAATGCTAAGAAAAGAATGAGACATAAAATCTAATCAATCCTAGACCAACCTTGTGTAAAATGAATTAGTCTTCCAGGTTGGATGGAAAGATGCTGAGATTGTGACAATAACTGTGAGAAGCAAAGTCAATCTTCCTGAAAACAAATGGAGAACAGCAGAACCACCCCTCTATCAAAGCACTTTGTTCACATCCGAATACAGAATAACAGAGTTGGAAGGAATGATAAGGTCTTCTACAGGGTCTTCTCCCTGTTTGAGAAAAAGACCCTATACCTATATCAGTGCCATATCTAGTATGGGTGATTTCAGTCAAGGGGATCCATGAGTTCAGATTTCTAAAACTGAAACGTTTTGGTGTGGGGGTTTTTTGCATGTTCAGGATTGCATGGAAGCTTTTGTGAGTACAGCTGTGTAGGCAAAGGCTCTCAGTTTCTAAAATTTGCACTGTACTTATTGAGATGGGATCTTCACCAGCATCAAAGAAAGACTTTACAGATAGAAGAGATACTTATTACCTGATGTTGTCAGGTTTATCCTTGCTGTAATACCTGAATGAGGTGAATTCCCAGAACAAAAGTTGCTTTGAAACTTCAGAATGTTTAGAAATCAAGCATTATTGAAGTAGCTTTATTGACCCTGGCTCTGTGAGCAAGGAAAGCTGACAAGATTAAATTAATGTATAATCTTGAGAGAGGTTTGTATGTTTAGAAGTGTTAACACCACTTTATAATGCCTTGGTAAGACCATACTTGAAATATTGCATCCAGTTTTAGTTGCCACAATATAAAAAAGATGCTGTGACTCTAGAAAGAGTACAGAGAAGAGCAACAAAGATGACTAGGGGGCTGGAGGCTAAAACATATAAAAAATGATTGCAGGAATTGGGTATGTTTAGTCTAGCGAAAAGAAAGACTTGAGTGACAGTTCCAATATCTAAGGGACTGCCACAACAGCAAGGGGTCAACCTATTCTCAAACCTGAAGGCAGAACAAGAAGCGAGGAATCAACCTAGGACTAAGAAGAAATTTCCTGACAATTAGAATAATTATTCAGTGGAATGACTTGCCTCCAGAAGTTGTGGGTGCTCCAACACTAGAGGACTGGACAATCATTTGTTTGAATAGTATAGGGTTTCCTGTCTGATATACAAATACATCAGGCAAGGGGCAGGAGGTTAGATTAGAAGTCCTCCAAGGTGCCTTCCAACTCTATTATTCTGTTAAGATATGAACCGCACTATGTAAACCATAATTGTGGTTTACCAAGGAACAATGATTTTAAAATTCATGACTTAATGCAGAGTAATAACACAATCTTCTGTTTAAAGATTAACCATGAGATCTATAGAACCTATTTTCCTGAAGGACCAAGCAGCTTATTCAGTGAAGCATCACCATTCCCTTCTGATTTTATCTTGCTTATGGATGAACTTTTAATTAGCATATTCATGGTTAACAAGAGACAAGAGAAATGGATGCTTAAGATTCTGCAGCTAATTAACAACAAATAACGTGATAACATTTTCCTCTTGCTAAGCTGGTCCTAAAACTTTAATATTTATTAGCATTTATTTCTTTCTCCAACTTCTTACTTCCAGGATGGTATTATTTGAGTTATGTCTAATATTTGCATATCAAGGCTACTTACTTTCAAGTTACTTTCCTTAAGGAAACACTTGATAGAGTAGATTTATAAAGGTGCTTTCATATTTTTAGCATAGTTTGCTATTTAATAAGTGACTGTTTTCCTCCTCCAACACCAGCAGAATATTATTTGAGACAGTTTCCCATCTGCAAAATGCGAATAATATTTAAAGGTAAATTTCCTTTACTTGCAGTATATAGGATAGGAATGGAGAAGGGTTTTTTTCCCCCTTACTGAAGCAGTTTAACACAATATCCAAGCACAAAAGTTAGGAAATCTGATCTAGGAAAAAAAACTGGATGTTTATATGCAGCAGTCAAATACTGTATGTTTAATGAGGGATTCTAATTTATTAAAAAGCTGAAAATAGGGTGCCTTTTTCATTCTAGTCTGATTTTAGAAGCTGTCCCCCTTCTCTTAATCTGAAGTCAAGCCTGTCCTCCAAAGCTCCTCCCTTTTTTCATAAAGAACAGATGGTGCAGGAGGATAGCAGAATGCATTGATGTTGTAGAAATTGGATTTCTGTTTCCATCTCATGCATGTCATATTGTCACATGACAATACAGAACTGGAAAGGTTCTAGGACCATTTTTTTGTGGGGCGTACTAAAGAATAAAAACAAGAAATCCATTTTTCTCATAGCTCAGCATCGCTCCTGTTTCCATCATGGTATCAGGCTTCTTCTGACAGGCTGGACTGGAAACAGATAACAAACACTCAAGAACACAGTGTCTTCTGATAAGATGATTTATTATAGAAAAGCAAAGAAAGCAATCCCTCTTTCCAGTGTAATCAAGCTTCAAATATTTGTGCCTCAATTCTCTTCCCTGCACGGTGAACCAGTATCTTGCTAGTGGACTGCTCTGGTATCAAGTTGTATGTTTGTGACTGTGTGAAATTGCTCTCACACATGATATTTGGGCTGTGTGCTTGAAGAAGGAAAAGGATTGATTGGTAACTTTGGTATTCTTTCCTGGTTAATATTTAATATGAGGTGAGAATTAATTTGGACATTCAAAAAGCCTTTTTTGTCTGTTTGGTCAGTTTTAACAAGCCTCAATTCTTATAAACAATATCACTGATACTGGGTTCTGTATTTTTCAGTACTGCTAAGAGAGATGGGGGGAGAGGGAGAAGGAAATTTCATTTGCCTGCTGGTTACAAATACTCTTTGCTTGTTATTTCTTTCTTTCGTTGAAGTTGATTTGGATTAGAAGAGACTTTCTGAAAGGTCAATTGGCCTGTTGCTAATATAGGTCCTGCTGTACTTGAGATTTAATGTGCTCTACTTGAAAAGGGGAGCTAGACACAAACAGGGACATAGGCTAAAGCATTTGCTTTAAATATAACTTGAAGTAGGGAGATATTGGTTGTAACCTTTAGGGAGGCTGAATGAAGCAGCTTTTAAAATGTTTGTTCTTTATGTTTACTTGGAAAAAGGAAAAAAAATGATGCTTCTTACAAATGTTACATGTCAGATAAAAAAGTACTAAAACTTGGGTACATGCATCTATATTTCTATGGAAACTAAATGTCTTCTCTGTAGTTCAGGTAACGTGTTTTTTTTTCCTTTTAAGTTGATAGTTTGATTCACCAAATCAGTACTGCTGTTCTGAGTGCCCTAATTCATGGTTCATTATTTTACATTCACTTGTTCATTTATTTATTTTAGTAAGTTTGACCCACAAATCTTGGCATACATAATAGCATGGTAAGCATTTTAAAAACCCAAATTACTTCTTTACGTATGAGCAGAATTAAGACTACTCACTCGAAACCTCCATTGAACTGACCGATGACTTTTAAATGAGACATTCAGGAGCATTACAATTGTGAAGGGAATAGAAGTGGGTCAACATGTCCATATCTTACATTTTTTTAAATAAAATTTAGCATTTTAACCAGAAACTTTTTTTAAAAATGCTCATAGAATAAATAAATAGTTAGGCGAAGATGACTGCATTAATTAAATCAATTCCTTATTTAAAGTCCTTTTAATTTTGATGAACATTAAACTCAACTAACCTTATCTTGATTCAGCTCTGAAACTCTTCTACAACTCCTAAATATAATAACAACAACAACAACAACTAAAGTAGAGCCATGAAATCTTTTGGCTGCCAGTGGCTGCATTTAACTGGGGTTTGGGAGAAGAAGGGAATGGGCAACAGTGAATGGGATGATGCAAAGTCACACATAAACATGCATTATATTTGTTTTGCTTTGTCAAGTTCGATTAATTTTTTTTCTTTTTTCTTTTTTCTTTTTCTTTTTGCATTTTTAATATGTGTCTCTGTCTGTCTTAGGTTTTAAACACTATCATGTTTTACACTTCAGAATTATTCAAGCTTTATTGTTCTTTGTTAATTCCATGGCAATGTACAGGATAAGCATGGTCTAAATTTAAAGATTAGGTACCCATAGTTTAGGGTTATAGTTTCATGCTGTGATATTAAAGCAACTGTCATCTTGGTCTGTATTGCCTCATAACAATGTTGGTCTACAGACCTTCATAATTACATTATCCAACTGAACTGATATGCAGTATGTAGTTAAAGTGCTATTTGTTCCCAAATAATGTGATGTCTTCTGAATCCACGCTGGCATATGAGATGTTTGGAAGACAAGCTTTGTAGTAAACTTGCTCACATCCCCGCTAATGTAGACTACTGTATACTAGAATTAGACTCTAATGGTTACAATGACATTGCTTTTTCCATTTGTGATGACTGATTTTGTTTCTGAATTTGTAACCAAGATTATAAATAAGCCACTGGAAGGAAATGATTAACTCCCTACCGCTAAATTTATTCCTATTAAGGCATATAAAATGTGATATAAGCTGGTGTCAGCTGGGGATGCTTTTACATTTTGTTTTTGGAAAGTGAGGCGGTTAATATTACCAAGAATGGCTTTTCAGCTATGCCTTTGTTGGTAAAGGAAGCTCTAGCTATAATAATTAATGCCTAAATTGTTCTGAAAGGAATTCATCTTCACTGAATTTTCTAAGGGAGATGCCTAACAGACTGGAATAGTTTGTTCAAGCACCACTTTTGAAATTTCTTGGCTAACCAGCTTTTAACCACATATCCATATTAGACATGCCATTCACAGACATTATGTACCCAGGGATGATCTCATTCAAAATTCTAGGAGAGTCTTTAATAATTACACTTTTATTCTTATCCTGAATGCATTTACCAAACAGAGCTAGGGGTAACAGCCTTATTTTTGAGAAACACTCATAATAAGTGCCATAATTTAGCAGTCGCTGACTGTGAAGTTTGTCCCATTATAGTATATTCCCTTTCTCTGGCTTTTGGTGATCTGTATAGTTAAGCCATAAAAATCCAAAATAGATTTCAGTGTTCCATTTTTTAAGTAAGTAAGGAAACAAACAATAGAAGAAACTATGTAAAAATTCTTAAGCAAGTCTTTGGAGTAACACTGAGCTTCTATATCTAAATACAAAAAAAAAGTTTACAACCTGTTTGAAACTGGGCCACATGAACAGCGGGCAAGCCCATGCGCAAGAAGTTCCACTCATGTGAGCAGAGACAGCACTTGAGCGGAGGGCGCTTGTGCTCATGCATGAAGCTTCACTTGCGCGAGTGTAGCTTTGTGCACACACACTTGCCACCGCTCACATGAATGGAGGTTTGCATGCGCATCATTTGTATGGCCTGGTTTCGAATAGGCACAATCCAGTAATGGGCCACACTCAGGGAGTTGGGAACCCTTGATCTAGACAGTAAATTGAATGAAGAAATGTAGAATTCCAGAGTTCTAGAATTCATGTCTCCCTGCTTGTTTTGGAAAGTGATGGGTGATGGGTTTTTCTCCCCACGGGCAGATGACACCTGATGGGAGAATAATGGAAGAGGCAGAAAATACACTACTTGCTGCCCTGAGATTTCCCACTTTAAGTGTAGGGTGTGGAAGTCCAATGAAGCTTACAAGAGCAGGCAATGCAAATTGTGTTGATCTATGATTAAAGGAAGGGAGGAATAAAATTAAAGTATCCCAATGGCGGGTCCTATGTGCAATAACACATGGATGCTCCAGAAATATTTTGTCCCACAAATGAAAGTCTGGAAAAACAATGAAAAATTATTTCTCTTCCTGTTACTTCATGATGCATTATAAACAAAGATAGCACTATACGTTTTGTATTATAATATCTTTTGGATTCATTGCAAAGTTCTGGATTCTGTGTATGCTTACCAGTCAGGAAGGCCTATCCATTATTGACTGGCATATATGCCCATCATCAAGGGTAGTGCATTAAGTGGTAGTTCTTTAGCAAGATGAAAAAAAGAAATTCTGAACATTGAAGACACTTGGAAAAATGGTGAAGCATATTCTAGCCGTGAGCATATTGTGAGCAGTTTTTGCCATTTGAGAAAGTCCAAAGCAAGACAAAAATGCTTTGCTTTCACACTCAATTTCTCTAGTATGCTATGACAATTAACATTTGATTATAGCCAGCAGCACAGAATTCTTTTTATCAGTATGCATAATACACATATATAAGAAAATCACTCTAAGGATCTGTCTGTAGTAAATGTGCAGACTCTGAGCATTGCTCTTCCTTTAATATAAATAAATTAATGAGTTCATTTTTTCAACCACATCTTATCCAATTAACTTGATTTAGAGATAATATATGTCCACGCTATGTAAATCTAATATAAAGCTTTAATAAGTGTCCATTTGAAATTATGAGAATTCTTAGGTTTAAATCAGATATTTGTTTTAGGATATTCAAATATTTATATTCTTTATCAGATAAT
This sequence comes from Vipera ursinii, assembly GCF_947247035.1. Taxonomy (NCBI): domain Eukaryota; kingdom Metazoa; phylum Chordata; class Lepidosauria; order Squamata; family Viperidae; genus Vipera; species Vipera ursinii. The sequence continues at coordinate 101,606,201 of NC_139513.1, read as the reverse complement.
CCTAAATTAAATATTGACAAAACAGTATTTAAAAATCTAGCTCTTAATACTATCACGCAGAATAGCTAAGGAATGATCTTCAGTAAATTGAAGCAGGCTACAAAGGCTTACACTAGAGAGTTGTGTCAGTGCAGAACTAAAAATATTCTTTTCCTCACATAAGACATTATGGTCATACAAGAAATGCTGAATAAAGACAATAGCTGCACTTCTCTGTTGTATTAATCAGAAAGAGTTAAACAATGAAGCAATGGCAGAAACAGCTATTTATTCTTAAAAATATGTAAGTTATTTATTCTAAATTGCTATATTTAATCTGTAAGATATATTCATTTTTTTCCATTTTATAGAAAATTGATTTGTAAATTAACATGCATTCACAGAGAACTAGAATAGCTTCTTTCATTTGTTATTATTTTTCCCCAGTCTTTATAATTATTATTTTTTTCTTCTAGAGGTTGCTGATAAGGTTGTCAGATTTGCCTTTTACTCTCTTTTTAAAACAATACCACTGTTACGCTTCAGTTTCAGGATTGCTTTCATAATTTCCTACTTATCCAGTTCTGTTTTCCTTTTAACGCACTCCTTCTGATTCCAGAAACATGAGATAAAGTTGTCATGAACACACACAGGAACACATTTGCATATTCACCAAATATTCTTGAGCAATTCTTTGTTCCTTTAGTTAGAATAAACCCCATTCAAGTAAAGACTGGCTTCTCAAGGCAAAGGTATTGGTAAAATTACCACTTTGGCTTTTTGACCATTAATTACCCTGTAAACAGATATTTTTACTTTCTTTATTCTTTCCTGATATGATACTGTCTGTGTGTTCATGTATAAAAGTAGAATGATGTTGTTTTCTGTATTCAGTGCAAGACGGAGTGATCTTCTTCACTTAAGTTTCACAATCTCTTGCAAGTCCAGATGCTCTTGTTCCTTGATCTGTAGGCTCTTCAGAGTTCATGGCACTATATTCCATTCCCTCCTTCCCATGCTTTACCACAGTTTTGGGAAATAGGTGGTTGGTAGGGTGGGTGCTCCTTAAAATTGTCATTTTCAGCCACAGAGCATGCAGAGTCTTCACTCAACTATCGTCTGCCTCCATTTTGAATATGTGAAAAGTAAAATTTTCCAACCCAATCCTAAATTTCTCTACTGATTTTATGGGAGCTCATTATATCACTGGAGATATTTAAAATCTCCTGAACCAAAGAGATTTTATCCTCCTGACCCAATGAAGTAATTGGGTGAAACTGTGAAGGATCCTTATTAAGTAGAATTTGATCTGTATGACTTTGGCAATTCCATTTATTTTTAGCTTTTTCATTTCATTCTCATTAGGCTGTTTTGTTGATGCCCTCCTGGCTTGTTTTCTAATATCTGAAAACATAAAACTTCCAAAAATTGACTAATTCCTTCATGTTTAAGGAGTTGGTATCACTTTGGCCTTAAGAGCACAACCTTTCAGAGAAAACAGTTGGAAATTAAGAGAAATTATGTGGTGGAAAGAGTGGCAATTTAAATCAACAAATTACTGAAATAATTCTTTCCACAGTAATTATAGTAATATGTTATGGTTTTCTAGGGCGGCAGCATGTTTCAGCCAACACTTTGTTGCTTACCCAATTAAGTTCAGCATGTTTTTTGTTTTCTTTTTACATTTACATACGTTTTACATTTTTGGTCTCATTTTAAACAGATAAACTTATATACAAGTTAATCACACATTTTATATTTTATTAGGAGATATTAACTTTTTTTTGCTGGCTGTAAATTGTTTCTTGAGATTCTGTTTATAAACAACACATGCACTTCCATGCTGTTTGCAGTCTGGTGATGGTGAGTTATTGGAGAATATATATTTATCTATATATCTATATTAGTATCGGACTCATATCTGTACACTGGTACCCATTTTCTACTTCTTAATAAAGTCTATGTTTTGTTTCCTTTATGTGAAATGAAAAGTTGTACATAAGCGCTAACATGAGACAAGAGTTGGACCAACAGTTCTAAAAAGCTTAGAGAAAGAATTTGTTCTCCTACAGAGATCAACATCAGCAAGAGAAGATTGATTAAATCTTAGTTTGAAAGTATCTTATAAGCTGAAAAGTTGTTGCCTCCTTTACAATATAAACTTTTAATTGTGTTTTGATGAACAAAAAGAGTGCTTAATTCATTCTACCATAAAAATAGGTAAAATAATATGATGATATATTTTAAACATTTTTGCAGATTGCTATTGAGCTGGAAGCAGAAAATGAACCACGCAAGTTGTAATGCCAGTAAAACAAGCTATTGGAGTTACAGTTAATCGAGTGTGCATGTTATGAATGACACAATTAATTAATAGTGGGATGTATTTCCTTGCTGTTTTATTTCTGATATGTTTTCTGCAAAGAAATTTAAATGGGCATCCTTTAATAATATTATTAATTTAAAAATAACACCTTATTTAACTTTGAAGAAGCTACAAGAAAGTCAGGATGATGTATTTCTAATTTAAGAACTGAGATTTGAACTTCAGTGATATAGCATTCCTGTTCATTCCTGTTTTTAATTTAAACTAAATAATGTTGGATACTAATTTTTACTTTGTTATTTAATTCTTGTTTCATTGGTTTTAATACATTTGAAAGTTTACCTTTTCCTTTTTTACAAAGGAAAATAGTTTACCATTTAAACTCTCTGTCCTGTATGCATTTAAGTTTTGGGCTTGCCTCCAAGGAAACATACACTGAATTAAGTTACACATAACATTGCCCCCCACATTCCTCAATATTTAATACTAAAAACTTGCAGTTTTCCTTGTGAATTAATTGTGGGTGGAATCTAAGTTATTTTTAGATTAACTAATTCAGTTCTTGGACCCCAGAAATTGAAAGAAGTAAGCAAAGTAGCAATAAATTATCTTTTTCAGAGATGGTTAAAATACTTGCAACTGAAAGGTCAACTTTGTATTTGGAGGAATTTTAAAATATTGTCTTTAAATTAATAAGCAACAAAATATCACCATTGCTTTCTTTATTGAAAACTAAATTAGCTATAAGATTTTCCCTCCCTTTCTTATTAGTTATGTAGATTACTTTCACTATTGGATGAGTCTGTGAGCTTGGAAGTACCTTATCTCTCTTTGATATACTTCTTGATATTCTTCTTTTGTGCCAATCTGTAGAAACATGGAACTTTGTCCTTTTCATCAGAATTGGGAAAAAAAGATCTGGTCGATGACGCTTACAGATTTATAAGCAAACTTTTCATAGAATTTGACTGATTTTTAAAACATGCTTTTATTTGCAAGCTGTTAGATACAACAAAGGGCTATTAGGAAAAAAATTAGGAAGAAAAGTAGCTACAACTGGTATCTTAGTATTTCTATGATAGTTTCCATATATATTCAAGCCTTCATATATTGTTAAATTAAAACACCATCAGGGAAATTTAATATTCTTCATTTAACATAGAAGAAAGTCATTTGCCAAGGTTTGTTTTCCACACCTGGGGTGTAATTATAAAAATAAGTAATTATTGCATGTCATGTTTATACTGCAGAATAATTTTCTTAAACAAATTGATTTTGTTTAAGCTCAACATGCTTAGTTACAGTTCAAGGTTCAGAAAAAAGGATGTTATTTGTAATAGTAAATCAATACTGGTGGCATACTGCATTTTTCCTATTGGTGTGTAAACTATTTTGATAAATAATGAATTTTTTACTTGACAGTGATGAATAAATAACATATAATTTGTGGTAAATAAACATTCATTAGACTGACCAAGAAATATAGTGAAATATCCGGCATCTATTTCTTAGATGTGAAAAGACTAAATTGATCTAATTGAATATCACAGTCAGCATGAAAAGTGCACAATGACAACACTGTTCCCATTAAAATATATAATACAACTACTCAGAGAAACAGTGTCTGGCCTTTTTAGAATTTGGAATTTTAATAGTCTGTAATGAGAATTCTTGGGAAATTGTTGCCATAATGGACATACACAATAATAAACTACTCATTTACTAGGATGTAAATTGTGAAGATTGCTCCCTGCTACCCTCACAATATTATCTGCTTAAGGTAAACAGGTTTCCAAAATTAAAAACAGGAACACACTTATTTGCATAAGCTGAGATATTATTGTTAATTCATTTCCTAAGTCTCCCAGGCCACCTTATTAAAAAAAAAAAAGGAAAGTTGGAAGTTATTGTTTGGAAACAACATTTAATAATTTGAAATACTTTCTATTTTCTATTATTCTCTTATTTTGTATGTAAAATTATTTCCAGGTAGAACCTAATTAATGGATGATTACTCTTAAATGGACCCTATATTGGTTTAAAAATGGAGAAAGGAGTAGATGTCTCTTCCATCACTATCTCCCATTTCACCAAACATGAGAAATGAAAGAAAATATTAGCATCTGAAGAATCTATTAAGCTATTGATTTCCATTCTGCTATTGCTTCAGCTATTGCTTGCTGTTTCTCTGATATTCAAGTTAGATCTATGTCTGAGGTAACAGAGGTTTGTACATTCACTAGTTGGTAGAATAAAAATACATGAAACTCAAATCCCTGGCTCCCGTCTAGTAGTAGTCTGAATTGTTGCAATGGAGATATAGCAACCTCCTTGAATATTCATTCTGGTGCAAGTGAATGGCCAGTGGACAAGTGTTTTTTTGTTTTTGTTTTTTTTCCCCCTCACACTAGCTGATGTAAGCTTCCCATTGCTGCATTGCTCCACACACTGGCCAGGATGTGCTCTTCAAAAGTGGGATGTTTCCTGGTTTTGTATGCATGTGTAAAATTTGGACAAAGATTTTTTGTTTGTTTCAGATTATCCAAATAATTTCCATTCCTTTAGAATACAACACTTCCTGGCTTCGTGAACAACTTGTCATTTTTCTCTCAGTTTAATAAAATATGTACATGGGTTAGATTTTATTCAAGCCTGCAGAATTATTCACTGAAATATGCCCCATATTGTTGAAACTCTGCATGATCAGACAGAAGGATAGTTTTAAAAAATATGTTAATATAGTGTTAAACCTATAGGAGTTGTCCTGTAAGATTTGAAATTAGTTTTGTAATTTATAACATTCTTCTCCAACAGCTTTACAAGATGTAGATTTAAAATGAGCAGAAACTCAAGACAGTCTTGAATATGAGGTTTAATATACACAGGTGGTATTCTTAAGGTCACCTGATATAGAATAATTAGCAGTTAAAATTCCATCTGCTAAGAGCATTAGCCTAACTTTTCTATAACCTTGCACTCTATGTGTACATCACTTTTGATTATCTATACTATGATATTCTAATCCAGAGCCAGTCCTGGCTAATCCCAGAAGAGTGAGATGTAGGCCTCTTTTAGAAAGAGGAAAGAGTATTTAGCCATACTCATGACCTTGACACACATAGAGAGAGAATAAAAGTCTAATAGTAATCTGTTCCATTCTGAATTCAAGAACTATTGCATCTGTCAGTTTGATGGCACCCAATGGCATGAATGTCCCAAACATCACCTGTGAAATTAAAAGGCATTGTGCAGAACTCACTTTCCTTTGATTTTTTTTTATTGAAAAGTTTTACAATACAATTTTCCATTAAAAACCCCCATCCCCCCCAACCCTCCCCTCCCCAGCTAGCTTGAAATTTCTTCAAGCTAGTGAAAATATTGTAGAGCAGTGGTTCCCAACCTTTTCTATACCCCATACCCCTAGAACGCTTCTGATATATTCTTGCACTCCTTACAAAAGTTTGAAATAATGGTGACAAATTATGCATATATACTATAATTTTGAAAACCCAAGTTTTTGCACTCCCTGGAATATCATCTCGCACCCCCCATGGGTTGGGAACCCCTGTTGTAGAGGATGCTTTCCATATTTATTTATAGAACTAGAACATTATTTGAATATCTTCAGCAAATTTTATTTGGACTCTATCTACTTCCCAAAATATTCAGTGCTACAAGCCACCATTAACCTTCCACTTGTATTTTAGATTTATTTACTTGCCTTCCATCTTTTACTCTATCATACCAGGTTCCTCCAGGCATCAGGTTCTGGTCAGGTATTTCATTCTTGCTTACTGAGAAAGTAAGTTTTTTAAATCACAAGTTTTTTGATATCACATAGAAGGAGTATATGGCAGTTATATTCTCTAGTATTATATAAAATCATAATATTATGAAGAATCTCTGCCAGTATGCTGCATTAATTTATTTTTCTGACTTTCATTTATTAAAATTGAAAATCACATGAGTCTTCAGGCATTGCTACATTAAGTTAAAAAATAACATGATGCAAAATTCACAAGTGATGTGCTGTAAACTTTGTAATATAATGATTTTCCCTTTAAAAGGCTTCTACCTTATTATGAGGAATACTGGCTCCTAAGTTAAACATTTTAATAAGAACTTTGTTTTTTTTCCCTGAGAGAAATAGATGCTGTGATTGAAATTAAAGTTGGAGTCATGCTGTTTGTGATTAATGCTAACAAACAGAAAGCAAAAGGAAACCATGATTCTTATAATAGCAGTAGTTACTCTAAATAGTGTTCCAGCATTCAAAATAATACATTTAAGTAAATTGTTTTCCTTTCAAATAGTACACTCCCATTTACACCAGAGAGACAGGTAGGCCAGGGGTTAAAGTTGACACCCAAAGCCATCCTACTGTATATCTGTCTGGTTTGCAGTCTTACCTGATTTAATTCTGTGAAATGTTGTTCAGTTTAAGAATTGTAAAAAAAAAGAATATCTATAACACTCAGTTTGGGATCTAAAGCTACTGTGCCCTCCAGATGTTCCTGAATTATAATTCCCAGCAGTTCCAGCCATTATGCCAATGATGACTAGGAATTTATATTTAATCAACATTTAGAAAGCCATAGGTTTCCCATCCCTGAAAATGTAATTGTAGAGACTGGAGACCCATAAGCACAGTGGCTAAATCCATGCTACAGATTTTTGTTCCTGTTGTTTCTGTAATGTTTTACTAATTCAGTGTGCACAGAATGTGATTGCCAATCTGCTACATTCTCTGGGTTTCCAACTTCATATCCCAAATGCTGCATACTATTTTTTTTAAAAAAATAAATGTTGTGAGTGCTAGTGTGGCAATTAGTCTGACATGCCTCTTTTATTGAAAGACTGTAATATTCTATTGCAGTGTGTGTTTGGATGTGTACACGCTGATCTGATATGTCAGCTGTATTCCTACTGACATATATAGCTGTGTGTAAATTCCAGAATTACTATTCTCATATCATACTTTAATAGTCTAGCACCAACAGTCACATAAGCTACAACAGCATTGAAAAATGAGTACATAAACAGAGGTGGGAAAATGATATAAGCCTTTTGTTACTTGGCTCTCCTGAGCTTTTGCTTATATACTTAGAGAAAACACTTTTTAGCAATATATCTGAAAGTGTGACCTTTTTCCTGAAGATGAAATTTCCTTATAGTCAGTAGGTTTACACACCATGGTTGGCTTTAACCCAGATTATGACAGCAACCTTATTCTATGAAAATACAACTGAAAAAAACAAATACAATTATCAGAAAAAGACTATGGGAGCAAGAGGTGATTGCTTAACCAATTATTGCCTGGCACTTTTTTATTTAGTTATTTGTTTATTTTATTTACTTTTCAATGATTTTTATTTATTATTTAAACTGCCTCATTTATTTTGTAATAAATTGCTTAGTTAATTTTGCACAGAGGTTTCAAGATCTTTGATGTCCATTCTTAGTGAGTTGGTGGCAGGGATTTGCTGTTTGCAACAAAATGAAATGTTTTATTCATATTCCTTTGCCATCTGTCAGAATATGCAGAAAAATCTAATCATTTTCCTGTATAAGTTAATTGGAGGGGGTTGTTTCTCTGTTCTTTTAGACTCAGAACTGCAAACTTGCTATATATACCTCATTCTCTGCAACTGAATTGCTGGAATACCAAACAAGATCCAAATCACTCTCAACTGGGCAAAAGCATGTGTTCAATAAAGAAAAGCCTTGTATAACTAGAAGGAAAAAAATTGGGTCATGATCACGATATATATTTTTTTCACAATGAACATAGATGAATCTGCAGCCATTTCCTTGACTTCAGTTAACTGCTCACTATTTCTACCACAAATAGGAAAAGTTAAGATTGATGAAAGAAATTCCTACATTAATTACCAATACATTGGATTTCAAGATGGCGGACGTGCAGGCGGTCGTGCTAGGCTGAGTTCTGTAAGTCTGTAAAAGAGGCGTCCTAGGAGCCCCTCAGGGGTGTTTTACACCCTCTGGGTTGGGGTGAAGGGTTTCGGCAGTGATCTAGGCAGCCAGATAAAGCTTTTGCTGCCTACTAACCTGGTCGGTGTTCCTGGTCGGCGTTCCGCTGAGCTGTTGGCCTGCTGCTAGCCGGGCTGGTTTTTCGCGGCGTTTCTCCGCAGCGTTGGGCGACCTCCGAGCTTTCTTCGGTGGCGTTTGGCATTGTCGGCGGCCGCCGGCGGTGTTCTTACTGACGACGGGGCTGGTGTCTTTGGATGGTTCCCGACTGTTGCTGACCTCGCCGGAGACTTTTGCGAACTGTTTGGGCCGTTTTTTAACCACCTCGGCTCTGCTCCTAATTCTGTCGGTGACGGTGCTTCGGCTCGTTTCAATGGCGGCGGTGGCGGCATTGCTCTTGGGCCGTTCTGGGCCACCTGGTCATCGATTGCTGTGGTCTGGCCTGCTTTGTCTGGATTGCTTGTCCCGCGGCCGCCTGTACCTTTCCGGCCCGCTTTACATCGGCTGCGGCGATGGCCTCTTCGGGACCGTCTGTGGCTTCAGTGGCGCCCTGGTGGCGGCGGTGATGGTGGCGGCGGCGTCTGTAGCGGCGCCCCGGCAATGGCAGCGGCCTCGATGGCTCGGCGGGGGTGTTGCCTTCTCCTCTGGCTGTCCCGCATGCTCCAGATGGTCTGGCACCCCCACTGTTCCTGGTGGCCCCGAAGGTTCCTGGGTTAGCCGGTTAACCCCGGTGGAGCCCCGTGGAGCCCAGTGGATCCTGGTTATTCCGGAGGATCCTGGAAGATCTACGTCCTCCAATGCACCTGTTGTGACCTGGTTGGTGCTGCTGGATTTTGTGAGGACGCCGGGGAAATCAGTAGACCTGGGGGGATCAGACTTCATTGATCACACTCTGGAAGGCCCCAATGACTGTAGAACTGAGGGCCCATGGAGTTGTGGTCAGGTACAACCCCCTGGAATGGCGGAGCAGTGGGGGACCTCGCAGTTAGCTGACCAGACTGCTATGATGGCTTGCCCTTCACATACTATCCCCAAAGGACTCAGAGGACCCTGGATATTAGCCACCGTGAGAGGGTGGCTTGAACTTACATCAGCTGCCCCTAGAGGTGAGAGCTCTATGGGGCATGCTATATCCGGCATGGTTGTTCCAGACCACCATCTCCCCCCCGGGAATTGGCTCTGCGGCCGTCGTGAGAGGACGGTGGTCGGCCTGCCCGGAGGGTTTACCCAGCTGAGTGGCAGCGGCTGGGCGGAGGTCTGGGACACCTATTTATCCTCTGTTAGATCCTCCTTACTGACTGATTATCATCCATGGACAGCCTTTTACTTGGACTACCCCTCATGCCTCCTCTTAAATACTCTTGCACGGACTTGCTCGCCCTCAGGGGTGCTCCCCCTTCCTGGGTGCGACCCACCTTTCTAGCCGCTTATGATCTCGAGGAAGCGCCCATTTATTGGGACCCAGAGAGATGGCTGGGCACGGGTAGGGGCCTTCGACGGAAACCCAACAAGAGGCCCCTGGTTATCTTTCTTTCTAAATTTTTAGTGGGTTAGGGAGGGGGAGGGTACTCTTTTTGGTTGTTTGGACAAGGGGGGCAGTCCAACAACCTCTGCTCAGACCAGTGCCAAGGTAGATCGCGGGGGGGGAGGAGCAGGGGTCAGTTGCTTCTGGGGCCCCAGGGCTGGTCATGGGAATACCTATTCCCACAACATTAGGGAATGGCAGCAGGTGTAGGAGCAGAGGGCCGTATCGATCTCAGGGAAGGCCTCTCCGCTGCCTACAAGCGGTGAGGCACTCCGACCCTCTGGCTCTGCCCCAAGGTCCCGGGAGTGAGGATGTGCAGCCTCCTGAGCTCCGGCTGGTGTATTTAAATGCCAGGTCTGTCGCGAATAAAGCTCCTCTTATCCGTGACCTGGTCGAGGGTGAGCAGGTGGACCTGGCTTGCATCACGGAGACTTGGTTGGGCCCAGAGGGTGGGATTCCTCTGGTTGACCTTTGCCCACCAGGTTTCCGGGTGCTACACCGGCCTCGGGCTCAGGGTAGGGGTGGGGGTGTGGCTGTTGTCATGAGGGAGACCTTGTGTCCGCGGGAGGCCACCGTTCCCCAGATAGTCGGGTGCGCCGACTTTTTGAGATGCGCCCCTGGTGCGCAGTTGGGCTTGCTGCTGGTGTACCTTTCGCCTAGTCACATAGCAGCAGCCCTGCCTGAGCTTCTCGATGTCCTCTCAGGGGTGGTGATTGAGTTCCCAAAACTTATAGTTTTGGGGGACTTCAATCTATCATCGCTGGGAGGATCATCTGAGTTGGCTCGGGAGTTCATGGCTTCCACGACGGCCATGGACCTGACGCAAGTAATTTCGGGACCAACTCATGAGGGAGGCCACACTCTTGACTTAGTTTTTTATCTGGACGGTGGTTAGATGATCTTGGTGGGGGCTCCCCAATTGGTATGTCCCTGTCATGGACCGATCATCATCTCCTGCGGCTGGTCTTCCATTTTGCCACCCCCCGGCGTCGGTGTGTGGAACCTATCAAATGGTACCACCCCAGACGCTTAATGAATCCCCAGAGGTTCCAGGCGGCGCTGGGGTCCCCACCTGCCTCCTTTGCTCACAGCTTGGCAGACACCTTAGTGGAAGCCTGGGAAAGGGCAGCCACTGAGGCTCTTGACCGAGTTGTACCCCTGCGGCCCCTGACCCAGTGCAGATCCCGTCGAGCTCCATGGTTCTCTGTGGAGCTCCGGGAGATGAAGCGTCGGAGATGGGGCCTAGAGAGCGGTTGGAGATCCAGCCGATCCGAATCCCACCGATTGCGACTAAGAACCTATACTAGGTCTTATCTCGCTGTGATAAGGGAGGCGAGGTCTAACCACTTCGCCACCCTTATCGCGTCCGCAGATAATCGCCCGGCCGCCCTGTTTAGGGTGACTCGCTCCCTCCTGAATCAGGAGGTGAGGGAGGAACCCTTGCAGGGTTGTGCCGAGGAGCTTAACCAGCATCTGTCGGACAAAATCGCTCAGATTTGGACCGGTCTGGACTCTGACTGGACAGAGTCTGTCGAGCAGGACATGGGTGGTCTTGTCGATATCACCTGGGAGGAGTTTGATTCTGTGACTCCGGAGGAAGTGGATAGGATCATGGGGAGGCTGAGCACCACCACATGTTTATTGGACCCGTGCCCTTCCTGGCTGGTCTATGCAGCCCGGGAGAGGACACGCAGCTGGTTCCAGGCAGTTATATCAGCTTCTTTGAGCGAGGGCAGCTTCCCCGCTGTCTTGAAAGAGGCGGTGGTGAGGCCTCCACTCAAGAAGCCTGCCTTGGACCCAGCTGTATTGAACAACTTTCATCCTGTCTCCAACCTTCGCTTTCTTGTGAAGGTTGTTGAGAGTGTGGTGGCACATCAGCTTCCTCTGGTCCTGGATGAAGCGGATTATCTAGACCCGTACCAATCGGGTTTCAGGCCCGGGTACAGCACGGAGACGGCATTGGTCGCGCTGGTGAATGATCTCTGGAGGGCTCGGGACAGGGGGCATTCCTCTGTTCTGGTCCTATTAGACCTCTCAGTGGCTTTCGATACCATCGACCATGGTATCTTGCTGCGGCGTCTCAGGGGATTGAGAGTGGGAGGCATGTATTTACAGTGGTTCTCCTCCTATCTCCAGGGACGCTTGCAGTCGGTGTTGGCAGGAGGGCAGAGGTCGACCGCGAGGTCTCTCATTTGTGGAGTTCCTCAGGGGTCGGTCCTCTCGCCTCTCCTGTTCAACATCTATATGAAACCGCTGGGTGAGATCATTCGTGGTTTTGGAGTTGGGTATCATCAGTATGCTGATGATACCCAGCTTTTCCTTTCAACCCCAAACCACCCCAGTGATGGCCTCAACGTGATGTCCCGTTGCCTGGAGGCGGTTCGGGTCTGGATGGGGAGGAACAGACTTCAACTCAACCCCGACAAGACCGAGTGGCTTTGCATACCTTCATCCCGGGTTTATTCGGACATTCCACCTCTCGCTATGGGGGGTGAACTATTACCCCCTGTAGATAGGGCTAGCAACTTGGGAGTCCTCCTAGATTCACGGCTCACCCTGGAAGACCACATAGGAGCTGTGACTATGGGGGCTTTCGCCCAGGTTCGCCTGGTGCGCCAGTTGCGGCCCTATCTAAGCTGGGATGATCTATGCACGGTCACTCATGCGCTCATGACCTCTCGACTAGACTACTGCAACGCTCTCTACATGGGGCTGCCCTTGAGGACCACCCGGAAGCTCCAACTGGTACAGAATGCAGCCGCGAGAGTTGTGTTGGGAGTCTCCCGATACTCCCACGTTACACCTCTGCTCCGCGAGCTGCATTGGTTACCGGTTGCCTTCTGGGTGAGATTCAAGGTACTAGTAATGGTATTCAAAGCCCTACATGGCAGGGGTCCGGAGTACCTGAGGGAACACCTGCTGCCGGCATCGACTTCCCTCCGCCCTGTGCATTCCCACAGAGAGGGCCTCCTTAGGGTGCCACCGGTCAGAGAATGTCGACTGGTGGCCCCCAGGGGGAGAGCCTTCTCTGTGGGTGTCCCGGAGCTATGGAATCAGCTACCAGTTGAGCTCCGGATGGCGCCCAACCTTCGCTCCTTTCGCCGCAAGCTAAAAACATACTTTTTTGAACAAGCTGGCCTGGCCTGATGAAGGTATTGGGGGGGGTTTGTTATAGTTATTTTATTGAGTTTTAAAGATGTATTTTAGTATGTGGGCATTTATTTAATCTTGTTTTAACTTTTGTAAACTGTATTTTTATTCTTGCCCTGTTCACCGCCCTGAGTCCTTCGGGAGAAGGGCAGTATAGAAATAGTATTAAATAAATAAATAAATATCTTAAATACAGTATCATTCCAGAAACACAAACATTCTAGATTTTCTAGACATCTATGATAGGCAGGGCTTTTTTTCTCGTAGAACGCTCAGAACGGCGTTCCGGCACCTTTTTTTTTTGCAAAAAAAAAAAGCTCCCTCTATTGTCTTTCAAAAGCCTATTGCAGTGGTAGGCAATCTTGGCTCTTTTTATGACTCATGGACTTCAACTCCCAGAAATCCTGAGCCAGCTACACTGAGAGGAAAGAGAGAGGTTTCCAAGCTGACCCATGCTGGCTCAGGAATTCTGGGAATTGAAGTCCTTGAGTCATAAAAGAGCCAAGGTTGCCTACCCTGCACTAGAGGAGGACATTCAAATTATTTACAAGGTTACTTCTTTAGGAACTAAACTTTTAAAATCTAAAACAGCTAATTGAAAAAAGCCAACAGGAAAGAACCTCAGATTTTTCATCTGCTTCTGTCTTTTGGAAGGTAAAATTAGATAACAAAATAATCTATTTCCTATATTAACATCTCTGCAATGAAATAAATAAAGGTAACAGGAAAGAAATGAGAAACATTTTGCTCAATGTAATATGTCTAATTTAGCTGATGCTAGAAAAAAAAATACTATCTTTTGTACATACGCTATTACAACTAAACCACTTTAAATTAAACAATTCTTAAGAATGAAATATTCTTAATTTGGACTTTACTTTTACTGTTTGGGCTGTTGTGTGTTTTGAAAAAAAAAATAGATTATTTAGAATCTAGTTATGTTGCACTTCAGTCTTTAAATAATTAACCTAGAATATACATAACAATATATGATGTTTTCCCATGGTGAGCTTAACATCAATAACAACATTTATTAAAAAGGCTAAAATAATTTCTGGTGGTATTATCTGTACATTAAAATTTTGTTTAGTCACAATCTTTCACTTTTCACATTCTGGACAAGCAGTGGACATGTATCCTAGCAAAAGATGATACATATGTGCATAAGTGTAGTCAATAGCATATGCCTTTTTAAAAATATCAAACATGTAAAGAAACAAAAATAAGTCCAAAATATCTGTATTACATCCAGAAATGCCAACTTTGCAACCAATACTTCGCATCTATAACTATGGCACCCTAAGGATACCTGGATACATGCAAATGCTTCTCTGGGATCAGTAACGCAGCAGGGATTGCTTTTTCCTTCCAGTAACAGATTGCAAGGAAATACCAAACATGGCCTTGAGAATTCCAATGTTTGTTACAAATTTTTCTGGATGTGGTTAGAAAGAGGCCTAGAAATGCCAGCACAAATACATCATACTTGCTGAACGTGCACACGCAACTAATTACAATCTACAATTATATGTGATATATCTAAAATGAGATGGGCTGTCTCAACTGCAACTTGCAAACCATTCCGTTTTGCGGCAAAACAATCCAGGACAAGCTGATCAGCAGAGCTTAGAGAGGACTCATTAACACAATTTTTGGGAAGGAAAGAATCAGAAGGACAGTTTAACATCTTTCAGTTGATGTTATGTTATGTAACATCTTCTGGGAGTTGAAGTCCATGAGTCATAAAACAGCCAAGGTTGCGTACACCTGGCCTATTGGCTTTCAAGAGCCAATAGGAATTGCTGCTGAACGTGCCAAAAGACCCGGCTGGCAAACATTGCACAGGCAAGTTGTCTGCAGTGAAGGCAGGAACTTTGCACCCCTCCCTGCTGCCCAACTACACCATCTCAACTAGGTAAGTAAGATATTATTTGCAAATAGGATGGCAATAAACAATTTAGGCTGCATTTACACCAGGGCTTTTCAACCTTTTCAGAAATTGTACCACTTTTAGGACATGACATTATTCAAGCACCACCAGTGCTTAACAAGGTGTCAAAACCTTGATGCTTAAAAAAAGGGGGGGGGTATTTTGGGTTTCACTAGTTAGATTCATTTATTGTTATAGAAATGGCTAGTTTATAATATTATAGGAAAGCAAAAAGTTGAGGTTCAATGTTAATGCTTCCTTCTACTCCTGTAACAGAGAAAGTCAGAAGTCAGTGCCTTTTCTTTTTCCCTTCTCCCCCTCACTTTTCCCTTTTTCTTTCACCCTTCACTCACAAAAGCCTCCCCACTCACTCACACTTTGCTCACAAAAGCCTCCAGTCGCTCTCACTCACTCCTCCATCTCTTTCAAAGGCACCTCATTCAGTCTCTCCCCCACTCACTCCATCTCTTTGAAAGGCCTCTTGCTCGCTCGCTCACTTACTGCCCCGTCACTTCCAAATGCCATTTGCTATTCACTCACTCACTTACTGCCCCATCAGTTCCAAACACTTCCAAACGCCACTTGCTCGATCACTCACTTACTGCATTTGGAAGCGACAGGGCAGTAAGTGAACGAGTGCTGGTGCCAGAGGCCATCAGCTGTTTGGTACCGGAGACCACTGCCACAAGGAACACAGCTCTGGGTTGCGGTTCAGAACAGCTCTGGGTGGGGGCTCAGCACAGGTCACGGCATGGCAACTGCAGGGAGGGGAATCCCCACAGTGGCTGTGGGGAGGGGAATCCCCGCGGCATGTGGCTCTGAGCCGCAGGGGCAGGGGTGCAAAGGACGGGTGGCGATGCTGTAATAAGACACCAGCATCCCTCCCAGTGACAGCACCTCTGAGTTCCGGCACCTTTTGTTTTTTAGAAAAAAAGCACTGATGATAGGTATCCAAAATAGATTTCAAGTTAAAAAATAACTTTAAAAGTAACTTTAAAAAACATTCAAAATTTTGTCCCAAAACAGTTCAATGTACACTGATCATATAACTAACCCATTGTGGTCAGACACTTCTCTTAATATCAATCACTTTAACTACTAGACATTTTTTGTCTAAAATTGATTGAAAACTTCAGTAATTGAGCTGTAATGCAAGGTAGCTGTAACTTTTTTCTTAAAGGTGAGACAAAATATTTAATAATCCCAAAAAGGGATAATCTGTCAGTACATTGATAGTTAAGTACATGCATAATTTACCATTGTGGAAACAGAATTTTCTATAGAAATCTAGATTAGTCTGGTTTTTTTTACAGATTACAATGAACTGGCTACAAGGATAGTCTGGTAATCATCCATAAACTAAAGTACTTACATTCCAGAATATTCATGTATAAAAACTGTGAAATCAATCTCAAAATGACCAGATTAGCGTGCTTTGGTGGGCAAATGGAATTATTTAAAATGTTCCATTCCTGCAATGACAGATATTACATATCTACCATATCATATACTTAAGAATGACACATTGGACTCCAGCTATAAAAATTGCCTTCATAACTTTTAAATGTTTGCAAATATGTCTACGAAGGAACTAGCAGGAAAATAATATAGTAGAAATTTCAGTTTTGCATTTCTATGCATATGAAAAATCTCTGGAGTAAATTGGTTTCTGTTTTAGAAATAACAGGAAAGGAAGACAAATCTGTTAATACTGTTGCATCTGTGTTATATTATTTTATATGAATAAGGACAGTACAAATTCATTGGAACAAATCATGTATAACTTTTTTTCTCTGAACAACCTTGTTGAATAGTATCAGGATCTTCATTTTGCAAAAATAATATTAATGTGCTGCCTGATATCTTCAATTACAGTATTTTACACCAATTATGACAGATACATGAGACATAAGAGTTTATTACAAAGTGTGTGTCTGTCTATGTGTGTAAAGGTAAAGGCTTCCCGTCTGTGTGTGTGTGTACATACACATGTCTGTTGCAATTTTATTTTGGTATATTTAATAATCTATTTGATCTGTCTTTTTATATGATCTGTTTATCTCTGAAAGTCCCATTACTCAATCACATTTTTTGTGCTTTCTACAAAGATTGTGTTTGTATTTTTTCACTTAAGACTATTTAGGGAGAAATAGCTACCAGAAAACTATAGCAGAATAATTTAGTAGAGTTGAATATGTCTTCATTACACCTGAAAATCAGATATAAATGAAATACTATTGAATTGAAGGACTGTTTCCTTTAAGTAATATAACTAGTATGACAGAGCTGCAATCCTATTTCAACCAAAAGCAAAATCAGCAGCACAAAAAAGATGTAGAAACGTAAGCCAAAATGCCGAGCAACATTCATTGTTTTTCCTACAAATTTGTGGATACCATTACTGATAATGGCATTACAAATTCCTGGCATCCTTAGTGATATTATTGACATGTAGCTACTAATTTCTGCCCAAAGTCTTCAACAATCCCCTTTAATATTTCAAATGTTACAATATTTTATGTCATTTTGCAAATCCTAATATTATCAAAACCTTTTTCCTTTTTTCTTGGAATCCCAGTTTAAATAATACGATCTCTTAATCCTGTTATGACTTCCACCTAGACAAAATAAGCCTGGTAAACAAGAAAATGTTTATTTTATATAGTTAATTCCAAAAGTATACAATAAGAGTTTCAATAGTCTATTTTTTTACCCTTAAATGGTGTTTAACTTTCTTGGTTCAAAATCTTATTTAGTTTTTTGCCTTTTATCTAACATTCTTCATGTTCTTAAACTTATAGGGTTTTTTCCCCTTTTGTTCAGAAAAAGGAGGAGTTCATTAGGAGATTTGATTATATATCTCAAAATGGTCATTTTTTTGGGGGGGGATCTTTACCAGCCCAGATTAACAAGAGATTATTTATAATATATCATTTATAATATGTCAATATGTTTCAGCGCTCATGTGGTTAGAATGCTGGTTTGACAAGTAGCAAGTCTGCATTCGAGACTTGAGTACTACCATAGGATGGAATGAGTTCCCATCCTTCACTCCAGCTCCTGCCGGGGACATGTAAGGAGCCCCCAGTTGGGCACACACACACACCTGGGTAATGGTGATGGTCACAGGCTAATTCTTTCAACCCTTGCTTCAGTGCTTCTGATACGAGTGCGATGCAAACAGGTTTCAGGAGGTCTCAACTGACATTATTTTTGTCACATTATTGCAGAACTATTAATTGGTAAAGCACTTGACATCTGTCTCATATCTAACATGTTATCAGCATAACCACCCTGTCTTCTTCTTCTTCCCTCCCCCCGCCACTTTATCCCAATTTAAAACCTGAATCATTTTCATCAGCCACTCCATACATCTATATGGAGCTAATTGTTCTGTACCAGCCTGCTACCGGCCCTGCAGAAAAGGCAGGGACAACCCCTTTACAACCGGCAAGAGGCTGGAATTACGCCTGCCAAATTTATAGCTACAAAAACAAACAAGACACGAACCAAGAAACAGGAGCTTTAAGAAACATGAACCATCCGAGCGGTTGCCTTCGGCAAACCAGCCCTCCCAGACATTCCCCTTATACAGTATAGAGTTCAGAGCGTGGCTTCTCTCTGCCTCCTTCCAAGAAGCCCCATTGCCTTCCTCTGTTCACTCCTAATTGACTGCCTCCTGTGTCGGGCGTCCTTGAACAGGGCCAGCTGTGGGTCATCTTCATCCACACTGTCAGGCTCACACATCTGGGTCTCTGTGGTGACCAAGTGGGAGGGGCCTGGCTGAGGGCTATCATCAGCAAGATCTTCAACCCCCTCAGCAAGGTCTTCAACACCCCCCTCCTCCTCTGAGTCATCTGACCCAACTGCCGAACCCACAGGCTGACCCTGAATCACAACACACACACACACACACACACACACACACACACACACACACACACACACACATATATATATATATATATATATATATATATATATATATATATATATATGTTTCAAGTGTTAACTATTTAACTATTTAGATTACCTTGCTAGGCCCCAAACATGGAGCAAATCTTTATTTCCTGTTTTCAGCCTATCTTGAAGGCCATCGAACAGGCTGTAGTCACACTGGACAGTTCATATATTTGTGTAAATTACTAACAAAGAATTTAAAGGGAAACTGAGATGCATTTCTGACTCTTTAGTCTTCATCAGTCAGCTATACCCTTCTGAGATTCGAACCTGGGCTGATTGCACTGCCTAGTATGCAATCAGCCCAGGTTCGAATCTCAGAAGAAGGAAGCTAAAGCCACTAGCCTGATGATGACGGATGGGATTCCGTCGAAACGTTGCGCCTACACCTTTTGTTCTACGCGGGGAAAAACCCGAATAACCAAAGATATATATATATATATATATATATATATATATATATATATATATATATATATATATATATATATATATATATATATATATATATATATATATACACACACAGTCATGCTCGAAATTGTTGGCACCCCAGAAATTTTTCCAGAAAATCAAGTATTTCTCACAGAAAAGTATTGCAGGAACACATGTTTTGCTATACACAGGTTTATTCCCTTTGTGTGTATTGGAACACAAGAAAAAAAGGGAGGGAAAAAAGCAAATTGGACATAATGTCAAACAAAACTCCAAAAATGGGCCAGACAAAATTATTGGCACCCTTAACTTAATATTTGGTTGCACACCCTTTGGAAAAAATAACTGAAATCAGTCGCTTGCTATAACCATCAATAAGCTTCTTACACCTCTCACCCGGAATTTTGGACCACTCTTCCTTTGCAAACTGCTCCAGGTCTCTCTTATTGGAAGGACGCCTTTTCCCAACAGCAATTTTAAGATCTCTCCACAGGTGTTCAATGGGATTCAGATCTGGACTCATTGCTGGCCACTTCAGAACTCTCCAGAGCTTTCTTGCCATCCATTTCTGGGTGCTTTTTGACGTATGTTTGGGGTCATTGTCCTGCTGGAAGACCCAAGATCTTGGACGCAAACCCAGCTTTCTGACACTGGGCTCTACAGTGCGACCCAAAATCCTTTGGTAATCCTCAGATTTCATGATCCCTTGCACACATTCAAGGCACCCAGTGCCAGAGGCAGCAAAACAACCCCAAAACATCATTTAACCTCCACCACATTGCACTGTAGGTACTGTGTTCTTTTCTTTGTAGGCCTCATTTCATTTTCGGTAAACAGTAGAATGATGTGCTTTACCAAAAAGCTCTATCTTGGTCTCATCTGTCCACAAGACGTTTTCCCAGAAGGATTTTGGCTTACTCAAGTACATTTTAGCAAACTCTAATCTTGCTTTTTTATGTCTCTGTGTCAGCAGTGGGGTCCTCCTGGGTCTCCTGCCATAGCGTTTCATTTCATTTAAATGTCGATGGATAGTTCACGCTGACACTGATGCTCCCTGAGCCTGCAGGACAGCTTGCATTCCTTTGGAACTTGTTTGGGGCTGCTTATCCACCATCCAGACTATCCTGCGTTGCAACCTTTCATCAATTTTTCTCTTCTGTCCACGACCAGGGAGATTCGCTACAGTGCCATGGGTTGCAAACTTCTTGATAATGTTGCGCACTGTGGACAAAGGCAAATCTAGATCTCTGGAGATGGACTTGTAACCTTGAGATTGTTGATATTTGTCCACAATTTTGGTTCTCAAGTCCTCAGACAGTTCTCTTCTCCTCTTTCTGTTGTCCATGCTTAGTGTGGCACACACAGACACACAATGCAAAGACTAAGTGAACTTCTCTCCTTTTTATCTGCTTTCAGGTGTGATTTTTATATTGCCCACACCTGTTACTTGCCCCAGGTGAGTTTAAAGGAGCATCACATGCTTGAAACAATTTTATTTACCAACAATTTTGAAAGGGTGCCAATAATTGTGTCCGGCCCATTTTTGGAGTTTTGTTTGACATTACGTCCAATTTGCTTTTTTTCCTCCCTTTTTTTGTTGTGTTCCAATACACACAAAGGGAATAAACCTGTGTATAGCAAAACATGTGTTCCTGCAATACTTTTCTGTGAGAAATACTTGATTTTCTGGAAAAAATTTCTGGGGTGCCAACAATTTCGAGCATGACTGTATATATATATATATACAGTTTTGACGGAATCCCATCCGTCATCATCAGGCTGGTGGCTTCTGCTTCCTTCTTCTGGAAGAAGCATGTGGTAGTGGCTGTTTGTTCCTCTTTTTTAAACTGCCAGAGGGGGTGTGTTCTGTGGGTGGAGGTGTGCTCTGATTGGGTGGGGGATTAAGTGTGTTCTGATTGGGTGGGAATGTGTTTTGAATGGTGGGTATGTTCTGATTGGGTGGGGGGGTGTTTTGAGTGGATGGGCTGGTCTCAGCTGCCAGCCTTATACCTGAGCGGGTGAGTTGTGCTGCTTCTGTTCGGCTTCGTGTTTGTGGTGGTGCCATGTTTTTATAGTGGGTGTCAGTTTGCTTATTGTGTGGTTTGGAGGGGTTTAAAGTGGCTGATGTTGCAGCTGTAGTTAGGTTTCTGTTTTGTGGTTGTGCGTCGTTATCATTGTGGGTTTGGATTTGCTTTTTGGATGGTTGTGTGGTGGTGATGTCATGTGATGTTATCATGAGTTTGGGTCTGGTATCATTCTTGGTGGTTGGGACTCATCTGTCAATCAAGGCAGGTTTCCAAATGGCTGGTAGGCGAGAGGTATCATCTCGTTTGTTCATGCTGTGGGGGCATTTTTCTATCTCAATGGCTTCTCTGATTATTCTGTTGTTAAAATGTTCGATTTTGGCGATAGTTTTGGTTTTTTTAAAATCAATTTCATGTCCCGTGGCTTCAAAGTGTTGGACCAGGGATGAAGTTTGTTCTCCCTTTCTGAGTGAGTTCCTGTGCTCTTCAATGCGTGCACTTATTGTTCTGTTGGTCTGTCCGATGTATGTGGTGGGGCAGGTGGTGCATGGGATTTCATACACTCCTTGGTTTTCTAACCCAATTATGTCTTTGGGGTTTCTTAGGATGGTGGATATTTTTCTGTCTGTGTAGAATGCTGTTTTGATGTTGTGTTTTTGGAGGATCTTGCTGATTCTGTCTGTGGTCCCTTTTAAGTATGGGAGGAGGGCTTTGCCATTTTCTTGTTCTCTGTCTTGGGTTTTTGTGGGTGTCTCTCTTCGAATTAAGTTGGTAATCATGTTTTTTTGGAATCCATTGGCTGTTAGTACATTAGTGAGAGTGTGTAGTTCGGTTTTTAGGTGTTGTTTGTCAGCTAGGTGTTTTGTTCTGGAGATGAGTGTCTTGGCTACGGAGTTGATCTGTGCTGGGTGGTGGTGTGAGAGTGCGTTCAGATAGCGGTTTGTGTGTGTGTTTTTTATGGTAGATAGTGTGTCCTAGGGAGCCGTTGGATTTCTTGTAGACTAAGACATCACGGAAGGGAAGTTGATTGTTAGCTTCTGTTTCCATGGTGAATTGTATTTTGGGGTGTAGGCTACTGAGGTGTGTGAGAAAGTCATCCAGTTTTTCTTTGCCGTGTGACCAGATTACAAAGGTGTCATCTACGTATCTGAGCCAGAGTTTGGGTTTGTGGTTGGATTTTTCTAGAGCAAGGGTTTCAAAGTGTTCCATGTAGAGGTTCGCGATGACAGGTGAAAGGGGTGATCCCATGGGTGCTCCTTCCATTTGTTTGTATCTTTGTCCATTGTAGATGAAGTATGTGTTTGATAGGCAGTGGTTGGTCAGATCTAGGATGTGTTTTGGGGGGTTGTATTTATTTCGGATAGCTGTCAAGGCTTCTTTGATTGGCACTTTGGTGAAGTCCTATTATATGCGGAGTTGAATCCAGCCTGACCAAAATTAACCCTGACGACGTCAACAAAATCAGACTCGAAGTTACCTGGTATATATAAATTTGACTTTGTGCTATTTTAAGTAAGCAAAAGAAGGCAAGAACTTTTTTTCTTTATTTCATTTTGAGTAAATAAACTGTCTTTACCCATAGTCACTCTCTGTATTTATTTATTTCACAGTATCTGCTTCAAACACAAATGTTTGTATTTTGAAAATGCAAAAGAATGAATATAGCACTGCATTGTGGATTTGTATTGATGTACTAGGTTTTGGTGTATGGGCACACTCCCTTGTCCTCTGTTGGAGTGCTTTTCAAATGAGAAAGGTTTGGTTTGGATGGTTTATTGAACTTGATGTGTATTAGCATATCACTCCAGAAGATCATATCTTCTGCACACACTGAGCTTTATCTGCCTTTCAGGAAGCTTATATATTGTATACTGATATGTAAATAAAATATTTTGTAAAGTCTAGCCTTGTAGGCTCAGTATATCTGTACTCTCTTGATTTTTCCATTTAAATTGTAAATATTTTACTTGATTCAACAGGCAGCCCACACGTCACCTATCATATAGTCCTGAGTACCGCCAAGACACTGTGCCAAAGACCCCTTACAGTTTCATTTATTCACTGAATTTACCAAAAGGGCACAGAGTTATTTTGATACTGCCTGAGATAGTTAAATTGCTTACAGATGACTGTCAGGGAATGTCACTCCACCAGTTGTATCTATCCTTCTTTCCTTCCTGTGCTTGAGTTCTGTAGGCATCAAGCAATTTAAGCTTAATATCCTAGAAGACAAACCATTTAGTGACTGCATTTCCTGTACAAACACTCAAAATAGCCACAGAGAAAACTGATATATATGACTATATCCAAATGGGCATTTCATAATTCTACACTGACCGCATAGCCTGCTTACAGAAAAGCTTTCCAGGAACATTTCTGGGATGTTTAATTCAGTGTTTTTACCTCAACCACATGGAAGCAAGTTGCCTTGTATCTGAAGGAACTTGTATGCCTGACCTGAATGTATCCGGTTATTGATTTTGGGCAGTTTATATTCCAAATCTGAAGTGTCAAAAGGCACTCACAGTATCCTACAGGCATACAAACTCACATGGTATGTGAGTTTAAAATTATTATTGCTTTTTTTCCTGAAAAGAAACAGGTATCTTCTCACTAATTTTCTTATGTTCTGTCTGCTTTTTGGACCTTTGAATGCTTGCTCATTTTTCTCCCATAGAATCTCTGCCAAGTTGTTTGCTTGTTGTTTTTTTAAGAGAAAATGAAATAGCAATCAAAGTGAAAATTGCCTCATAGTTTTTACAGAATTAGGCTTCGGCTGCATTCAGAGAGAGAGTCTAGGTGGCTAAATCTGAATATAAAAATGGACCCTTTAAACTGAATCCAAGCAATTCAGGGTGGGGGAGGGGACAGTCTTGATGAAAAGATACCAGTGTTGTTTATCCTTCTTGTCAGGGACATTTGCAAGGACATGAAGATAAGGCAGAAGCATTTTGATTTCTTCTTGGTGCTCTGTCTGATTTGCATTGAATGAGTGGAACCCACCAGTATCCTGGTTTAGCTTTGCAAAGGACTCATAACTGACATTTCTATTTTTTATAACTGCAGATTTTGCTGCAGCTTTAGTTTGATGATTAGAGCCAAGCAGCATTTCCTTAATATCTTCCAACCCATGCATGCTCTAAGAGGGTTTATGCTCTAAGAGGAATATGCAGTTTGCCAGACAGTGTTGTGGCCCCGACCCCCGAGCCTGTCCTACCCAAGGAAGAGGACTCTGAGGATGATGGGGAGGAACTGGCAAGGCCTCCCTCTCTGGGACCCTCCCCTCTGGCAAGGACTCCATCTCCATCTGAAGGCCTACAGGAGCAACCTGTGATTAGCCAGGCTGGGAGTGAGCCAGCGCAGCTGCAGCAGATGGAGAGTAGCGGAGATGAATCGTGGCTAGATCCCTGAGAACAGCGCAGAGCCAAGCATTTACAGCAGCGTAGGAAGAGTAGGAGGGTCAGGGATTAGCTGAGTCACTGAGCCATACACCACAAGGTACAAAAGGGTGTGTGGCTGCTCTCAGCACTTTGTGACGAACAATAATTTAATCAACTTCTGGTCACATCTTCGGAATTCTGTCGGCTTTACTACCTGTTTGAAACCCTGGCCTGAATTCTTGACAACGCTTCTGTACTTTTGTTTTTGGATTGTTTGCTTGTTTGCTTGGACTCATTTTGAGTAATTGTTTGGAAGTTATCTCATTCCAGCGGACGCTTGAGGTAACGAGCCTATTTTGGCTGACTGTTTGTATTTTGCTGCCAAGGCCTTATCAGAAGGCAATTACTAAAGCCTGAGGAATTAACCCTTGCTAGTCGTGCCTGCTTGTCTGTCTGTACCCCGGGAGGGGGGGGAACAGAACAGACAGCGTCTATATTAGATTATGGATAGGTGTTTGCAGGCAATGCAAAATTATTAAAATGGACTATACCTAACTGGATTTTGATATTGTTGAAAATGTTTGCATTAAGATATGCAAGAGTATACAGTGCATTTAGAAAATATTCAGACACCCTTCGCTTTTGTCAATTTTGTTATGCTGCAGCCTGATTCTACCATTGTGGAGATTCTTTTTTTTCTCATTAATCTACTCAGTATCCCATAATGACAAAGTATAAACAGAATTTTAGAAATGTCTGTAAATTTATTAATAAGAAAAGCTGAAATATCACATTGGCATAAGTATACAGAACCTTCACTCAGTACTTCGTTGAAGCCCTCTTGGCAGTCATTACAGCCTTGATTCTTTTTGGGTATGACATGACAAACTTTGCACACCTGGACTGGGGGATTTTTCTGCCATTCCTCCTTGCAAATCCTCTCAAGCTCAGATTGGATGGTGACCGTCAGTGGACAGCCATTTTCAGGTCCCTCCAGAGGTGTTCAATAAGTTTCAAATCAGGGGTCTAGCTGGGCAACTCTAGGACATTCACAGAGTTGTCCCTAGCCATTCTTGTGTTGTCTTGCCTGGTGTGCTTAGGATTGTTGTCATGTTGGAAAGCCCAGCCTGAGGTCCTGAGTGCTGTGGAACAGGTTTTCATTGAGGATATCTCTCTACTTTGCTCCATTCAGCTTTCCCTCAACCCTTGACCAGTCTCCTAGCCCCTGCTGCTGAAAAACACCTCCACAGCATGATGACGCCACCACCATGGTTCACTCTTGGGATGATATTTATTTTTTATTTATTTATTTTTTATTACATTTATATCCCGCCCTTCTCCGAAGACTCAGGGCGGCTTACAAGCTTAGCAGTAGCCTTCATTCTATGTATATGCCTGCTTGTTAGGGCTTTCACACACACCCCAAGCGGCAGAATATTG
Organism: Vipera ursinii; assembly: GCF_947247035.1. Lineage (NCBI taxonomy): Eukaryota > Metazoa > Chordata > Lepidosauria > Squamata > Viperidae > Vipera > Vipera ursinii. Next base: position 101,580,064 of record NC_139513.1, on the reverse strand, counting down.
GGCAGGTGATGAGTGGAGCCTGGTTTCCTCCAAACATAACATTTAGAATTGAGGCCAAACAGTTCAATCTTGATTTCATTAGACCAGAGAATCTGATCCCTCACAGTCTGAGAGTCCTTTGGGTGCTTTTTTGCAAACTCCAAGAGGGCTTTCATATGTTTTGCACTGAGGAGAGGCTTCCGTCTAGCCACTCTGCCATAAAGCCTACTGAAGGGTTGCAGTGATTGTTGTCCTTCTGGAACTCTGTCCCATCTCTACAAAGGATTTCTGGAGTTCGGTCAGAGTGACCATCGGGTTCTTGGTCACCTCTCTTACTAAGGCCCTTCTCCCAGATTGCTCAGTTTGACCGGGCAACCAGCTCTTGGAAGAGTTCTGGTTGTACCAGACTTCTTCCATTTGAGAATTATAGAGGCCGCTGTGGTCTTAGGAACCTACAGTGCAGCAGACATTTTATTGCAGTCTTTCCCAGATCTGTGCCTTAATCCTATATTTGAGCTCTGCAGGCATTTCCCTTGACCTCATGGCTTTTGCTCTGCTACACTATGCATTGTCAGATTTGACGCCTTCTAGAGAGAAGTGTGTGCCTTTCCAAATGAAGTCCAATCAATTTAATTTACCTCAGGTTGACTGCAATCAAAGTGTAAAAACATGTCAGCAATGATTAAGAAAAATGGGGGCACCTGAGCTAAATTTCAAGTGTTATTGCAAAGGGTCTGAATTCTTATACCACTGTAATATTTCATATTTTTTTCTTTTTAATAATTTTACAGACTTTTCTAAAATTCTGTTTTCACTTTGTCTTTATGGAGTACTGAGTCTAGATTAATGACAAAAAATGAATTTCAACAACTTTAGAATCAAGCTGCAGCATAACAAAATTGACTCTTTAAAGAGTTAGTCCATGGATTAAAAAAAACAAATGTGACTATTATTTCATAAGATTGAAAATAATTATAAACGGTGTACTATTTTAAATATTTTCCTCGCAAAATTTGATATTCTCTTTAAATGTATTTCTCCAACTTTACTTTTTAACATCTTCCTAGTAAATCACATCATCTAAATACCAGCAGTTTGGCTTAGGAACAAGTTCCTGTCTTATAAAGTTCCGGAAAAGATCACAAATTACCACATTTTGTTTATTCTTGCAGTTTCTAACCTCAATTGTGTACAGCAGCCTATTTTATTCTAGTGGAAAGAGCCATGCAATCTACAATTTAAGTGAAAAAAAATGAGCAAATTCATTTCACATTCAAAATTAAATATCATAAGGCATCTGATGCCTCAGCTGCAGTACTCTTGTGTCTCCAGCTGAGTCAACTGAGGTTGTAAACTAGCAAAGCCTGGGTGTTGGATAGATACCCAAATCAGTGCCAAAGAAGTGATTCTGGCACATTTACCAGTGTTTGGCATTTTTTTCCAATTGATTTACGGTGTATAAATGGCTCTCGTTGAAAATGAGTTCCTTTGCCAGTCTTTCTACATAGGGATTTATTTATTTATTTATTGATCGTGACAGGCAATAGGGACTAGCAGGAATCTGCTGTCTTAAGGAAAAATAGAAGGAACACTAACATCTTAACATTTTTATTGCTGGAAAATGACTGGGCATCCTGAAAATCTTGAGACATGCAGGCAAATTTGTTCAAACTGCATGTCAAAACCACAATTTTTCTTAACGCAAATGGCCTTGCTTTTGTGATCTCATAATCTGAATATTATGAATACAATTTATTCATCTGCTCAAGATTAATCACAGTCCTTTGTGTAAAATAGGTGTTTGATATAAATACAATTGTTTCAATTAACTGAAAGTTATTATGTATGTGCAGAAACAGGTTTCTGCTTGCATAGCAAGGACCACAAGCAACTCTTGAATGTGCAGCACATTCGAAATATTTTATTACTGGTTTGGGTGCTTGCTACAATGCAAATTTCTGTCTATCTATCTGTCGTGTATCGTTTAGTTACCTTGCTGTATGCACCTACAGAACTATCCTTAATGATAGTTTGATGGATTATTACAGATGTATATAAAAATTACAGAAGACAATGTATTTCATCTGGTAGAGTCTAAGACAGACATGTCAAACACAAGGCCCGGGGGCCGGATCTGGCCCGCGAAGTGGTTTCAAGTGGCCCACAAAGCCATCCTGGAAACAGTGAGGGAACGGCCCCCGCTGCCTTGGCCCTGGCCCAGAGACCCTCCTTCTGCCAGAGACCCTCAGATCTGTCCCACTCCTGGCCAGGCCCCCACAGGCACCCTTGATGCGAACGGTGCAGAGCTGGCCATGCCCACCCAGTAGGCCATACGAACTCTAACCACGCCCACCCAGTAGGCCACGCCCACCCTGGCCATATGCACCCGGCCCCTTGAGGGCAACCGCAATGCTGATGCGGCCCTCAATGAAATTGAGTTTGACACCCCATCTAAGATATGGATGCGTGTGTTTGCTATTACATTGCAAAAAAGCATTCTTTCTATAGCCTGTTTTCCATCCACAGACAATTTATGTTTTCTTAATGTCTAGAGTAACATAGGCGTTTTAGAATCTTGGAAAACTAACACTGTGCCTAAAGGTGATATAATCAGAGCAAGCATAGAGGGACATTATTTGCACGCCATATTGCATAGAACATCTTGGCTTACTCCAAAGGAAACCATGAAATTTAATTTGGAATTTTACAGTCCCATTCTGAATTGAAAATCTCAGTAATAACTTTCCCTTTTGCTCAGCCTTTTAACTGAGGAATTCAGTTGGGGAGTTTCATAGCAGCAGGTAATTCTGCAGCACTCTGGAGGGATTTTACCAGTACTGTGCTAAAGTGCTTGCAAGTGTCATTTCCATATTTAACTAATTTCAGTTTTTAATTAGCTCTGTGTGAAAAATGAGAGTTCAAGCTGAGCTAAGCTGTCAGCAGACACTCTTGTTTCCTTTCTAGCCTCACAGGATGATCCATTGCTGGGTGGGGAGGGAAGCTGCAACAAGCTGTATCTTTCGTGAGCCCTTTTCCTGGGCAACAGCATTCAGCCTATTTAGTCCTGAACAAGGTAAAAGGTATTATATTACAAAAGGCGATTTTGGTTTATCCAAGCAATATTTCAGGGATATCCTAAAAGTAGGAAGGGGTCAAGAATAACAAGTGGCTGCAGCTGTAAAAAAAAAATTGTTGGATTGGAGATAAGGAGATTCACTCTGATATCAGTCCTTTTGCACAGAAATACAGGCATTAATACAGAAAACCTGAGTATGTCCTAGTAGGAAGAGACCTATGCTAGTCTATGGTCTAAAACAGGGGTGTCAAACTGCAGGCCCATGGGCCGGTTTCATCATACTGAAGCCACGCCCATCCCATTGCCGGCAATGCAAAAAGAGTCACGATATGTCGCAACACATCACGTGACATGGCGAGTTTGACACTGGTGGTCTAAAAAAATCAAGAGGCATATGGTACACCTTGACTAACAAATGTTATTAAAAGGCGAGCATTTTTTTTTGTGAGCTGCAGTTCACTTCATTAGATGCCAAGGGTCTGATTCAATTTATTTTACTGCCTAGCAAATCTCACATTTTTCAGGTAATGTAGTTGAACACACTGGATATATTAGGAGGGCTAGAACTAAAAGGAGAAAAGTTCAGTGTAACAAAATAACAGAGTTGGAAGGGACCTTGCAGGTCTTCTAGTCCAATCCCCTGCTCAAGCAGGAGACACTATATCATTTCTCACAAATGGCTGTCCAATCTGTTCTTAAACCCCTCCGATGATGGAGCACACCACAATTTCTGAAGGCAAACCTCTGTCTGATCCTGCATCTTACTGCATGAACTTATTCCAAGGTGATTGGGACTTCACAGAACTGTTTATAGCTTGATTGATTGATTGATTTAATTTGCTAAAGCTTAAATGCTGTTCCAGTCAAAAATGAACCTGAGCTACTTTAACTCCTCATTATGGTAATAGAGTGAATAAATACAATGAAATAAACAATACAAATGTTTACTAATAGCACAATGTTAAATTATAATCCACCATACAGTTATACTTGTCATAATATTCAATAATTGCCTGGCATTATTTTTTCAACACATCTCAATTATCACCTATCTGGACAGCCTTCCTGAACAGCCAGGACTTGTTTATTTTTTTAGAACAGTCACAAGAATAAAATGGTCACCATAGATAAGGCTGTCACTTAAGAGTCCCTGATAACAAGATATCCTAGGTGTTAGGAGACACAGCAGGCCCTGCCCCAGGTCCTACGATGATCAGCATCTTAAATTCCATTCAGAAACCAACTAAAAACCAGTATCACTCCCAAAGCAATTGTGTTAACATGGGTAAATTGCAACATGTCCATTACTATTTGCATCCTGAGTTCTGGATCAGTTGCAGCTTCCAAATGATCTTCAAAAACAATTCCCTCTAACTGAGTTACAGTAAACCAAATGCAATGTGGCCAAAATATGAATGACTGTCAACAGAAACTCCTGGTCCCCTACTGCCCTTCCAATAGTAAGTGTGAGTCCAGGAAGATTGCCAGATTTCAGACCTACTCTGCATAGGGGAAGGAACAACACTGTCCTGGACTAAACATGGAATTGAACTGGGATATGTTGGTTTTTGGAGCAGCAACCATTCTGTCTTGGTCCAAATCTTTATTACCTTCTAAGTATTGAGACAAGTATTAACAACATCTGTCACTGATACTATAAAAACAGAATTTGGAAAATCTTCCATTATGTGCTTCTGAAAAGATGGGATTATAATCCATGTGCATGTATGTATATCCTTTAATTTCATTTATTTCATTATCTCTAAAGAATTATTGTTAGTCGCAGTTTTGTCCAGCTATGGAGGAGATCTGATGCAACCAAGACAATAGCCCACCAGCTTGTCCTGCCATTTTGTTGAAAGGGGTGGAAGGAATGTTTGCTGGCTTCTTTCACATGCTTTCACTTTTGCTGTAACTGCTTGGGAATTAAGGAATGGGATTGTCTTCGGAGATGGAGATTGCACCTAAGGCACCTATTACTATTGGTACTATCTTTGATTTCTTTTGCCATAGTTGTTCTATTTCTATTTGCAGGTCTTTGGGTTTTGTGATTTTCTCCAGTTCTGCTGTCTACCAGATACTGCCATGTCCACTGTCCAAACTATTTTGTCTTACTCATCAACAATTTTTAAGTTTTGGGTGCTATGTGGCAGGTACTTTTTGATTTGAATTGTAAAGTTCCAGCACATTTTAGTTTCTTCATTTTGTATTACTTTGTCTATTTCATGGTGCCACCAGTTCTTTTCTTGTAGGCAAATGATATTTCTTGCAGATCTTCCAATGCACCATTGTTGCTACTTTGCCATCCCTTTGTTAGTAATTAGTCTAACTAGACGGTCACTGTTTCTTCAGTTTCTTCAGCAGTCTGTTGCTACCTTCTCAATTCTGATTTTTGATGAATTTGTTGGCTTTGTTTGTATAGCCAGAATTATCCCCTGCCTCTTTCTTCAACTTTTCTCCTGTTAGCCATTGCCAGGTCCTTTTTTAAATAGGTTTTATTATTTTTTTTAAAATTGCAATCTTTAAAGCTTAGTAAACAACATGTTGTCTGGGTTCACATATTTAACATTAACTACTTCGATATAAATCTGCACAATCCTGTATTTTTTCCTTGATCTTTCTTTCTTCCCCATATTTTTTTTCCTTTTCCCCTCATTAAACAATTAAATTCTTAATACTATTGATGTATACAAAATTAGACATAGACATTTTCATCATATTTTACTAATATTATAGAAGTAAAAATAATATCAATTCATGAGTCAATATCCTGTTTTTCATGCTCTTATTAAAGTTTGATTTCCCATCAATATTTAAAGTATCTTTGTCACTTATGATTTTCTCAATATTAATTACATTTATATAGCTAAAAAAATATTCATACCAATCTTCCTCTTATTTTCAATTTTCCCATATCAAAAAAGGGTAAAAATGCTATTTAAATTCTAAATCATATCTTCCATTATAAAAATCTACTTATGTCTAAGGCTCATCTGTTCTTTTAATCATATTCAAACAAGTATATTAAACAGATAGTGCCCCCTCTAATAGATCAAATCCTGTTTTTTAAGTCTAACTCTCACTTTCTTTTTTGCCAAGCAGCTTTCCAGCCAGGGCAATTAAATTGCCCAAGAATTTTCTTTCTATTTTTGTGCAAGCTGTTTAGCATGAGAAAGACAGTTTAGGTAGAGTATTTGAGGGGGTGGGGACTCTGTCCATCCACATTCCCTAGACATTTGCCCTGCCCGTGCTATGTTCCATTTTCTAGAATCTTCTTCCATGTCATCAGGTGTATTTTGGAGAAAGGAGTAAAGGTTCTTTTGTATTTTCATTGTTATAGGTAGGTCTTGGAGTGTTTTATTTGAGTATGGCAGTCCATATTTCCCTTCTCCTATCTCCTCCATCTCTCGATCTATTTCTTCTGCTTCATTTCTGGTTTATTTGTTCACACTTTGTAGTCATTGTCTGGGAACTTTCCAGTTGTAACTTCAGTTTGGAGATTGGGTCCTTTGTATCATCTAGGTTATTTTTAGTCTCATTATGGTTTCTTTTTATGTCCCCTTTGTGTGCAATAATTGTTTGATGAATTTGCTGTAGCATAGAAACTATTTCCTTCTGAAATGTACTTGTTTTTTCTTGAGGCATCATTCCTAGTCTCAGTATCACCAGTCTCAGTAACAAAATTTCCTGTGATTTTGTGGTATTTATATATAACCTTTATAATCCAGTCCTAATAGCAATATTTTATAGTAATCCTTTGTCTCAAGTATCCTGAAAATTATCAGTCAGGCAAGGTTGTAATCCACAATGTTCCAAGTGTTCAAAATGTTCAACCTCCCTGCAACCAGAAAGTGATTTTTTTCTTTCTCTGCCACTAGCTCTTGAGATTAAAAGTCCAAGTTCAGTAGGTCCAAGAAGTCCAAGAAGGTCAGGATGATAGATATGCCAAAATATTTTTTTATTGCCAGCTGAAATTAAACTGAAATTCACCAAGCATCCAAGGAGCTAGTTAAAGTGCTGTACTCAAATCCACCACTAGACGTCATTCAAAGTCCATTTTCCACTCTTAAAACAAAGGGTTGATTTTTTATATTTCACCTCAATATTTTTTTACAAAGAGAAAATCTTAACAGTTCTCTTACTCAGTTCTCAGATTTATCAAAACTGTAGCCTTGTATTACATTCACTTCAGTATTGTGTATTTCTGTTCCGCATAAAAAAATAAAATGCTGCTTCTGTTCACATCCGGAGGTTTTAAACTTCTTGGGAGCCTTTCCAGGAAATTCAGTTGTAAAATAGTAAAGAAAGGATCAATATTATCACCCAGTCCAAACATGCTGTTTACAGTGTGCTAATTAATGCTTTTGTTCTTCAGTTGTCAGCAGGTAATGGCTGGCCACAGAGGTGTGGCTGGTCTTTCCCTGCCAGTTTAGATGGCTTTCTTTGGATCAGTTGGAGAGACCACTGTCTCTCCGTGATCAACAAGGCACCCCTCCTTCTTCATCACCTCTTTGGGGCAACTTTAGGCCCTTTTCAGGGCCCCCAGCAGAGTGAAATCAGGAGCAGAAGGCAGAGCTCTGCCTTCCTGCATCACATCTTGCCGTGACACAAAACCAGAAGTCGCCATTGCCAGGTCTTGTTCTTACCTGTTTTCTTCCTATATTTTTTAAAAATGTAATGGCTACGTAATACTTATTAATATCTCTCTTCCTATCTTGATTTGGTCTTTCTAGTAAGCTAGTTTGGTCTCTTTGGGCCCTCACTTAATCTTCTGCATCCTTCCCTCACTCTTCCTTCTCTTAGTATATATCAGATTTGCTCCAGAGAGCCCCCGTCCTTCATCTTACCTTTGATTGGCAGATACTATTCTACCAGCAGAAAAATATTATTGTACATAACTTTTTCTCCAGAGTTGTGCCTTAAATATTTAGCAACACTTTGGAAAAATGAAATAAACCTTTATAACTTGAAATATTTTTCAGTTTACACAGACTGAACTTTACTTATATCATGTTCTTCTTGCCTTACTTGTTACTGTAACTTGCATAATTAATTTTCCCTAATATTATAGTTATTATTTGTAAGTGTGTGGATACAAAAGTGTAGTAAACTGTCATTGACTATTCCATTAGTAGAAAGGAAGCCTTGAATACAGCTCAATGGTTTCTTTATACAACAGTTTATACAACAAAAAAAGATGCTGAGGGTTTGGAAAAAAATTCAGCAAAGAGCAACTAAGATGATCAAAGGCCTGGAGACTAAAACATACGAAGAATGGTTGCAGGACTTGGGCTTGGCTAGTCTAAAGAAAAGAAAAAAAATAGGGGTGACATGATAGCAGTATCCCAGTATTTGAGGAGCTACCACAAAGAAGAGGGCAGGACAAGAAACAATGGTTGGAAAATGACCAAAGAGAGATGCAACCTGCAATTAAAGAGAAACTTCCTGACAGTGAGGACAATTAATCAGTGGAATAGCTTGCCTCCAGAAACCGTAGGTGCTCCATCACTGGAGATTTTTAAAAAGAGGCTAGACAATCACCTATCTGAGATGGTATAGGTTCTCCTGCTTGAGCAGGGGGCTGGACTAGAAGACCTACAAGGTCCCTTCCAGCTCTATTCTATTCGATATCTTAAACAACAATTGGAAATTAATTTGAAGACCCTAGTAGAATGGCAACTGTTAATTAACTAATTCTGCCTTTCTCAATAATAGTAGAAAACTGAGAGAGAAGAAGATGAGAAGAGGAAAATCATTATGTGAAATTCCACTGCCATAACATTGGATACCATGTACAGAAGAAAACATTTTGGTCCAGGTTGGGGAAAAAAAATAATATATTTCAAATGCTGGCACTCTGGTAACTCAAGTAATCAACATTATGTCTATACCAAACAAAAGTATAGAAAGACTACTGACCCTTAATTTGTTAATTTTAATTCATAGAACCAATTTAATTATTTCATTTTTCACACATTTTAAACTTCCTGAAAAGGGAAAATTGGCTATGGCTCCTCTCTTGAAACAATAATAAAATAATAAAACAATAAAATAAGTACCATATTTCCAAGTATGGAAGCTTTAAAAAACATTGGTGGAGAGCAGAGATATTCCATTTTCCACCCAGAACTTCTCTCAGATAATTACACAACAGCAGGAACACTGTTTTACCACATACTTAGGCTAATGTTTAATCCTGTCTTGAGCATGCTACAATAGTTCCAAATTTATATTGGGCACAAATGCACTTCCAGTAAAGGTGTACTATCTTAGACATTTCTCCAATGTTTTCCTAAAATATCTCTTTTACAATTCTGCACTTTCTCTGCTTCCTAGCCAATTTCAGTCCTGCTGAGAACAGTCAGAGAAACTGTCAAGTAAAAGTATAGCTGTTTCTTCTGCTCTTTAGGTGCATTTTAATCTCACCTTCTCTGCAGCGACAGTTTTGTCTAGCAATAGGAGTGCAAGAGTCTGGGCTCTTATTTAATAGAAGGCAAGTAGGAGGAAAGGCTGAATGTTAGAGAATTTCATGGGGGGTTAGACTGTGCCACTGCTGTTGCTCTGAAAGCTGGCTCTATGGTTACCCGGAGAAAAGGGTAAATTTGGGGCTAATTCTATCTTCAGGGCTTCTATTCAAGGCAGAGTTTAATTACATTGATTTGTTTCGTAATAACTAAAGAAGTGACCATCCCTTTTTATTTTGTTTTCTTTCACTCATCTTACTTTCCCCACTACACATAAATTATTACTTGGAGTTCCATGGATGCCATGAAGTTAAAATACAAAATATAAGTTAAAATACAAGTTGGCAGTTGTTAAAAATATTATTTGACACTACCTTGTTTGCTGAACATGGCACCTCTGGTCCTGAAAATACAGGTAATCCTCAACTTACCACCATAATCAAGCCCAGCATTTCTCTTGCTAAACAAAACATTTGCAATTCTACAACCAGTGAATCACTGCAACTGTTAATAACACAGTTGTTAAGTGAATCTAGGTTCCCCACTGAGGGTTGCAAAAGGTGATCACGTGACCCCAGGACACTGCAACCATCACAAGCATGAGTCAGTTGCTAAGCATCTGACCATGGGGATGTCACAACAGTCATAAGTGTGAAAAACGGTCCTAAGTCACTTTTTCCCGGTGCTGATGTAACTTTGAATGGTCACTGCTGTGAGTCAAGGACTACCTGTACTTTTGGAAATGAGTAATTGGATTGTGGGCTCTCTCTCTATATATATATATATTTATATTTGCAAACTCTCCTTCTCTATTCAGGTCTTGTAGCCCAAGGTATCTCTTGGCAAAGGAAGTTGTTTCTTGAATCTTAAGGTTGCCACAGAAGCAGCCTCATTGTATATGATTTCAGGAACTGATGAGTCTTGTTCCAATTTTCTTCTCTCTGTACAATCTAAGGACTGTCATGAGAATAGATGAATTGTGCCACTGCTTTATGCTTCTTTTGCACAGCTTTGTCATAAGATATCAAATTCTGAATGCAGCATGCAGGGCTGTTATCATTCTGGTGTCAAAAATTGCATTGGAGAAGTGGCACAAAATCAAAACATTTCTGCACGGAGGACTGAAGGGAAGAAATACAAAAAGAGAATAAAACAGAAGTTTGGTCTCCTTGCTGTCAAGCACTAGATCGAGTAGTAATGCTAATACAGGTTGTTACTATTGTTCTATCTCTTTTTAAGCATGCTATCTGTTGGTGCTTCGGGAAATTTGAAAACAGATTGTCTTTTTTAAAAAAACAACAACAACTGCTATATAATTCCAAGTGTGTGTAAGCTTTGCAAGTATTTTGTAAGCAAAAAACACTGGAATTGGACTTGGATAGCTAAATTTTTAAAGCACTGTGTGGGTGATAGAGAAATTCCATTACTACTAATAAGATTTATGGGTGTATCAGTTATGTACTGCTTTGAACATTCATTTATTCCATTCACACTACCCTGTTTGATGGGGAAATAAATAATAAATAAATAAATAAATAAATAAATAAATAAATAAATAAATAAAATGCCTATTTTTGAATTCAGTTTTTGCATTTGTTATCTAAAAATCTCTTCAGTTTTGCAAAATTGCATTGCAAATTACCAAATGGCTTCTGTTCCTGGTTTCCATGTCTGCTTATGTGTTTAAGAAATGAGAATCCATTTTTAAAAAAAAAAATACATAGAATTGACTGGAATTTGGACTTTCCTTTTCTCACTGTTGTCATTAAGTGTTCCATTTATCTAATGACTGTTATCATGGATACATTGAAGGAAGAACTAATGTTTTTCTTTTTTTTCTGTTCTCCCTACCTGATGACAGAAATAGTAGTAAGATCCAATCTGGGTCAGTCACTGGGACCAGAGGTTTACTCTTCTGAACTTTTGGATTCGTGCTGGAATCAATGCTGAGGGAATTTCTCTAATACTGAAATATGTGCTTTGGGCTATGAATTGTATTTATGTGGTAATTTATCACCATCTTATCAAGCACTTAGGAGCCAAGGATTTGGCAGCACAAGGAAACAACAGCCAATCACCGGTCATCAACACACCAATCAACCAATAGGCAGGCACCACATAAATATAATTCATTGATTAGCTCAAAACACATATTCATGTAGAGAGAAGTTCACTGAGGATGGGCTCCAGCACAAATCCAAAAGTTTGGAACAGAAAGTCTCTGGTTCTAGTGACTGATCCAGACTGGATCTTGCAGCATTATCCTGGGACATCTATATTTGCTTTCATTTGTGAGAAATAGAAATGGAGAGATGAGAGTCAAATGGAAAGGATTCCTTTTCCCATTGCCTTTTATCTATCTCTACTTGATGCTTTGAAAAATTGAGGCTGAACATGAAGTAGAATTCAGTTTAAATTTATCAGCACAAGTGAACACTGACATGTTTTAATATAACGTAAACTTAGTATGACATAAAATACATAGTAAAATAATTTGCAATCTTTATTCTGAAACAATCTTCCATGTTGTTGTTGTTAGTTGCGAAGTAGTGTCTGACCCATTGCGACCCCATGGACAACATTCCTCGAGGCCTTCCTGTCCTCTACCATCTTCTGGAGTCCCTTTAAGCTCATGCCTACTGCTTCAGTGACTCCATCCAGCCACCTCATTCTCTGTCGTCCCCTTCTTCTCTTGCCCTTAATCTTTCGCAGCATTAGGCTCTTCTCCAGTGAGTCCTTCCTTCTCATTAGATGACCAAAGTATTTGAATTTCAAATCTTCCATAGTGAAAGAGAATTTACTTATAAATGTGTACATATTTGCAGCTTTCCTTGCATTCTCATTATAGTTCAAAATATAATTAGTTCCAATGTTTTATTTTTAATTGTAGACATGGACTAAGGCATCCTTTAGATCAGAGTTGTCAAACTCGCAATGTCATATGACGTGTCATGATGTATCACAACTTTTTTGCCATTGCCGGCAATGTGGTGGACATGGTTTCGCTATGATGCATCTGGCCTGAGGCCGGCAATTTGACACCCATGCTTTAGATTGACAACCTCTCAGTGTACACTCAGTGTACACTCTCATATAATTACTATTTAACCACTATCATCTGTGCCGTATAAATCTTAATGTTTATGCTTTGTGCATTCCCAGTATAACTAAAATTGGCCTTGAGCCATTTGCTTAATATGTGCTGAGTTATCAGATGAGTGCGAAGAACTGAGATACCTAGCAGATTTCTCACAATTGGTTCTGAAGCCCACAAAAATCAGCCTGAGGTACAGGCAAAAAGCTGTTTATGACAAAATCTTTCAGACATTTGATTCTGTAGACCTTTTGGGTGGCTCCAAGCATCCAAACAATTGCATGGTTGGGAACTGGATGAATAGGGCAAAGCCAGGTACGTTACACTGTGATATAAAAGCATCCCAAAGCTATTCAGAAGGCATGTGGACCGGTGAATATACTAAAGGAATCTGCTGATCCTTAAAAGGTCCTTGAGTCTTCACAGGCAGCTAAGAGAAGAGACTTCTGAACAGATGTCAGGATTTATAGGTCAAACAGACAAGACAGATTTTACTAGTTAGCTTCCAGACTCCAAAACTGAACTCTGATTAGTTTTACTGAACAGCAAAAAAAAGTTTGAAAAATAACAGCATTCATTTATTTCAGTCCTAATGTTTAACAAAATATTTTAGCCACTTAGCAGCAATATATTGAGCAACATTTTCACCATTTCAACATTCTTTGTATAGTTTGCAATTACTTGTAGCTCCAATTATGTCTTTTCCCTTTGGTGTCTCATTAGTTCTTTTTAGAAAGATGTTTTGAACCCATCATGTAAAATTTTGTTATACAATTTACTGAGAACCCTTCTTTCTATATTTATCTTTTTTATATCCTTTTGGTGCACTTCAGAGCAGCTCCTCCTCCATGCTTTTAGTCTGTAGTCTTGGTATTAATTTTTATGGAGCAATCTTACTGTTTTAACATTATATATTTTGTTTACAGTCCTAGTTTTTAATTACTTTATAGGTCTTATGTGTTTCAGTGCTATTACTGAAATGGGTATAATTTTTTCAGATTTTTTTATGTTTGTCTATTATCGAAATGTGGATTTGATTGAACTGCTTCATTTTGTTATCCATAAAAATAAAAATCTAGTATCTCCTGAGCCACTTGGACAATGACAGATTTATCTCTTTTCCTTTGAGATGAAAAGTGTGTAATTTCTGCTCTTGTTATATGCTGACAGTGCTGATCCTTAAAAGGATGAGGGGGGGGGAGGAATCAGCTCTTGGTAACCCTCTCTGTCAACACAACATGTTGCTGGCTACTCTGTTTACACAAGCAGACATGTATGTCACTCCACATATTTCATCTAATAATTATTGATTGGCTGTTCATCCTTTACCAGGCACTTTTGTGTGAGAACAGTTTAGTGATGCCCAACAAAGCTCCAGTGACCTCTCTGTGTGAAAGGACATGATCTCTTGTTTCCTGAGGATCTCCTTTTATTATTGCTTAGTGCCTCTGCAGTTGTGTGGCTAGTCAACAGCAGGAGCTGCTGAAATGAAATTCAGTTTGACTATCTTCATTGTGGTCTATTTGATTTCCAGCACCTCTTCTCAGCCCAGGTGTAGCTCTTTTTATTGAAGGATTTACTTACTCCAACATTAGTAGGAAATTTCATCAGGTAGCCATTTTGCCACTGTGGTATTCATATTTTTGAACATGACTGATTCTCCTAGACAGGATGGAAGGTAAAGATGTCAGGCCTGGACTGGTTTCACTACCCTGTGTTCAGCTGGCCTTTTATCCTGACCCTGCTATTCCATTCTCTTGAGAAGGTCTTGTCAGGGGTGATGAATTGTGTTCTTCCTGAACTTAGGCATAAATACCATTGAAGGTGAGGCCTCCAAATTTATTTCACTTGTGAGCTCTGCCATATTTAAATCAAAGAGTCTGGAGACATTCCTCTGAAAAATTAACCAATTGTGTTTCTGTTTTCCGGTCTACAACTATTTGATCCCTTGCAAGACATAAATGTGAATTTTAATAGAACTATTTAGTATGTAACTGATTATAACCAAGTGCTGGTGGTGGTGACAATATGACTTTAAGTGAAGTACTTGCAAGCTCAGTATGTGGGCTCAGTAATTCAAAGACCATTTAATTACAATAGAGACAATAAGTCTGACTTTAATTGTGCATCTAAATAATGAGGCATGAATCTCAAGCTGTAGATTTTGATATACTGGAAGGTCAGTTCTTCTGTGAGTTTTCAAACATAAAATATCAGACAGTTCTCAGGGATTCAGGCTCTGTGTATGCACTTTGTTCTAATGTAGAGAGACTTAGTCAACTTCTCAGGCTCACCTCTTTTCTTCTAGGCAGGTAACAGTATGGGGAAAAGAACTGAGAGCAAATGTCAGAACTATTGTCTCCTGCTGTCCCAGGGAAGTATATCAGAGGGCTGTTCCACCCAGGCACTGGTTTAAATTCTCATTGTAATATGGTAATATTGTTCTGCTGCTCCTACTATTCCTCCATCCTTGCTCATTTTGAGCCAGATTGGTTCCAATGGTTAAGGCACCAGGCTAGAAACCAGGAGACTATGAGTTCTAGTCCTGCATCAGGCATGGAAGTCAGCTGGGTGACTTTGGGCCAGTCGCTCCCTCTCAGGCTAAATTGCCTCACAGGATTGTCATTGTGGGGAAAATAGGAGAAGGAAGGAATGTCAGGTGTGCCACCTTTTATTATTTACAACACTAATAAAGGAATTTAAAAATATATGTAATAAAATAAAAATAACATAAATGTTGTCTGCTCTCTCTCCTCTGGCTTGCCAGTCAGTGGGTGTAAAAAATAGCAGCAAGCTGATATCTCACTTACAGTATATCATCACCGTTCCTTCCCTAGATTTTGTAGTAAAAGGAAAAGAAAATAGCTACTGATGCAGCAGCCAGCCTTCAGAGCAACTGAGCAGCTAAAAAAAAGATATTGCGAAGGCATACTTTTTTGCCTTGGTTGTACCTTGGTTTCAGAGGGAGCAGTAATGCAGCAGAGCAGAAAGATAGGAAGTTCACCAGTAGGAAACAACACACACTCTATCTCTGGGGAAAACACTGGAAAACTGTCTCCAGAGAATTCTTTGAAGTAAAGGTTCAGGTTATATTTCAGAAATCTATGCAAGCTTGATATCAGCAGAGAGACATGGATGGAGCACCAGTCCAGTTTGGAAGAAGATTACATGTAAAAGAAGCCAGAAGAGGGAATTTTTAGCAAGGGAATTCTACAGAATATTTTGCAGCCCAGAATATGATCATCTTGGTATTACAGAATGTATCTTTTATTTCCTGCTCAAGTTTATCAATCATAGGGATTTTCGCCATGAAATCTGTCTTTATGTATGCATACCTACATATATGCAAGTTATAAGTAATCTCACCTATGGTTTTCTATAAGCAGCTTTCTGGAGTTTAAATAAACACATTGTAAATCAGAGGTCTTCAGACTTGGCCCTTTTATGACTTGTGGACTTCAACTCCCAGAATTCCTCAGCCAGGAGTTGAAGACCCCTGTTGTAAATAAAGAAGCAAAATGCAGTCCAGACAAATCACTTTAGGCAGAAAAGAAAAGAAAATTGCAATTACAACTTAAATTGAAACCAAGGGCAGTTCTAAATATGAAGTGTCACATGGACATCTAAGGATTCAAACTCTTGTTGATCAATTTTAATATTAATAAATTTTGATTTTGTGTTGTTAAACAATTCATCTAATATGCACTCCTCTGATATGCATTTAAAAACATTTAAAGGAAGAGGTTGTATACAAAAATATGCTATCACAGAAAAATTTGTGGCTGAGTCATATACTCTAGGGTGAGTTCACACCGTATCCAAAGACTAGCCTGATTTTGTTGGAAAACAAACACCAGCAAGGATGTGAACTGAAATGATATACAGAGGACACATTACTCACTTCTTTTAGAAAGGTAAAAGTAGTTCTTTCTCTATGTTTTCAAAAGGCTTAAAAATACTGTAAGATCTACTGAACACGCAATAGAATTGAACAAAATAAATGCAAGGCTACTACTAAAAAAGTATGTCCCACTACAACTTATCATTTTCAATTCTTAAAAACAATTAAGTTACTGCCACAGCTATTTTTCATATAAGTTGATTTCCTGACTTCCCCCCCATAAACATAACAACCCTGTCACGAAACAACTTTTGCTTAAAAGACAAATGTTTTTTCATAGTGCTATTGAAATATGTTAAATTTAAGTCTGGATATGATAAAAACAGAGACTGTTTACTTCACACGTTTAAGTCTAGGCAACTCTTAGCTTTCTAGCATATGCCTGGTCTTGTTTATTCAGCAGTAAATCCACTTAGAGCAGGGGTGTCAAACTGCCAGCCCATGGGCTGGATGCGGCACACCAAAACCACACCCACCCAATTGCCGGCAATAGGGAAAAAGTCGCAATATGTTGTAACACGTCACATGATGTCATGAATTTGACACCTGTGACTTAGAGAAACTGATCTCTAGCAAGGCATATATAGTACTGCAATCTTTGTAGACCAAAAGAAAAAGAAATAATTGTTCTGAGTCAATTCTTCCTAGCAGGCAATTAAGAAAGATGCAATTAATTTTAATGTTATAAGAAAGTGACACATGTGTATATGTGTTGTCTAATATTTTTTTACTCCCTTGTGTAGTAATTCAAGAAATGTAAAATGTGTGTGGGTGTCTCTGTGTCTAGGAGGAGATGTCCATTTAAAGAGGTTACCTTTTCCCTCTCAACTTCAATAATAAATGCCTTGTATGTTTATTTTTTCCTGGCTTTCTGTGTCTTTCAGCAATGCATATGCTTGGGCTAAATTGGCAGCTACAACCAGCAGATGGACACACCTTTAACAATGGAATAAGGACAGGCTTGCCAGGTTCTGAAGATGTAGCAACCATGCCATCTGGAGGTAAAGGTGAGGATGAGCTGCATCTTTTGCTCTTAAAAAAACTCTGAAACCTAAAATCAATTGCCCCTGCATTGCAACTTAAATTTAAAACAATTACATTAGAAATAGAAACCTAGTCATTTGAAGGATTTGATTGCAACAGTTCTTGCTTGTGAAGTTTTCCTGGTTGGGTAGATTATTTTCAGGGCAAGTTTGGCTACAAGCCTGCTTAATTGTAATAGTTTGAATAAGAGCCTTATTTTGAATACTGTCTTCCAACAGAGAGATTCAGAAGATCTTTTCACATTAACCAAGTCCAGTTTACCTATGCCTCCTTTTAAAAGAAAGAGATTATGTCTTCCTTTCCTTCATCCTAATGTGAAAACTAAAAAAGCAAGGATTTTGCAAGAAAGCAGAATAATCTCTTTTTTTTAACCAGTCAGCACTTTTCAAATGAAATTGTAGATTTTTTTTATTTTTAAAATTATATAAGGACTTTTAAATAAATGGAAATGTTATTAGTTGGCTTAGTGGTTAAGGTTCCAAAGTAGAAACTATGAGATTGTGAGTTCTAGTGCCACCTTAGGCATGAAAGCTGAACCAGTCATTCTCTCTCAACTTGGGACATCAGTTTGGGCAACAATCTGATCAACCAATTCCTGTCACAACCAATGGATCAACACTTGATTGATTTTAAAAGAGTTGATACGGCAGTTGTGCGACAGAAGTTTCATTCAGAGTGAACAAGGCTGAAAGACACGTCATATGTTGAACTTCTGCCTATTGCTGATACTAAAGATGCTTGAGCTTTTTTAGAGGGGAAGGAGAAAAAGAGAGGAAACAAGTATTTGGCAAAGATTATGGATTTCGGATCTTCTGAATATAAACAGTTTGTGTCATTTCACTAAGTAGTAGTGTAAATAAAGGCTTGGGAAAATATTATAATGGAATCCATATACCTCAGTTGTGCAGTGGTTAAAAAAAAACCAGGTCCCAAAAGTGTGGACATGGTGGCAGAAGAAAGTGTGAAAAGTTGCTGCTTTTTTTTCTTGCTTCAATTTATTTAAGGCTAATATTACCAGAATAGCAGTTTTTAAGATGCCTTCTTTCAAGTTTTAGGCCCATCAACTATTTCAGACTTTGCTTTCTTTGGCTGGGCAGAATGACCTGTCATAACAGACAGAACCCAGGAGGAGGAAATGTCCAGAAGCTAGTTTTGTTAAAATAATAATAGGGAGGCACACCCATATGTTTACCTTAAAAATATGTCCCTGTGCAATAAAGCTGATTTTTGCAGAATGTCATGCAGAATGGAACAATCCAATTAGGTGTGCACATTTAGCTATGGGATATCATATTGAAAAACAGTAAATTAAAAACAGTAAATATGAATAAATATAATATGTAAACGTGTGTGTATGTATACATACACAACCATAATTTATGCATGAGTAAACTATATATTATCCCTTTGGACTGGTATGAAATAGGAATTATATCTAGCAGAACTCAGGAGACAGGCCATTTCTGGCTTTGGGACCTGCTCATCATTTCCCCAGAGGTGAGAATGGCCCATGTTTGGTAGCTCCTAGGAATACCTGAGATTGTTGCTATGCCAACAGGCTTGGAGATCTCAGGGAAGCAGAAATGTGTTGAGATAGCTATGGGTTGAGTATGTAACACCAAAGATACTTTCTTCTAGTCCTTTTTAAATAAGAACATAAGATCATATGTTTTATGATTTGTTTTCACTGTAGTCACCCAAAATCATGTTCTGTGAGTTGTATGGCTATATATAAGCGAGGAATGAACAAGTAAACTTTGGGGAAAGGAAATATCTAAAATAGGAAAGTAATTTTGCCTTACATTGTGTTTGCATTTCTCTATATAACCTGGGAAGTTCTGGTTAGAAAAAATGTTGATGCATCTATAAGAATCAGAGAGGGAAATACAAAGAACCAACAACTCTGACATTTATTTTAATTGATGGTTCAAATCTTTGTGTGGTTTGCAGTCTTGACAAGTTTTGGCATTAGTATTACTATGCAGACATTTGTAAACTATTCAGAACTGGTTTCTAAATGTGGTTCCCAAGTGAAAAGTGAAAAGTACAGGTCTCGAGACTTCTGGGTTTTGCACCATAGCATATGGCCGTGGGATTGTGGAGCTCTGCACCCCATGGCTGATTTTGCCCTGCCAGGGTACCCTAAATGGGTCTGAAGTCGCCCTGGAGAGACGGCGAAGGAAGAGGTGTGCCCTGATGATCACGGAATGACGGCAGTCATACCATTCGATCCAGGGGAAGCCCTCTAATCCAACAGGAGAAAGGCTAGCTGCACACCAGCATCTAGCCCAAGCTACTTGCAGCCGAAGTCCAAGAACCTGAACCAAAACAACAGTGAACAGCGTGCTTGGAACTGGTGAGAGTATCGATCTTCTTTCCTCTACTCTGTAACTAAGTTCTTGGGAAAGATCCCCAAAGTAACAAAGTAAGAAGACCTCTGATAGTCAAGGGAGGGGACTACACCCCGCACTCCCTCATAGAAGGAAGTGGTGAATTAACCTTTAAGGGGGAAAGAAATATACTGAAATCAAAGTTAAAATACTACAGTCTGGATAAATCTAGAAATTAAAAAATAACTGTTAAAATTATACCTTAAAGGGTTTTGATGAAACTATAAAAATAATAATAAATAATAATAATTTTTGTCTGAAAAAGTTGGAAAATAAACAATTACTGACACCTAGTGGAGAACTAGAGCATAGAACATTAACAACACTGACTCAGAAATTGGCAAGACACCCAGAAACAAAGAATAATCTGTTCCCTTGAACTTTAATAATCCTCAGAAGACAGTTGGGTCGGAACAAAGAAAGAATACATACTGGGCCAGCCATAAGATTAAAAAGTGTCTGAAGGAAAAGAAATATTTTGATTGTTGTCTAAACTCAATGATTGTTATTGTAAAAAATCAATAAAACATTTTTTTAAAAAAAAAACTACAGATCTCCAAATAACCAAACTAGAATAATCAGCAGGAAGAGTCCATATTTTCAAATATATATTTAAAGCTCATTTTAAGGTTAATTGTTTTAAAATAATTATTTATTTTAATAACCTTCAGAAGACAGCTGGGTGGGAACAAAGAAAGAATACATACTGGGCCAGCCATAAGATTAAAAAGTGTCTGAAGGAAAAGAAATATTCTGACTGTTGTCTAAACTCAAGGATTGTTACTGTAAAAAAATCAATAAAACATTTTTTAAAAAAACTACAGGTCTCCAAATAACCAAATGAGAATAATCAACAGGAAGAGTGCATATTTTCAAAAATATATTTAAAGCTCATTTTTAGGTTAATTGTTTTAAAATAATTATTTTAAAAACGTCTCTTTTTTTCCTTGTTTCTGTAAATCCATAAGCAGTTTCATAAATCCATCAGATGACAGCAGGCAACATACATTGGCAACATCCACACGAAACCTTTTTAGTTCACAGTTTTGATGCCAAGATCACTTAATTTCTAAAAATGTCCAGTATTTCACACATATCTTCCTAAAAAGTGTTAACATGCTATCTTCAATTTATATTGAAAATAAAGGTATTATAAAAACATAAATGGAAATGTAAGATGCAACCATTTAGAAAATAAGGCAGAAAAATACTGAGTTAGTTGGTTTTAAATGTCACATATAACCATGGTTTATTTTACTTAAAATTTGATAACTACATTAGATTCACATTACGTACTAATCTATGTACTAATCCAGGGCTTTTCAACCTTTTCACCCATTGTACCACTTTTAGGATATGGCAATATCCAAGTACCATCAGTTGCCTAGCAAGGTGTCAAAAACTTGCCTCCCGCCAAAAAAGAAAAAAAAAGTGATGAAGTACATGTAGTCCTCGTCTTACAACAGTTCACTTAGTGACTGTTCAAAGTTACAATGGCACTGAAAAAAGTGCCCCCCAAGCCACAGCCGAGCAAGACATTTGCCTGCCCGCCTGGCGGCGCTCTTCCTCCAGTCTGAGGTTTTCATTGTTGTGAGCATTTCTGTTGAGTATTGGCAGCGGGGGGTGGGGTGGGGAGGAGTTTGGTTTTTATTCCCCCGCCATCTGCTGAGTGGTTGCAGCAGGTTTCAGTCACTTCACATGACCCTGGGACACTGTGACCATCATAAATATGAATCAGTTGCCAAGCATCTGAATGAAAATCACAAGACTCTGGAGATGCTGCAACATTCCACCTGATTGGCTCTTTTTCTGGGCTCAGAAGCACCAGGATCAGTGCTGAGCTCCAGCTGGAGCCTGGTGCTGATCCTGGCGCTTCCACTGAGCCCTGACAGCCCCTAAGAAGCACTGATCCTGGTGCTTTTGCTGAGCCCTGACAGCCCTGCAGCTCGGGCCATCTCTCGCTCAGGCTTGTGCGGTTCAGCTCATTCCCCTCCCCCGCTACCACTTTTCTAGGATGCTCACATACCATCTGCCAAATGCCAATGTACCACAGGTGGTACGGGTACCACTGGTTGAAAAGCCCTGTACTAATCTACAATCAAATCAACGTTATGCCTGGATGAGAGCCCTTCTCCTACTGTTTTTATGAAACATAAAATAGAAACCCATAACATTTCAAATCCTGTAAATCTACTTCATTTGCCAACTCAGTATTTTTAGTCCTGTTTTTAGATTACTTTCAATCAATATACACAATATTTTGTGGGATGCTTCATCTTATTAAATGATTTATTGAGTAAATTACATTTTAGAGTACATAAAAATGCAGAGCAAAATATGAATTCATGTGAGACTGAAAAGTGACCAGGCTCCTGAATTTTTGAGCACTATGCTTTCAAGATTACAGTTATTAATCCATATTGTTATATCAGTATATTACTTTTGGCTTGCAAAGAGTATTTGTTTTCTTCATTCATGTTGCATTAACTTTATATTGTATAAAGTTGTGTATAGAATAGAATAGAATAGAATAGAATAGAATAGAATAGAATAGAATAGAATAGAATAGAATAGAATAGAATAGAATAGAATAGAATAGAATAGAATCTAGGAGGTCTTCTAGTCCAACCTCCTGTTCAAGCAGGAGACCCTATACCATTTCAGACAAATGGCTATCCAGTTTCTTTTTGAAAGCCTCCAGTGATGGAGCACCCACAACTTTTGAAAGCAAGTTATTCCAACGTCTCTCACCATTAGGAAATTTCTCCTTAGTTTTAGGTTGCTTCTCTCCTTGGTTAGTTTCCATCCATTGTTTCTTGGCTTGCCTTTTGGTGCTTTGGAAAGTAGTTTGCTCCCTTGTCAAAGCTCCTCAAATATTGGAATACTGCTATAATGTCTCCCATTGTCCTTCTTTTCTCTAGATGAGATATAGCCAGTTCCTTATACCATTCTTCATATGTTTTAGCCTCCAGCTCCCTAATCATTCTTGTTGCTCTTTTTTACACTCTTTCCAGACTCAACATCTTTTTTTATATATTCTGATGACCAGAACTGGATGCAGTATTCCAAATGTTGTCTTACTAAGGCTTTGAAAAGTGGTACTAGCACTTTACATGATCTTGATTCTATCCCTGTATTAATTGCAGCCTAGGATTGAATTGACTTTTTTGGCTGCTTTTGCACATTGTTGGCTAATATTTAAATGCTTGTCCACTAGGACTCCAAGGTTCCTCTCACATCACTGGCATTAAGCCAGGTTTCACCTAGTCTGTACCTATACAGTTGATTTTTCTAGCCTAAGTATAAAACCTAATTTTTATCTATGTTGAATTTCATTTTGTTAGACAAAGCCCAATGTTCAAACCCCTTCATGGATTACTGCCTTGTCATGGCGAAGGGGCTTGCGTAATTCAATGAAGCTATGAGCTATGCCATGCAGGGCCACCCAAGACGGAAAGGTTGTAGCAGAGAGTTCTGACAAAACGTGATCCACTGGAGAAGGAAATGGCAACCCACTCCAGTATCTTTGCCATGAAAACCCCATGGACAGTACCAAAAGGAAAAAAGATATGATGCTGGAAGATGAGCCCCTCAGGTCGGAAGGCGTCCAATGCGCTACTGGGGAAGAGCAGAGGGCTAGTACTAGTAGCTCCAGAAAGAATGAAGCAACGGGGCCAAAGCCAAAAGGATGCTCAGCTGTGGATGTATCTGGTGGTGAAAGGAAAGTCCGATGCTGTAAAGATTTTTTCTCCATAGGAACCTGGAATGTAAGATCCATGAATCAAGGAAAGCTGGACGTGGTGAAAGGAGATGAAAAGACTGAACATCGACATCTTAGGAATCAGTGAACTAAAATAGACAGAAATGGGTGAATTTAATTCAGATGACCATCAGGTATACTAGTGCGGGCAAGAATCCCTCAGAAGAAATGGAGTAGCCTTCATAATCAATAAAAGAGTAGGAAAAGCAATACTGGGATATAATCCTCAAAATGACAGAATGATCTCAGTTCGAATCCAAGTTAAACCATTCAATATCACAGTAGTCCAAGTCTATGCCCCAACCACCAGTGCTGAAGAGGATGAAATTGACCGGTTCTATGAAGCCCTACAGCACCTTATAGAACTAACACCCAAAAATGATGTCCTTATCATCATGGGGGATTGGAATGCTAAAGCAGGAAGCCAAAAGATAACTTGAATAACAGGCAAGTTTGGCCTTGCAGTACAAAATGAAGCAGGGCACAGGCTGATAGAATTTTGTCAAGAGAATACGATGGTCATAGCAAACACTCTTTTCCAACAAACCAAGAGACAGCTCTACATATGGACATCACCACACAGTCAACACAGAAATCAGATTGACTATGTGCTCTGCAGCCAAAGATGGAGAAGCTCTATACAGTCAGTAAAAACAAGACCAGGAGCTTACTGTGGTTCAGACCATGAGCTTCTCGTTGCAAAATTTTGGCTTAAACTGAAGAAAGTAGGGAAAAGCCCTAGGCCAGTCAGGTATGAGTTAAATCATATCCCTGTTGAATATACAGTAGAGGTGACAAATAGATTTAAGGAATTAGATTTGATAGACAGAGTGCCTGAAGAACTATGGACAGAGGTTCGTAACATTGTACAAGAGGTAGCAACTAAAACCATCCCAAAGAAAAAGAAATGCAAGAAAGCAAAATGGCAGTCTGAGGAAGCTTTGCAAATAACTCAGGAAAGGAGGGAACTGAAAGGCAAGGGAGAAAAAGAAAGATATGCCCAATTGAATGCAGAATTCCAGAGAATAGCTAGAAGAGATAAGAATGCTCTCTTAAATGAACAGTGCAAAGAAATAGAAGAAAACAATAGAATAGGGAGGACCAGAGAACTCTTCAAAAAAATTGGAAAGATGAAGGGAACATTTCATGCAAAAATGGGCATGATAAAGAAGAGGTGGCAAAATTACACAGAAAAACTGTACAAGAATGAGCTTAACATCCCTTTTAACGACGATGAGGTGGTCACTGACCTCGAGCCAGACATCCTAGAATGAGAAGTGAAGTGGGCCTTAGAAAAACTGAGCAACAACAAAGCTAGTGGAGGTGACAGTATTCCAGCTGAGCTATTCAAAATCTTCAAAGATGATACAGTAAAAGTGCTACATTCAATTTGCCAGCAAATTTGGAAAACTCAACAGTGGCCACAGGATTGGAAAAGATCAGTTTATATTCCAATTCCAAAGAAAGGCAGTGCCAAAGAATGTTCAAACTATCGCACCATTGCACTTATTTCACATGCTAGTAAAGTTATGCTTAAAATCCTGCAAGCTAGACTCCAGCAGTATGTGGATCGAGAACTACCAGAAGTACAGGTAGGATTTCGAAGACGCAGAGGAACTAGAGATCAAACTGCCAACATATGCTGATCATGGAGAAAGCTAGGGAGTTCTAGAAAAACATCTACTTCTGCTTCATTGACTATGCTAAAGCCTTTGATTGTGTGGATCATAACAAACTGTGGCAAGTTCTTAAAGAGATGGGAGTACCAGACCATCTCATTTGTCTCTTGAGAAACCTATATGCGGGTCAAGAAGCAACAGTGAGAACTGGACATGGAACCACTGATTGGTTCAAAATTGAGAAAGGAGTCCGGCAAGGCTGTACAGTATACTATCGCCCTGCCTATTTAACTTATATGCAGAGCACATCATGAGAAAGGCAGGGCTAGATGAATCAAAAGTTGGAATTAAGATTGCCGGAAGAAATATCAACAACCTAAGATATGCAGATGATACCACTCTAATGGCAGAAAGTGAAGAAGAACTAAAGAGCCTCTTGTTGCGGGTGAAGAAGAAGAGTGCAAAAGTTGGCTTGAAACTTAACATTAAGAAAACCAAGATCATGGCATCTGGCCCTCTCAATTCCTGGCAAATAGATGGGGAAGAAATGGAGGTAGTGACAGATTTTATTTTCCTGGGCTCCAAGATTACTGCAGATGGGGACTGTAGCCAAGAAATTAAAAGACGCTTGCTCCTGGGGAGGAAAGCAATGGCAAATCTAGACAGTACACTAAAAAGCAGAGACATCACCCTGTCAACAAAAGTGTGTATAGTCAAGTCTATGGTCTTCCCAGTTGCAATGAATGGCAGTGAAAGTTGGACCATAAGAAAGGCTAAGCGCCAAAGAATTGAGGCCTTTGAACTATGGTGCTGGAGAAGACTCCTGCGAGTCCCTTGGACTGCAAGGCGATCAAACTGGTCAGTGCTAGAGATCAACCCTGACTGCTCTTTAGAAGGTCAGATCCTGAAGTTGAAACTCAAATACTTTGGCCACCTAATTGAAGGAAGGACTCACTGGAGAAGAGCCTAATGCTGGGAAAGGTTGAGGGCAGGAGAAGAAGGGGACGACAGAGAATGAGGTGGCTGGATGGAGTCACTGAAGCAGTAGGTGTGAGCCTATATGGACTCCAGAAGATGGTAGAGGACAGGAAGGCCTGGAGGAAAGTTGTCCATGAGTTCGCGATGGGTCAGACACAACTTCGCAGCTAACAACAACAACAACAACAACACTGTTCAAAACTAGCATACCCTATGTTTACTGCAGGAGTTTCTGAACTTTTCCTGACAGTAATAACCATCTAAAAGAATCTGTAAATGTTTCTTATTGAGAGCATATTGTATGGATGCATATATAATTTTTAAGGCACTTGGTAACCTACTTTCCTTATCATTGATGGTCTACAGATGTGTAACCTGCAGGATTTTCATCCAATAATCTTAGTGGTTCTGGAATTCAAAGAATTAAGTGCTACATATGGAGGACATTCAAGTTGAGAAGGCTGCCCTTTTTTAGAAAATAGATTAAAATGCTTTCAATAAATATTAATAATTTGACCTTAATTTCTAAGCAGAAATTTTGCTACTGCTTTTTTCCGTTTGATATTTGTACGTCAGATAGCTTATTTATTTTGTTAACAAGAATTGTGTCTTGCTGACTATAATATATTATCTGTGCTATAATAGTTTTCTACAAAACAAAGTGATATCTTATTTTTATGAAGAAAGTCAAGTGTTATCTATAGTAGGGCAGTGCTAGTTTCTGATTACAGTTCATTGATTGCAATTAATTAATTTGATTGTCTCATTATCCCTAACAGTGTATTTTGTATCATATAAAACTGAATAGACAAAATTAGTCTGTTGTTACCAACTTCTTTTTATTTTATACAAGTGTATGCCTTTGTGTTATTTTTTTTCACACTTATCGGTAGTAGCCATGTTGTTTTAATTTTCATAGCAATACCACTGTAATTGGAATCTCTTGGATTCAGAAAATAAGAAGTCAGTTTGTTGTTCAAGAAATAGAGACATGGGGGACTGGGTAGGTTGTATGAAAAACAAGAGGGATTAAAGCAATGTGGGATGAATGTAATCAAAAGAATATTCTCTCACAGAACAAGGATGAGAAGAAAGTAGCTGCAGAGGAAATCAGAAATGCACCTAAAGAAAAACTGCATGTCTGTTGCAGAAACATCAACTTAAACCTGAAGGGAAGCAGAGGAGAGAAAGACTGTCCTGCTTTGATTCTCTTTGGTATAAGACAGGGGTCTCCAAACTTTACATCTTTAAGACTTGTGGACTTTAACACCCAGAATTCTTCAACCAACTAGCCATAGTCTTAAAGTTGCTAGGTTTGCAGAGCCTGGGTATAAGAGAAACTTAGGCTTTCAACATTCAATATATTGTACAACAACAGAGTCCAATAGGCTTTGTGGAGTTTGTTTTTTGTCCAGGCTTATCTCAAAAGGCTGATAAGAGATAAACTAAGAGTTAAGACTACTGTATGAAATACCAATGTAAGCCTATTAAATGTCTATAATGATTGCTATCATGAGTTTCTATGAAAAGAAAATATTACTTGTTGCATCCTTCATTTTGTTCTTTGATAATGATTATATTAGTTGGCCTGTCTGAGATATACTCATGTTGTTGTGGTCTGTGCTGTGTGATTTTCTTTAAAAAATGCAATGGGGAAGATATGAATGAAGGCTTTTGACCTCTTCCCTTCTCAATTGGCATACACAGGAAATCCACTTTGCACTGCAAACTGCAAAACAATAATTTGTACAAGGTAAATAACAATCGTCTAAAAGGAATAATGGAGATCATTTTTACTTACAGGTGGCTAAATACATGCTTGAGTTCAAAATGTTTCCCCAGATAGGAACAAATACGCATTCCAAATCTCCTTCATATAGTTTCGTGAAAACAAAATAAAAACTGTGAAGTGCTTTTAGTAAAGCAAGCTTCAAGTAACTTGTAGCATTTTGAAACTGTGCCACATGGATATTATACCAAAGTACTGAGCTTCCTTTTTTTTTGGGGGGGGAACCTTTAATTTTTGCATTTAGCTATTTTGAAATGTCATTGGCATATCCTGATGAAGCCAGTTGGAAGTTTGAGAGTGTTTCAAGTAGCTTCATAAAATGGCTGTTATGGAGATCTGATCTATCATAAAACGGGGGGGGGGGAGACAATTAGGCTTAAAACATCATTAGCAAACAGGAAAGCTGGTAAGATTAAAGGAGAATTGACTTTCCAATTAAAGTAGTTATAGTGAAAGTTGATTTCCAGTCCTTCATTAGGCACAAGAGCTGGCTAGGTGAACTTGGGCCAGTTTTTTCTCTTAAGCCCAAACCACCTCACAGAATTACTAATGTGGAAAAAACAGGATGCAGAGTCATTAGATACAGTATGTATGCTGCCTTGACATCACCAACAGTGAGATGATAGATAGATAGATAGATAGATAGATAGATAGATAGATAGATAGATAGATAGATAGATAGATAGAATACAGAAAGATCTGAGCCCTCAAAGAAGTTCAGGATCTGAGACCCCAAGAAACTAATTTAGTGGTGAGTGAAAGGATGGCAAGGTTTAGAAAGGCTTTTTCTACTTATTGTAAATGCAAATAATCTCTGGTTTCATTTAAAATCCTTTTTCTTTTTTTCTTTTCATGTTTCCAATGGAGACAGAAAGAACTGCCTACTTAGGGAGAAAGGTTAGCAATGTGCCAGTGTATTTCTTACACAACTAGACAAGGGGTAGAACTAATGGCAGAAGATGCAGAGCTGAACTGAGGACAAGTGAAAACTGTAGAGAAGTTGATGTTAGGCTGTAGTGGCCTGATGCTAGGGCTGCCCATCCCAGCACTGAAACTGCTATATAAACCAAGTTATAGGTTGAAATGGACTGATTTTTCAAGCCATCCCATTTTAAGAATGGCTGATTAGTGATATGCAGGTGCAGGCCTTCTTCAAAAACCTCATGAGTTGCTCACTCCCACTTATATGACTCATCCAGAAAACTGCTAATTTAATGAAAGGGAGAAAGAACTATACTGCTAAATCATCACATTTAGGAAACTGAAATTTATGTACATTAGCGGTGATTAAACTTATGTTTCCCCCCACAAATATTTCCTATTTATTTAGCAATGTTAGAGATACAGTGATTAATCATTTGCAACACCTGCTGTGCCTATTTTGAGATGTCATGATTCAAGAATATCATCTCCAGAGGCTTCAGCCATTTTATTTCTCGCTGTGCTATGACTAGAATGCAAACTTTTATCTATCTGTGTCTATAGATATACACAGTGGTGGGATTCAAATATGTGAACAACCAGTTCTCTGTGTGGATGCCACTTCCGGAAATCCATTCTGGGCCTGGGCCACAAAAAATTAGCTACCGGTTCTGCCAAACTGGTGCGAACTGGCTGAATCCTGCCACTGGATATACAGTATATAAAACTATTGTATTTCTTCCTCTATCACCACCATTGTGTACTGTAATGTAATGTTGGAAAAAAAATAAATTACTACACAGTAAACAAAGACTCTAACTGGTAAAAGTCGGCAGAAATTCTAGGACTCTCAGCTTGATATGGATTGTGTTATTTGCTTGGTTTGAACCTGGCACAGTTCACTATGGATAGATGAGAATCTTTATCATATACTGGAATGAAGCCATAAAAAAAAACAAATTTGCCATCTGTCAGAGTAAGAATGAAAATTCACTCTTATATCCCCAACAGTTCAAATATGTGGCCTCTTCTTCCTGTCAGGCTTCAGTAGCCTCTTTGCTGTATGTTTCATAACCTTGAAACTGCCTATTTATACAATTAACTCATTTGTCCTAAGAACGGTTGCCTATTTACTTGACTCTCACAAAGATCCCTCTAGACCAGCTTGACTCTGGTTACATCCTAGGCAACTCAATGCATTTTTAAGCATTTCCATTGCTTTTTTTCCAGGATGCTTTGGACCTCGGATCTAGAATACAACCCTGGCAGACTATATCAAAGATGTCCATTGGTTTTAAAAAAGTAAAGTTAATGGGGCAATGACATGACTGAAGCTTCATCTCTTTGTAATGAAACAGAAAGAAACAGGGCTTCAGTTATGTAATTGTACCCATCATTTTAACAGTCCCTTCTCTTGTGGGTATTATTTATAAGGTTTTCTTTGGTTTTGTTTAGCTAAGCAGAGTTGTTAAATTACTGCAATAAGTACAGTGAAATTGAGATTTGTAAATTGATCTGTCAAACATTTTTCTCAATATCTTGGACAAACTGAAATATATTTTCTAATTAATACTTCTAGTGATCTGGAATTCCATTGTCATATTTTGAGATGGTTTATGATTTCAGTTGGTAATCTTAGATTTCATGCAGTATATTTTCTTACTTTTCTCTTTCAGCATGTCAGTTCTCATAGACAAGAATCAGTAAGAAAAAAAGGATATAAGCAGTATATGTACCATTGTCATCATGTGACTGTAGACACTTCACATTAATCAGTTTAGTTCATATTTGTAACCAAGAAGCACCTTAAGATGTAAAAGCATATAATATATTAAAACAATCCCATTCAATAGTAAAAAAATACAAAAATTAAAATAAGCAAGTTTCATTTGATTGGGTTGTGCTCTACCTATGAATATTCCACAACCAATTGATTCAACTTGCAGAATTCCACAACATTTTAGAGTGATCTAGCAAGTGTGTGTTATAGTTTTCATGCATGTTTTTAAGTTGTAGAGGTAAACCTCCTCCCAGAATGTCAGTCCCATGTACATGTAATTTTAATAGCTTTAAATATCTGGAATATGTTGTACTATTTTGAATTTGAATCAAAAGAAACAGAAAGATAGAATCTAAGAAAGTGATTGAGTAGTAGAACTTTGAGGAGATATTTCCATAATTTTCATGTGAAAGTAACTTCAATAGTCCTATTTTTTAAGTTCCAATAGAGAAAAATCAGCCGAGCCATACTGAGTGCTATCAGTAGAATTTATTGACAGCCCCAAACTTTATCATGTGTTAGACAATATACAATAGGCTATCAACTACACTGTCTAATAGACAATAAAATACAAGTCTGCAGAGACTTTCTAAAGGTTCATATAATCCCTGTGTTGACTGTACTGGATCAGAATAAATGGGATCAAGTATATTGTCTTGGAAAATACTCGATATTCACTTTTATATACTAGAAATAACATAAGTCATGCAGAATAATCACTAATGATAATTTATGTAGTGAAGGTATCTAACTTTTGTTAAATTTTGTCATGTCTCTGATAGGAGCTCAAATTCTGTTTATTTTGCAGGAGGAAC
Source organism: Vipera ursinii (assembly GCF_947247035.1). NCBI lineage: Eukaryota > Metazoa > Chordata > Lepidosauria > Squamata > Viperidae > Vipera > Vipera ursinii. The sequence goes on along the minus strand of NC_139513.1, from coordinate 101,548,454 downwards.
AATAGTTCAGTTGTTGAATTTTGCTAATTTTCAAAATTGATTTTGATCAATGTGGCTTTGTATCCCTATGCCCATTTCTATTCCTATAAATGTTGTTTTAAAATAAGATTTATTCCTAGCTATGCTGTATGCGTAATCACATTTCATCCACCTTTCTTAAATGCATATAATTTAAATTTACTTCAAAAGTATTAAATTTAACATTATTAATAAAGATTTTTAACTTAATTCATATAATTAACCTATTATTTAAAAATACTTCCATGCAAATTAATAACTACAAGTCAACAACTGGGTGATAACAATATATCCTACACAGCTTTCAACATTTTGTGTGTATAACTGCATTTAAAGTGGGTTTTTTTTTTCTAGAAGGAGCACTTTTTTATATCCATGCTAAGTTCTTCAGAGACCTTCCTATTAACTTCCCTGCAGGGTAGTTCATGCTCATGAAATATGCAGATAAGGAAATTGAGAACAAACTTGATTAATTTTGCAAATCCTAGTTATTGCACTCAAGACATATATTGTATTTGTTAGTCTCTCAGGATACTTTCATTTATCTATACTCTGAACAGAAAGTTAGAATATAAATATAAACTGAAATAATTGTCATTACCATCAAATTTATTAGCAGTTTTTCCACTTGAATGTTAGGATTCACATACATTTGGACTGCAGTTAGAACACTGTTTCAAATCACTAATTTAAATAAAGCACCTGGGTGTTGTTTTTCCCCATCACGTTAAAAATATGATGATACCTGCTTAAAGAAATATTGATTGATGAAGCATAAAAACCAATTTCTTAATGAAGAAGGTATTGGAAGGGAAGAGAAGGGAAGGGAAAAAGAAAAAGAAATTTTATATTTCTGGTCAGCCTTCAGTTAACAAGCACAATTATAAGAAGAGCTACTAAACATTTAGCAATGGAGTTCAACAGGAGAAAGGAACAAAAAACACAGTGGAATGACTAGACAACTATCTCTGTTCTGAGGAATCTTCTAAATATTGGCTGATTACAACGGATTACAAGGGATGTGTCTTGAAAATTGCTGATTACCTTTTGTGGGTGATTAAGTGACTCTTTCTCCTGAGCAGGCAGAGACTGCCAGAGACACAACAGAAGGAATATAAAGCAGCTAGTTTCCTTGCACCAAATTCTCTGAGTGATGGAAAATAGAGACCTTATAGGACTTTGACAGATTAGTTTAAGGGAATCCCTAACACCTCTCTTCCTGGATAGTGGGTTCTGACAGAACCAAGAGGAAAAAGGACATCTACCATTGATGCCTCAGAAACAGAAAATGAACAGCATGATCAAAGTCATTACCGGAACATTTGTGGAATGTTGGTATTCCTTCCAGAAAACAATCTTGTACATAGCATACCAGCAAGTACATGCATGTCAACAGTGCTTTGGGGGGGGGGGAGAGGATTAGAGGATTAAATGCCATCCCCTTCAGCTGATAAGGGAGTTGAACATTTATTAGCTCAAACAAGCCAATACAAAATCAGCTGACAGAGGAAGCAGTTCTTTGTAAGTGAGATAATATAATGTGCAAACCTAATGGTGAGAATGACAATCAGAAAAAAACATAGTCAGCATTGCTGAAACCTGAGGTGCAGAGAGAACATACATATACTCAGTTTTCAGAGAAAAGGAAGCATAGCTGACCAGGACACAGGAGGATAAATTCTGGACACATTCTGCCATACATCCTCTCCCCACCCCATCTTTCCCCAAGCTGAGTAGAAATATTAGCATAAAGTGTACAGCTTTGACAGTGTTCCCTTAATATTCACCCAGAGTGGGCCTATGCAGTGCTGCCGTGTGTATAGCTCTACCACACTATGCTGTAAGGTAATAACTGATGGTTTCGCAGAATGAATTTTTATTTCCATCCAACATCATCAACTATTGGAAAAGTTGCCACCGCTCCTCTAACAGATCACATGTTGTGACATTCCTTGTACTTGCTGGATGCTCTGTCCAGTCAATTTTTCACCCTTTTTGGTACCTTTTGATGGATTTGTGCAGTCCAGATGCAGCCATAAGATAAGCATCGTTGAAGATCCGGCAAGAAACTAGGTTTGGTGTGTGTGTTTGTGTGTGTGTCTGTGTGTGTTTGTTTGTGTGTGTGTGTGTGTGTGTATGTGAAAGAATTTTTCTTCCAAGGAAAACCACTCAGTAGGTGGATAGGTGAGTGTTTCCTTTGAAATGTGAATAAAACAGCTCCTTTACAGTTATTTCATAATTGCATAACAGGTACAGACACAGCAACCAGATAACAGAGACCAGTCCCAAAGGAGATGTGCCAATCCAATTTTAGATGTCCACACTTCTGTGTAATGTTTGAATGAGTGGCATGCAGATAGAATTAAACATGCAGATAATATCCAGATAATATATGGAGAAGGGAAGTTAAATTTAATATCTGAGCATTGTATACATGGGGGTGACCGAGATGAGAATGAGCAATCTTTATTAACTGACTACAGAATGTAGTCCTTAGAAAAGTGCATCCCTTTAAAAAAAGGCCTGCCCTCATAGTCCATTTTTCAAGGCACAAATGGAGAGAGGCTAAGAAATGAAACCTCCACAGTAAACCTTCAACTACCAAATCTTTTCTAGGTAATTTTGTGGGCAGTAAACCTGAAGGAGACATAGCAAGGGAAAAACTGAAACCTTTGCTACATGAGGATTTAGGCAATACTCTCCATCTGTAATCTATTAAATAGTTCAGTCAATTGATTAGTTAAATATAGAAGCATTCATAGCAAGTAAATTATATTATGGAAATTAGCTAAGTTGGTTTTACTGATATGTGGAGGTGTGATGGCTCAGCTCTTAAAGACACTGAGCTTATCAGCTGGGAAGCTGACAGCCCAGGTTTGAGACCCAAGCACTGCATGATGGGATGAGCTCCCATTCCTGCCAACTTAGCAGTTCGAAAGCATGCAAAGGCGAGCAGAAAAATAGGTACCACTTCACTGAGAAAGTAACAGTGTTCCGTGCCCCTTGGCATACAGTCATGGTGGCCACATGACTACAAAAAGTATCTTTGGACAGTGCTGGCTCCCTCAGCTAAGAAACAAAGCACTGTCCCTCTAGAGTTAGACACAACTGGATAGGGAAAACCTTTACTTTTACTAAGATACGAAGCTTGATATGAACTATCTGATACTGAATACACATAGATATATGTTATTCTATTCTGTTTTTACCAACTCTGTATTATTGAAGGTACCAGATTGTATTGCTTGGTTTCTTGTTGTCTACAAGATTGTGTGCTTAGGGGGGAAAAAGTAGTAAATAAATAGAAAGGTCCATTATTCATTGTTTCATTCTGAATTTTCTTTTTATGCTTCTGGAGTAGTTACACAGGCATACTGTATTGTTTGACATTGCATTAATCCCATTTATTCCATTTGTTTTTTTACCCTTCCTTGTCTTTTATGTTCTGATATTACTGAAGGCCCATTAACCTAGATTTTTTTAAAAAAAAAAGACACAGCTTATTAAAAACGTATTCAAATATTAAGAGTGTTCAGCCAAAGCATTCTCTTGCCATGTAAAGACTTTGGCAGTACAGTATGTTTAAATGGCTTTTCATTGCATGCAAGTATAAGTCTCAAGAGCACAGGCAATTTGGAATTTAAAACTGGAAACTTGTTGCAGTGATAATTGCACTTAAAGAAAATGGATGAAGAGGATATGTTTTGGTACTTGGATTATTCACACTTCCTAGCTGCATAATTATAAAACTGTTGCATATCAAAGAAGATTTTTGCTAAACATTCTGAAAGACTTGGGCAAATTGATTTACTTGCTAAGATGTTAGCACTAATTTAATGTGTATTCTTATATAGTTGAAAGTACATGTAAATCATACTCATAATCATGTCAGTATAAGACTTACTTCAAATTAAATATTTGCATTCATATAGATTTTTTAGAAATATTCCCATCAGTATGCAATGGAAAAGTAAACAGTTTACCCATTTAATAATTTTTAAGGCAATTGGACAACTTAAACTGAAGAAAACTGATGGTAAAATACATAATTGATTCTAGTCAAAAAGTGGCTAATGCTAAGAAAATGAGCTGGGAACAGTGTCAAGGACAATGCTAAACACAGAATCTACAACCTGAAAGCTTAAATACTGGTCTGATAAATGCTAGTCAGCATTTGAGTAATTATGAATGCTAACTAGCATCCTTTATCAATGACCAACACCTCTATTTGCCTCTGAAGGCCTCATGTATCCATCTGCACTCTTACATCTTTCCCAAAGTCAAGACTTGAAAGGTTTGGTACCAGATAGCTCAGTTAATAACTCCATTGTCATTACCTTCCAATTATGATAAAAGCCAATAATTTGGATATTATTTCTAATATTTGTAAATTGTTTTTGCATCTACATGTAATGACGTTAAGTTCTTTGGATAGTTTGTGTACTGGTAAGAAGGTTCAGCTGCTTAAAATCAGATGGTAGATAGACAGACAGACAGATCTGTCTATATCTCCTATTATGTTTTCTGGGCAGCTTCCATAAATCTGGAATATACAATATAAATATTAATAGCACTTAGACATATACCACTCCATAGTGAATGGTTTACAATATTAGCATATTGCCTCTAACAATCTGGGTTCTCTTTTTCCGACTTCGGAAGGATGGAAGGCTGAGTCAACCTTGAGCAGGTCAGGATCGAACTCCTTGCAGTGTTCAGAATTAGCTTGCAATACTGCATTCAAACCACTGTGCCACCACAGCTCCTCCTGCATTATAAAATAATATAAATAAAGAAGCTGAAATATATTTAATAAATGGCATATAAATTATTAAACCAATATTATAAGGCATACATTATTCATGAGCTCAATAGAAATAAGATCACATTACATTTATATTGGTCCCAGAGGAAAGACATAAATATGCAACATATTTATATACCTCAGTAACAGATTGGCCTGCTACTGTCTTAGGAATTGGGATGACTGTGGTGAGAATGCAAGCTAAGGAAATAAAGGAGAACAAATGGGAATGTGGTCTGAATTGTATTTGACTGAATAACAAAGGACAAAATGCACTTGGGCCCTGATTGCTTCTTCCTATAATCCTTCATATAATATCTTGGTATGGTTGTCCACAATAAGTGATCTTCCTCTTAATTTTTTGAGATATCTGGATCTCTTCACCTGAACATTAGTTAAGAGATTATGGAAGCTTAGAAAAGAAGATGCACATAGGACTCACACATCTGGTAGACACAGCTTCTTGTAATCCAAGATTATTTTGGTGTCCTGGATTTGGACACCCATGACCGTATACATTACAATAATTTGTAGTATGTCCAAAGTCAGTAATTTGTTTGATCCCACCATCCACCTGATCTGTTTTCTTTCACTGCTAGTTCTTTAACCCTGCCAAGCTCCACTTGTATTACATGCTCAAAATAAGTTTGGATCATTCTTTATTTGATCCAAGATTGATTGGTTGTTCTTCAGCTTAGTAGCAAGCCACAGACCCATAATTTATTTATTTTTCCTTCTCAAATTTGTATTGTCAGGGTTTCATAATTGCTTATGACTCTTTTCACAACACACTCAAGTCACGTAGTTAAACAGATTGGCAGAAAGTAAAAATTACACACACAAATATATAACAAAATGCTTTATTATTGGTGTCCTATTTGGCCTTCACAAAGCAAAAATCTAGGAATTAAGTGAAATATAAGTATCAAACATTTTGTTTTTGTTTTAATGTTTCTATATTACTGTTTCATGATAGTTTTACTATACATCACCGAAAGTCATTGTCTAGCGAACATTATTAGCCAAAAGATTTCAACTAAAAGATGATAAACTATAATAAACTCAATATGCTAAACAATACATTTAGTTTTCTTAATATTTAGTTTCTTAATGTTTGGTAGAAGAAAATTTAACTGTCTTTAACAGTATTTCCTTTCGTCTGTATTCATTTCTTTTTATATTTTGATTGCTTACACACTTGCTTGATATTTGACACAGGATGAATGCAAGTGATTGAAATTATTTCTTTACTTTCCCTTGTGGATTTATTTTCATATTCTGTTCACATTAGAATGGTAAAAAGAGAGCAAGGAGCTTTTAATGTGCTTAGTTGACTCTCCACTCTTATTATGTTTGATCAGTAAAGAGCAGCACTGGAAATCAAAATGGGAGAGAAGCTGTATGCAAGGTTTTAAATGCCCCAGGGAACAAGTTTATAGCTTTTTAAGAAGAAGTTTGTCATTCTTACTTTGATAAAATTCTGCTAGAAATGGTTTCCTTTCATTATTACTTTTTCAAGCATAGGTTGGTAAATTTAGTCTTAATAACTACTTTGCCCTTTGCATTGATGCATAGGTTTGCCACCCAGTTTCATCTTAAACAGGAGTGCTAAAAAATAAATCTATTTGATTCTGACTGTCCTATGGTTTTATTCGCTCTTCTCTTCCAGGACCTTGGGCCACTAGAAACAATAGCATTGACAGTGGGGAAACAGAGGTCGGACGGAGGGTCACACAAGAAGTGCCACAAGGAGTATTCTGGCGAGCACAAATTCACATTGCGCAGCCACAGTTCCTGAAATTCAATATCTCTTTAGGGAAGGATGCACTTTTTGCTGTCTATATAAGAAGAGGACTTCCACCATCCCATGTACAGGTATTGTACTAAGATGCTGAATAGAACAAAAGAAGAAGAAGATGATGATGATGATGAAAAAGAATGGCAATTGTTTTGTAACTACTGTATCTTTTTATCTGAGGATTTGGGTTACTTCTTCTATGTTTAGCAAAGATTCTATGAATTTCCATGCCTCCATGACACTGAGGGCCATTTCTAGGACTGACAACATCCTCATGCAATAATATCACAACCATTTCTTTCTCTATTAGCTTTTCCCCACTTGGTCTCCTTCAGATCTTCTGGAAAATTGAGTAGGACAATATGGCCTAGAATTCCCAAGCTGTCTGGTAACTGGTGTCCCACAACAACTTTTAGGTGCTGATTTGGGGAAGGTTCTTAGAGATCTAACTGGAAAGTGAATAGGAGGGGGGAAAACAGTGATGAACCAATAGAGAGCAGCTTTTCATAATATCTACTTCTGATTTAAAGGACTTTTGTGAAATATGTGAGGCATTATCTACAACCTTTGCTTTTCCATATGTACATTTGTAATCATATTCCTACAGATATAAGTTTAAATTTGGAGAGAAAATGACCAGACTATCACCCAATCCTATCCTATTAGCCTAGTTAAAATGCAGAGTGCATAACATAAATTCTACCTGGGATTTGATTTTATTCCTGCATGTGGTATTCAAATCCATAAATTGTTGCTTACGTTTATTCCTAAGTACAGTCTTGCACTGCAGGAGTCCACAGTCCTGGCTTTCCCCAAACAAAACAACCTTTCTTTTATCCTGGCTTCAGTTAATAATATTCACCTATTTCAATATGTCCAAAAATTATGCACTAGCTTTCTGAGCAGCTATAAACCTTGACAACAGGATAACGGTACTTGGCAGCATCTATTGATTACTTAATGTGCTGTTAGGAACAGTCTGTTCTATCCCAGAATAAAAGCAGCATTAAATGCTTTTCTATATGTCTTGCAAGATTTATATACATAATCTGGAGTCGACATTAGGTAGTGTCCTAAATCTGAAAATGAAAATGTCATGTTCCCACAATTTAAAATTTTGATTTGGCAAAGGAGTATAAGGCTTCACTTGACAGTTCATAACTGATTAATGCTGATAAGCCAAAGCAAGTTACAATCCTTTGAGGGAACAAGTCAATAATCAAAAAAATTAGGTACATGATTAACCTGAGAATATGAAGATACAGTCCCTGTCTGAAAACCCCAATGAGTTTGAAGTTTCTACGTAACTCTTTAGCAAATATTCCAAATGTCTAGTAGTCAGATTGATGGAGCTGGGGGCCTGTTTAGGAACAGTTCTGTGGATAGGGAATGAAGCATGAAAGGGATAGCAGCCCTTCAGAAATGTTACCTTGAATGACATATTAAAAGCAAAAAAAAAGGTTTGATAGCTTTGTGAGCTCTTGTAATAAAATTCCTAACACGCTTCATTAAATTACTCTTAAGCTTGTTGCATTTTTTATCTGTTGAACTGAAAATTTGTTGAATGTTTAGGAGCCTGAGGACTCTACCTGTATTATACATTCATGTCCAATCAAAGACAAATATGTTCATCAACAAAATAGTCCAAATGAAAAGAGTAGAAAATATGATAATAATTAATACAAAAAACTATTAGTAGTGCCTAGTCAACTTAATATCCTTAATCCGCCTTTCCTATGTAATGTTACACTCAAGGAGATGGAACTAGAATACATCTTTGTCAAAGCAAGCTACTCTTTCTATTATCCTAATTATGAGTAAAGGCTAATGGGAAAAAGCGTGGAGCAAAAGTGTTCATTTGCTTTATAAACATATTGAGATTTTAGTATATCAGTTTAGCCCTAAATTATACTGAGTTTCATTGACCTTATCACTGCAGTCTCTTATCATATGGTAGAGTTTTAACTTCCATAATGCAAAACAAGTATTAAAGTAAACTTTTTTACTGTAGGTTGTTATGTGTCAGTTGACTGGTGGATGGGCACTTCAGTATATAACCTTCAGATCAGATATTTATTAATAAAATTATGGACTTATTTAAAATTACTTGGCAGAAACTCATGTTGTTTACAGAAATGAGCTCCCTTGAAAGTGTACTATGTTCCTATTGTAAACTTAGATGCATGAAGTAAACAGAACTTACATATTGTTATTTTGATTTAACTAGTCCCCTCCAATCTACCTTGTAGCTCCAAAAATATTGGGTTACACATTGTAGTCCTACTTCTCATGGAAATGTAGTACAACATATATGTAAGATACATGATTGGAGATAGGTGGACTAAACTCCATTAACAGCAGAGCAAATTTATAAAGTTAAAACAGTACGTTTGTCATTAGAGAGAAGAAAGAAAGACAATTTTCCTATAAATTTTTGCATAATAGAAGAATGAAGATTATTGTCAAAACAGAAAACAGAATATGCTCAAAGGTTATAAATGCCTTTACTAAACAAAAACAAGAATTATAACTTCTTTAGAGACATGACATACCTTCAAAGAAAGCAACAAAAAAAATAAAATTTGTATCTTGTCTGTCATTTCATTTTAAAAGTTTAAAAGTTGACATGGGGCTCACAATACCTTAAAGTAAAATATATTTCACTGCATCTTCAAAAGTTTGAGATGCCTCTTAGTAATATGAGTTTTCTTAAAATGCTATATATCGTGTTCCACATATTTATAAGTTAGTGTTTGACACCAATTCCACAAACACCAAAGAAATTAAATAGCAGTACAGCCTATTAAGGGTGGCATGAAGGAAACATAAACATGGAAAATGCAATCTCAATAACTTCTAGATGAATTAGCAATATATTCAAAGATTTATTACTCATGTCGATGGAACATACAGCTTGTTTCTGATTTCAGAGATGAAGTTACAGTCTTTCGCTGTGTGGTCCACATCTCTCACTTTTACCCATTTATGCCTGGCTTTAGGGGGAAAGTGACATTTTAACCAAGAACATTTTGTAAAAACAGTTCATTATAAAATGCATTTTATCAAACGTTCAATAGAATAGAACAGAGACATGTAAAGTAATGAGCCAGCCTGACAGCTAGTGAAGCAGAATCAGACCTTGAATTCTGTCTGTAGCTGGTTTACAGTAACAATAAAGACAATAAAGACAAAGCACCTTTTCACTGAATTCACTAGCTAAAGTTTATACATCACCTCAAGGAATAAAAATTCAGCTGATCCCTACTTTTTGATGTTGTTATTTTCCTTCCCTATAATAAATAAAGCAACATATTTCCACTTAGCATTAGATACATCACAAGAATATTTTTTTAATGTTCAGTATAAACTGGTCCATTCAATAGTATAATATTTGAGGAAGAAATACAAAAGAAGCAAATAAAGTTGAAAGAGAGTTTGAAGTTTACTTACAGGGCGTCTAGTTTTCATGTAAGGTTCGTATGTAGAGTCATAGGCTTTTTAAAAAAATGAAGGTCATGCATTGTAACTGCCATTGAGAATTAATCATTCCAGGTTAGCCTATCCAATGATAGGAATGTTTGAGCCTAGCAATAAAGTAAAGCAGTTTATATGCTAAACTGCTTACCAAATATATAAAGGTAAAGGTTTCCTTTTCAGTCATGTCTGACTCTAGAGCAGACATGTCAAACACAAGGCCCGGGGGCCGGATCCGGCCCGCAAAGTGGTTTCATGTGGCCCCCAAAGCCATCCTGGAAACAGTGAGGGAACGGCCCCTGCTGCCTTGGCCCTGGCCCAGAGACCCTCCTTCTGCCAGAGACCCTCAGATCTGTCCCACTCCTGCCCAGGCCCCCATAGGTACCCTTGATGCGAACGATGTAGAGCTGGCCATGCCCACCCAGTAGGCCATACACACTCCAGCCACGCCCACCCAGTAGGCCACGCCCACCCTGACCACACCCACCCAGCCCCCCCGAGGGCAACCACACTGCTGATGTGGGCCTCAATGAAATTGAGTTTCACACCCCTGCTCTAGAGCATGGTGCTCATGTCTATTTTTTGGCCAAGGGAACCAGTGTTGTCCAAAGACTATTCCCATGGTCATGTGGCCAGCTATATGCCAAGGGTTACTTTCCCACTGAAGTGGTACCTATTAATCTACTTGTATTTGCATGCTTTCAAACTACCAGGTGGACAGGAACTGGGGCAAGTAACAGGAGCTAACCCTGTTGCGCAGAGCTCGGATCCCAAACCTGGGCTCTCCAGCTGACAAGCTCAGTGTCTTTAACTACTGAGCCATTGCACTCCTACCCAAATATGTAACAGCATATAAATCTTGTTTTCCTTTTGTAACTTTTGTCTAAGGCAAACTATGAAGAATTTCTCTACTAACTAAGTCAGGAAGAAACATGTTCCTTTTTGAAAATACTCTGGATATTTTCTATTTGTAATCATTTTGTAGTGTTCTTTTTCGTCCTTCTGTTTGTTTGTTTTTTTCCCATACCAGAAAAATTGACTACAGAAAGATAAAACTACTCTTGAACAGATGACACCCTTTATTGTTCAGGGTCAATTCAGAAAGGGTTAGTAGACTTATAGCCACTCAGAAGGAAAGCAAGTATCCAACTTGTTATAAACTCTGTCTTTATCAAATATAAAGCATTAAAAAAACAAAGTTTGACAAATAAACTAAAAGTAAAGCCCAGTACATTTATTACCACAAATGAGTAGAGAAACAGTTAACTCTGTAAATTCATATTTATTTTGGTATATATATTTCTTAATGTATACCTCTTTCCCAATTTTTTTTCTATGGGAATTTTTCACTAATATATTTACATTAGTTTTCTTTCTGGGGTTTTTTAAGGTCGGCAGTTTATATATATAAACTCTGAACCCCTGATACCTAATAGAAAACCTCTGAATTTTAAGATTCATCACTTGTAAAATGGGATGAGATCACATCTGCAGGGCCCCATACAGTTCTGTGTCCAATCTAAAGCCATTTATCACTGCATTTCCACTATATTGTGGAGAAAAACATCCTCCACATCTCCATCTCTTTCAGCGTCTGAGATTTAATGGTTAAGCAGCCATTGCAAAATGTCTTTTTCTTTCATCTTTACTCTTAAGCTTTGGCATTCATTGTGGTACCACAGTTATATAAAAATGTCTGAGAACCGGATCATATTAATAAGGGTAATAAGATTATTTGAAAAGGAACAATAATTTTTCAAAAAGAACTGATACCCCTCTTTCATGTTGCCACTGCATTTAATGCAGATATAAGATGCATGGATTTTTATTACCAGTTCTTAATACTGAGCATGATCAGTAGCCTCCATTATCTCATTTTAGTTGTTCCCCGCATTCACTGGTTTGGAATCATTTGTGATTGGGAGATTATTTATCCTATTTAAGCCAACCTCTTCACTGTCCATGTTATCTATCCATCCAGTTGCCTACTGCCTTTTGGGAATAATATGGAGGAAATAAAAGCTGTGGATTAGACATCTCAGCATGAAAAGGATAAAAATGCACAGGGCATTCTGTCGGCAATTCTCTTGTTCCTGGGGTTCTACACACATATGAATTAAGCAGTCTTTTTCAATGTCAGCTGTTGTGTATGTAAATAGTTAGCAATAAGCCATAAAAGATATTGCAAACACTGTGCAGCTTTGCAAGGTTTAAAGCGGGAAAATAAGGTGCAATCATTGGACGCCACAACCAAGGAGCGGGAAAACAGACAGTTTGTATTGGTTACAGTTCAAACGCTTTCTCTATAAAAGGGTTGCAACATTTGACATTTGACAGTTGACTTTGTGTATTCAATAAACTCGTTCAGTGTTAACCACTCTGAGTCCTCGTCAATTCGAACCAAACAACTGGCGACGAAGGTGGGATTGACAGAAGACCAGAGATTAGGAAGAATTGTCGTGAAGGCGGCAAAGTCTGAGCGAGTCACAGTCAACCGAGCGGCCGCGGCAGAATAGGAAAAAAATTCTCCGAATGGCGCAAATCGGGTCATTGAAGGAATTTGACCCTAACTTCCCCGAAGATTGGGAAGAATATATTGGTCAGGTCGAAGGATTCCTGTTAGTGAACGGAATCACCGACGACCGAAAAAAAGCGGCGGCACTTTTGACAATTTGCGGCACACCGGTCTACAGAGTCGCTGTCGGGCTGTGCCAGCCACAACCAGTCTCCAGCGTGCCCTATGCCGACCTCCTTGCAAAACTAAAGGTGCACTTTACTCCCCGAAGGTCCGAACTTTTTTGGCGGCGCATCTTCGAGAAGAGAAATCAGAGACCGGGGGAGTCCATACAGAAATTCGTCGCTGCCGTTAGGGAAGCCGCAGTTCGTTGCAAATACGATAATTTAGAAATTAGGATTCGGGACAGAGTTGTGCTAGGCTTACGCGATGAACAATTACAAAACAGAATAATCGCCAAACCTACTGGCGATTTACAGGAAGTGCTCGACGAACTCCTAACGTATGAGTCTACCGGGTATCGCGACCCCCCCCGCAGTAGCATGGCGACAGTACCTGAAATTAACCAAGAGGGCTATGTGGACTGCGGGGAGGTGGATCAGCAGTGGGAGGAAGAGATCGCCGAAGTCTCCAGGCGATTTGGGAAGATGGCACCCAGACAACTTAGAAGCGAAGGGCCCGAACCCGGCCGCCGGCAACAACCCGCAACACCGCAGAGACCACCGACCGGGGCACAACGACCGTGGCGGGACACCGCAACCAGACCGCGCGACAACGACACCCAGAACCGATGCGGCAGCTGTGGCGGCAACCATCCCCGCGCTTCCTGCCGATTCCGCACCGCCAAGTGCAGGGCTTGTGGCAAGACCGGCCACATCCAGGCCATCTGCAGAAACCGCGTCCGGGACTCCCGTCTGAATGAAGTCGATGTGTGGCCAGAGGGTAAGGTAACCCCCAATGCCAGTGGCAAGGAGACCCCTAGATTCCGGGCGAAATTTTCAAACCCAGGGGAGGTGGCCCGAGTCAATCGGAAAAGGCAGGGAAGGGGGCACAATTTTCCGGACGGAAAATTAAAAATCACAGTCCTTCTGCAAGGGGTTCCTTGCAGAATGGAAATCGACTCTGGGGCTTCAGTGTCGATAATTTCCACTGAAACCCTGGAAAAAATTGAACAACTAAGTGGAAAAAGAATTCCACTTAGCCCAACAAATATTCAATTAATGGACTTCCAAAAAAGTCCAATAATCGTAAAGGGAAAGACCAGCCTTAGAGTTAATTTTAAGGGATTTAAGGGGGTCTTAGATGTGGTAGTTACGGAGGGGAATAGGACTAGCTTAATAGGGCTTAATTGGTTTCCTGCCCTGGGAATTTGGATAGGGGGAATAAATTCTGTGATTAGAAATAAGACCCTCGAATCCGTCTGCAAAGAATTTGCAGACGTATTCGATGGATCTCTAGGCAAGTACAAAGGGCCCCCCATTAATTTTAACCTAGACCCCTCAGTAAATCCAATCAGGCTAAAGGCCCGGAGGGTACCTTTTGCCTTAAAAGAAAAAATCGAGGCCGAGCTCGACCGGCTTGTAGGCCTCGGAGTTTTAGAACCCGTTGAGGGCGGTTTATGGGAGACGCCGATCGTCACACCCCTCAAACCCAATGGGGATGTGAGGATCTGCGCCGACTATAAAGCGACCCTCAACATTGGAATGAAAAAGCATGCTTACCCGGTCCCGACGGTGAAGCAGGTCCTCGCCACGATCCAGGACGCCGCCATCTTCGCCAAGCTCGACTTGGCGCATGCGTACTTACAGTTGACTGTTTCCAAAGAGGCTGCAGAGGCGCAAACAATTGTTACCCACAAGGGGGCGTTCCGAGTCCACAGACTGCAATTTGGGATTGCAGCTGCTCCAGGCATCTTCCAAGAAGTGATGGAGAGGACCTTAAAGGGCATACCTGGAGTATGCCCTTACTTTGATGATGTCCTAATAGCTGGAAAAGATGAAGGAATGTTAGTAGAGCGGCTGGAACAGGTACTGGGTAGATTTAGAAAGGCTGGATTAAAATTAAAAAAGGAAAAATGTAGCATAGGGGTTAAATCCACTGATTTTTTGGGGTTCAGGATTGACAAAAGCGGAGTCCACCCTACCCCTGAAAAAATTAAAGCAATAAAAGGGGCTCCTGAACCAAGGAACAAGGCCGAGCTACAGGCCTTCCTAGGCTTGGTAAATTTTTATCACACTTTTGTGCCACATAAGGCTGCCATTGCAGAACCACTGCACAGGCTTTTAGATAAGAAGACCCCTTGGCATTGGCAAGACAAGCACAAAGTGAGTTTCCAGACCTTAAAAGATATCCTTTCCAGTAGCTCAACTGTAACCCACTTTATAGAAAATAGACCAATCTACCTGGCGTGCGATGCTTCGCCTTATGGCGTTGGGGCAGTAATCAGCCATTTAGACACCCAGGGAATGCAAAGACCCATTGCTTACTACTCCCGCACACTAACCAAGGCAGAGCGGAACTATGCTCAAATTGACCGGGAAGCTTTAGCCATAGTGGCAGGAGTTAAAAAGTTCCACGACTACCTGTATGGCAGGAACTTTACAATACTGACAGACCACAAACCCCTGCTGGGACTGTTTACCACAGATAAACAGACTCCCCAAATTATGTCTCCCAGGATGCTGAGATGGTCCATTTTCCTCTCAGCATATTCATTCTCCCTCCAATACCGACCAGGTAAAGACATGGGTCATGCAGACGCTCTTAGCAGATTGCCCCTTAGCACAACAGAGGAGGACCCTGCCCCAGTGGGACAAGTAATGTCCCTACAAGATATTCCTGATCTGCCCCTAACTGCTAAAGACATAGCTGAGGCAACCAATAAGGACCCCATCTTAAGGAGAGTAATGGCCTGGGTCATGAGCGGTTGGCCCAACGCCAACCCAGACGTAAAATACAGTCCATTTTTCCGAAGGAAGGATGAACTATCAGTTCATATGGGTTGCTTACTTTGGGGAACTCGTGTAGTAATCCCAGGAATCCACAAATCAGCTATTCTATTTGAATTGCATGAGGGACACCCTGGAATAGTAAGGATGAAGGCCTTAGCTAGGAGTCACTTGTGGTGGCCAGGATTGGACCAAGACATTGAGGAATGCGTTGCCAATTGCCATCTGTGCCAACGTTCCAGGCCTGAACAACAACACATCCGCACACATAAATGGGAGCTAGCTAGGAATCCTTGGTCCAGGATTCATATTGACTTCGCTGGACCTTTCCAGGGGTTAACGTTCCTTGTAGTGGTCGACAGCTACTCTAGATGGCTAGAAGTAGTACCGGTCAGTTCAGTAACGGCAGGCAGAACAATACAGGCATTAAGGGGCCTCTTTGCCACTCATGGGTTGCCGGATTTAATAGTGTCTGATAACGGGCCACAATTCACATCTATTGAATTTCAGGATTTCCTCAAGGCCAACTCGATTAAGCATAAGACTTCTGCACCCTTCCACCCCTCCACCAACGGATTGGCTGAAAGGAACGTGAGGACCACGAAGGACGCGCTTAAAAGAATCATTCGAGGTGACTGGCATCAGAGACTAGCTGAGTTCTTGTTGGCTCAACACACAACCCCTTGTTCGGCTACAGGGAAAAGTCCAGCTGAAATGAGGTGGGGAAGAAAAATCTTGACCAAGTTGGACAGACTACACCCCGACCGACTCCAACCAAACATTGAATTAGACATTCCTAACAGAACATTTGAAGTGGGGGACTTGATTTGGGCCAGGAACTACGCCCAAGGGGATAAATGGATTCCTGGGGTGGTAACTGAAATCTTAGGTCCCCTATCATACATCATTGAGGGGGAAGGGAATAGGGTCTGTAAAAGACACATAGACCAGCTGAGGAAAAGATCTAGTGGGTGTGTGCCAGCTGAGGGGGACCAAAGCTCAGTTAGGGCAAACAGTACAGATAACATTAGGCCTGAAAGTGGTGTAGTGGTGCGGCAAGATGACATATTTCCTGATGCCCATCAACAACAATTCAGTCCAATTGATTGGGAAATACCCCTGCGAAGTAGGCCAGTGACAACTGAATCCCAAACACAACCTAATACACAAGGCAGTACATCTGAAGCCAGTAACCCTGAGCCCAGGTCTAGTAGTAACCAGCATAGTAACCAGCAGCCAAGCAGTCAACCAGGAAAAAGGGTCCCTAGCAGCCAAAGTAACAGATACCCTTCTAGAATACATAGGCCACCAAAATACCTAATGGACTTTGTAAAGAAATGACACCAACTGGGGGGTAAGGGGTGTTGTGTATGTAAATAGTTAGCAATAAGCCATAAAAGATATTGCAAACACTGTGCAGCTTTGCAAGGTTTAAAGCGGGAAAATAAGGTGCAATCATTGGACGCCACAACCAAGGAGCGGGAAAACAGACAGTTTGTATTGGTTACAGTTCAAACGCTTTCTCTATAAAAGGGTTGCAACATTTGACATTTGACAGTTGACTTTGTGTATTCAATAAACTCGTTCAGTGTTAACCACTCTGAGTCCTCGTCAATTCGAACCAAACATCAGCTCTTATGAGTTCTCTTTTTAGCAGTGGTATAGCTGAAAGTGCAGTGCAGTGAAAGCTTCCTGCATCTTCTTGGACACAGTTACTGCCATGGGGTAAGACCTGGTCCCTGTAGCTTCAGCCAGTTCAGATCATTTTAGCACCTCTGCATGTTCCTCCTTCGATCTGGCCAACTGCTGTGCCTGCCTGCTATCTAAGGGAGAAAATCAGTATCTTATGCAGAAGACCAGGAGAGTCTATTAACACTGTCCAAGCAGAGCAGCATGCTGTCAGTGAAAAATGTCAAGTTTTATTCTTACATTGTTCCATGTTGACCCTCAGTACACAAACCTCCTAAAGAGCAAAAAAAAAAACTCTTAAGAGGCAGGGGAGGGGGAGTCCTCCAAATATGTTATCCCAATCAAGAAATATTGCAGAAGTATATGTCTGTGTCTTTAACCCTTTCCCTTCCTCCTGACAAATATATTTAAATAACATCTGTGGTTGCATTAAAGCCTTGCTACAATGAGAAAGTTTGTGTGCTTTTTATGAATAGTGTATACTTATGAATGCATTCATTGTATGTCAAGTAGTAAACTCTATCAAGTAGTAAACTCTATTGCAAAACTTAATTCACACAGAAGAAGTAAACAGATGTGATGTGGGCATGTTCCATTTTCAGTGCAGTGGGGAAAGGGCATATGGTGCTATATTGAGCTATATCTACTTCCGATAAAAATGCCTTGCTACCTAGACTGGAACACATTTTTCTTGCTACCAGGTTTTTGTCACCGAATACACTGAATGAATATACAGTCATCTGCATTTAAAATTGTTTTTCGATTAATGGGATAGATAACTTGGGGAAATAATTACTGGCCAGATGGCAGAAAAACCTGTCATTTTTAAGTGTGAATGTACATATGCAAATCTTTCATTTGGACTGAATTGGCTGGAATGCTGGGAAAGGTTTGTTTTTTCCCATAAGAATCCTGCTTGATCTTCATTCTTAACACAATTGCCTATTTAAGCACATTATACTACGTAATTGTATAAATCTGTATGGAAACCTTAGATTTAGACTTAAAACTAAACACAATATATTTAATCATCATGTATAGTTAAAAAATTATATGAAACCAAATGTTGCAAAAATAAGACATCTTTGCTCTTCAGAAAGCAGGCTGTGCTTCATTGATGCAATAACCCGCTGTTGCATCAGATTTGTTTTAGGCAAATATGTCTACCTGCTTGTCTCCATTGGTAGAAGGACATAGTTCCTTTGCTCTCTTTTGATTGAGGGAACTGGATATATCTAGTCCTAATGAAGAGAAGAACTAGGGGTGATATGATGGCAGCCTTCCAATATTTGAGGGGCTACCTCAAAGAAGAGGAGGTTGACTTACTTTCCAAAAGCACCTCAGAGCAGAACAAGAAATAATGGATGGAAGCTTATCAAAAAGAAATCCAACCTACAATTAAAGAGAAATTTCCTGACAGTGAGAACAATTAATCAATGGAACAGCTTCCCTCCAGAAGTTGTGGGTGCTCGATCACCAGAGGTTTTAAGAAGAGATTGGACAGCCATTTGTCTGGAATGATATAGGGTCTCTTGCTTGAGCAAGGGGTTGGACTAGAAGACCTTCAAGTTTCCTTCCAAATCTGTTATTCTGTATTCTGTACAACTAGTGTAAGACCTCTGGGCAATATGAGTAGGAGAGCGAGAGGGACCAAGTTACTGGATTTAAACTCTGTGAAGATTTAGTCCTTCAGTAATGCCACCTGCCAACAAATAAAAAGTCTTAAGCTTCATATTTTTTTCACTGCAAATAAGCATTGTAATACATTTTTCATACTTTATGAAATATAAGTATAACAAGTGTATTTTTTTTCTTTTCTCCCATAGTATGATTTTATGGAACGTTTAGATGGGAAAGAGAAATGGAGTGTCGTGGAGTCTCCTCGTGAGCGCCGAAGTATCCAGACGCTGGTTCAGAATGAAGCCGTATTTGTTCAGTATTTGGATGTGGGGCTGTGGCACCTTGCTTTTTACAATGATGGCAAAGATAAAGAAGTGGTTTCTTTCAGTACTGTCATATTGGGTACGCCCTGGCAATGCACTCTTGGCTCTAAAAAATTGAATAAATTATGTGTGCTACCATTCAAACCTATCTTATTCAACCTTGGTGGGTCTTCTTTTCAAACAGATATAGCAATTTTATCAACCTCTAGCTGGACTTCAGCTCTGATAAGCTCAGGGGAATATTGTGTTATATTAATTATTATTATTATTATTTATTTTAATTCCATTTATATCCCGCCCTTCTCCGAAGACTCAGGGTGGCTTACAAGCTTAGCAGTAGCCTTCATTCTATGTATATGTCTGCTTATTAGGGCTTTCACACACACCCCAAACGGCATTATTACAAAGTCAGCTTAATTGCCCCCAACAATCTGGGTCCTCATTTTACCTACCTTGGAAGGATGGAAGGCTGAGTCAACCTTGAGCCTGGTGGGATGCGAACCTGCACTAATTGCAGGCAGCTGGTGTTACTTAAGGAGGCATTAGCCCACTGCTCCACCAAGGCTCTTATTAATTATGTTCTGCCTTAGCCTTTAAATTCTTTAATACTGGCAATATATATAAGGGACATTTTATAGCATTAACCAGTTTCATTTCAATCTTTTATAGCATTGGGCAACTTGGTCTAGTCATTAAGGCACCAGACTAGAAACTGGGAGATAGTCTTTATGTCTAAATCCCACCTTAGACGTAAAAGCTGGCTGAATTTGGCCAATCATTTTATCTCAGCCCAACCAACCTCACAGTTTTGTTGTGGGAAAAATAAGAGGAAGAAAGAACATTAGGTATTATTTAGTATTAGTATTATTTATAAAAAATAATGAAAGGCAGGACAAAAACAAAAAATAATAAAAAGCAATAATAAAATAAAACATACACGTTGCTAGCAATTCACGGTTTCGTGTTTTGAAATACTGCATTAGTGTAAACCAGCTTGAGTTAGAATAATCAAGAGATAGGATAGTATAAGAAATGTATACCCATGTAAATCTTACATCTTGAAATATATACAATCCAGCCCTTGTCTCAATACTTTCATATATTCAGAGAATCAGCAATTTGCTAGAAATGCAAAATTTTAAAATTGCAACATTTCCTTCCATGGACCTATATTAGAAAGTGTTGCCAGGAACAGAGTCACAGTTTATGAGAAAGTCCAAAGTAATAGGTATAATAGTTAGGTAGACTTTTTGATGGCACAATGATAGTAATTGCCTGAAAAGGGAAGAAAAATACAGTATTTTATTCAGTTCAGAGGTTATTTGACACATATCCATTACCTTCATCATCAAGCCACATATATAAAGTACTGAAATACTGAGCAATATGAAATAAAAGAACAAATCTTAAAAGATATTATTCTTCAGCTAAACACATATAAAATACAGTACTGTTCTATATCTGAGTGAAGTATAAAATCTTTATAATTTGATAAATTAATTAAGTGAAAAGTTTTTTCCTGCCATTATTTTTTTATTATCAATTTCAAAACAATGATAATTATTGAGTCACTCTGAGCAATAACCGTGGTATTCTTTTCCTTCTATTTCACCTTTTACACATTGTGTGTTTACAGAGACATACAGATATGCATTCCTAAAATATATAATTTTCAGTATAAATGTTTCATTTTTTTATAATTATTGTTGCTCCCTCAACAATAATGGTCTCACGTCTATAACACCAAATTGGCAGGAGAAAAAGGCACAAAAATTATTTTCAGTACAACAGTCACTGGAATTCTTAAAGAATGGCTTGATTAGCTTTTTCTTTACTAAGTGTACTCATGAGACCTTTTGTGTCCTTTGGAGTCTAATTGTGTCGTTTGTTGCCTGTTTGTTTGAAAGAAGCCTGACAATCTCTGGGGTGTGTGCCACAGAAAGCTGTCTGAGAAATATTAAACCACAAAAGTTATTTTTGAATAGTGAGAGATTTCAAAGATGCCAGTATTCCATCAGAGCTTGGTTGCCTTGGAAAGAAATCACTGGACCTTTCCATTAAGTCTGAGACATATGGTTTGATGCACCAGCTATGCATAAGAGAAAGCAGTAGCACTCCAGCAGATTTCTGTTCCTTTTTAGGCTTTAAGGGAGACATTCACTGTAGCTCTCTGGCTTTTCTCAGCATATTGATTTTCTTTGCTGCACATATATTGGTAAAGATGCACAGACAAAATAAAGCAAAAAGTATTAATAACACAGACTGATGCTGCAGTATGGTGGCTACTTCCACTCCAGAGATTATGGAAAATATGATTAAAAGCAGCCATTTTAGCACGTTTCGTTCATACAGAATTATTGTCCGGCTATAATAATTACTACATGGAAAAGCCACATACAATATAAAAAGAAATCACACCATATATAGGAGACTCCCTTCTGAGTCATAATACACAATTGCAGTCGCTTACCAAAATACAATGGCTCATTCTAATCATTAGTACAAGAGACCCCTCACCGTGAATGTGCGATTTGGACTCATTATATAACAGAGGGGACCTCTCTGCCTCTACATTTCCTGAGATGGAAAATGGGGCTGCTAAATGCCTTCAAGTGCAGTAAATTCTTTCTTTCTTTTTTTTCACAGAGAGGAAACAGCTACTCAACCCAAAAAATAAAAATAAAAACAAAGTCTTTAGTAATATTTAGAAAATGTAGTGTTCAGAAGCTTAAGATTTTCTTCTTTGTTCAGGCAATTTCTAATTATTGTGAAGTGAATTTCAGATGTTGAAATTTCATTAAATGCATGAATATCAAAAGCAATGTTAACTGTAGAAATAACTGACAAATCAGTGATGTCTGTCTTTCAGATTCTGTACAGGACTGTCCACGCAATTGTCATGGGAATGGAGAATGTGTATCTGGAATCTGTCATTGTTTTCCTGGCTACCACGGGGCAGACTGTGCAAAAGGTAGTGATTAACTTGCTTTTCAAATGCTACTTATTCTATAGTTTATTCTAAATCATAGGGGAAAATTTTTTTCATAGCAATTATGTATTTTTTTCAAAGAACCGACACAACCACAGTTTCCCATAATTAATTTTAATTTTTTTTATTCCAAATCTATCTGGATCCTTAGTCAATTTTTAACTTTCCAGAATAAGCACTCTAAACACTTTTTGCTGTTTATTTCAAAAATATTCTTCCAAGCCCTTAACACTGTATTTAAAACTTCTCTCTTTAAGAAGAAGGGTCACTTGGTGGATGCAACAAAAACTTGCAGCTCCAAAGGGTCTTGATATTTACAAAGCAGTAAAAAGTAATGCAAAATTGATTAAGGAATGAGCTTGGTCAGGCTTTTGACCCATAAAAGGCTGTGTTACAACTCTATCCCTCATCTCCCAGCCGCTCAACCCATAAGCCACCTGCAAAATCTTAATTCTTGCAGTTTGCTGATAAGGAGCAGCTGTCCAAAGTGCTCATGGAGTTTCTGGAGTGATTTCTCTAGCCAGGATCCAAGATCCAGCCACTGTTTTCCACTTTAAGTACCATCCTTTTTTCATCAAGGACATTGCCATGGCACTCACCAGAAATCTTTCTTTGTTGCATGTTGACTTTGCCCTTTCTAACTCAAGCAAACACAAAGCAGGGTAAAAATGTTAGCCGTCATTTCTTCTGTCCCATCATCCTCATTTAATTGAATACACTATAATAACATCCAAAGCAAGTTCTACTGTACTGCTTTCCAGGTAGTACTCAACTTAAAACCATTTGTTCAGTGACCAAAATTATGTCAGTTTTAAATAAACAACTTGTGCTAGACCCTTGCAGCAGCTCCATGTTCACATGATCCAAATCTAGGCACTTGGCAATCATTTGCACTTATGACTGCAGGGGTGGTGCAGCTCCCTCCCCCATCTATTTCCCCCTATCTATATCCTTTGAGCTCCCTGCACTTCATAGTTCCTGACACACCTAGCTGATCTTCACTGTCTTTTTCCTCCTGCTACTGATGAAACATGTCTGGCATGGTCCTCCATGAGGCAGCTGCTGGCCATAGAAGGTTTTCTTCCCAAGGTCACACCCTGTGGTTTTCTTTCAAAACTTGGAGAAGAAAGTCTCACATGATTTCTTCATGAAAGGCCAGGGCAGGAATGTTACATCACCAGAGGAAGAAAAAAGACAGTGAAGGTCAGATTGCACAACAAAGTGCCGGACAACAGGGGCGTCACGGTGCAGGGTGGCAAGTGAAACCGTGATTGGGACCTGGGTTGTGGGTGGCTGCAGCTTTGCACTGAACTGCTGGACCTGGCTGGGCTTCATGTTACAAAGGACTTCTTCAAAGGACTTCCCAAGAAGGCCTTTGAAGTTTTAAGCCCAGTTCTTCACAGAAATCCTTCACAGTGCAAAACTAAAAAAAAACTTTGTGCCATGCATTAGGGCTTCCTGGGAAATCCTTCATGGTGCAAAGGCTATTCCTTTGCAGATGCCCTCACAAAAACCCTTTGCACCATAGAAAAAGCCCCTTTTTCTTATGCTGTTGGGGTTCCTTGGGAAGCCTTGTGCAACAAAAAAAAATTGCCTCTGCATTGTGCTGCTGGGCCAGGGTGGGGCAGGGCTTCTTGTTGCAAAAGGCTTTCTAGTCTAGGAAAGCCCATCATGGCCCAGCAGCAGAGTGCAAAGGAGATGCTTGTTGCATCAGAGGCCAGAGCTGAGGCAAGCTTAGAAACCATTTTGTGCCATGCTACTGAGTGAGGCTCAGCGGTATCTATGAGAAAAACAGACAAAGACAAAAGAATCTAACTGAAGAATCACATCATTCCATTTCACCAGTGCAACTCACCTCTAAACTGTGACTTATTAAGAACAACTGTACAGTAAAGAAGCCTTATCTCCACTATGTTCTGGAAATTTACATTTCCCCTTGCTTAATGTTTCATGATATTTTCCATACCATATGGTTCAAATTGCAGGAGAAAAAGATCGCATATATCTTAAGGTTATAACTCAATCATAACTGCCATACAAAAGTAAAAAGAAATGCTGTTACTTTGCTACCTTCATCCATAACAAAATGCCGGCTACCCTGTGTAGCATTTAGATTTAAGCCAACCAAAAGGAAACTGATAAGCATTCAGGAATAGTGGACATTCATTATATAAGTAATGATATTCTACACAAGATTACTACTTCTCTTCTAGGTTGATACTATTGTAGTTAACTGATTTGTCCAAATTACTTCTGTCCTGTTTGTACTGGAAGGTCTTATACCCAATGAACTATCTTCTGTCATTTAAAAAATATTCAGGGCAGCTTAAGAGCTTATTGATTGGGAATTTCTATAATGCTCAAAATGGAGGCATCGTCATATCTCTCCAGGTATTTAAAATGAATTGAATTAATCATAGGCTTAAAAGTCTCTGGTGATCTTTTTAAACTTCTTTGGGTTTAATTAAAACATCTGTGCACTTTTAATTTATCGATTCATCCAACTCATATGTCATGATTTTTAAGACACCCCAGCATGCTCTGCATCATTTTTAACCCAATTTCCAGTTAACTAAAGCAATTAAATTCACCCTGGATTAATTAAAGCATCCATACTTTAGTGCTTAAGTCAGCGTGTGCTGCTTTCCCCACATGGTTTTTGAATATTAGGGATTTGACACACCTGATGAGTTTTTTGTCCTATGATTCTCTGCCTTGCCTGCTAACGTGTAGTTTGATAGCACAGGAGAGTAAACTTTTCAGATATTGTATTTCTACTCCAACTCTCATTAGAATGATGAAATCTTTGAGTCCTTGTTCCCAAAATCAGGGATGTAAGATAATATACAGTACGTCATTCTACAGAAAATTGATGGATAGCATAAAGAAATAAGTGTTATTACAAGAGATAAGAGAACTCACAGTTCAATGTTAAATATTTAGGATTTTTATATAATGCCTCAATAAATATATAAGACAATATATATAAAAATTTAAAAATATATAAAAATTCTTGAACAATTAGAGAAGTTCTACAATGCACCAATTACCTAAAGACATTATGGGTTCCCCTCAATTAAATGTATTCACACATGGGGGGCTAGACAGTCATTTCCTGGATGCTTTATACTGAACTTTACACTGAGAAATAGAATTGTATTCAGTAAACTAAATGGCTTCATCCAGTGTTTTGATTTTCTGGTTGTTGTGTTTTCTGTCTACTTAGTTCATCTTTGTCAAATGAGGTCCAGCTACAGCCATTTCAGGATTGGGTGGAGAAGCTTGGTTTGGGAAACTATACTAATGACCCAGTTGGATTGTCAGGATGTGCTTTCTGTATGACTATCCTTTAAGATTCTGAAAGATTGAATTGTGCCAAATGTGCTTGCCATTTATGTTGATTAAAGTATATTGTATTCATTTGGATGTCCTACTTGCCCCTATATAAACCTCAACAATCTTAGTAACCAACTATTTGAAATAGGTCTGTATCTTATTTTAAGAAGTTCATGGAGCTTTAATTCCACACACCCTATTATAGACAGCCAATTTGGTGGTTACGATATCAGGGTAGAAACTGGGAGGGTGAATTCTAGTCCTGTCTTAGATGACCTTGAACCAGTCACTCTTAGTCAGCACTAGCACGGGTGTCAAACTCATCACGTCATGTGACATGTTGTGACATATCCTGACTTGTCGGAGCTGGGATGGGCGCAGCCTCTGTATGATGCAACTGGCCCACGGACCTGCAGTTTGACACCCCTGGCGCTAGGAAGTAGGCAATAGCAAATCATTTCTGAAATCTTTCAGAAGAAAACTGCAGGGACTTGCCCAGGCAGTTATCAGGAGTCAAGACTGACTAATTGGAATCAAAAACAAAAATAACCCTTCTTATGGAAAATAGTTTATAAGGTAAAGGACCGCTTCTTTAAAAAATCTCAGTGAAGGATTATTGTCTTTTTCCAAGTAAAGCTGGGATTAGTTTTAAAATAATTCTGACACCGGGTTAACTTTCTCTATTTGCCTAAAAACTTTAATTAAAGTAGGTCTATTAACTATGTCATTCTCTAGTGGCCATTATGACACTGTTGTTTATTGCCTTATTATTTGTCATACTATTTGGCCTTATTTTGCTGATTATTCATGTACTGTACATATCTTGGTATCTGAAAGAATAAAGGGCAGATTAGATAGGCAGTCCTCTTCAAAAGAACTTGAAGGGCTGAAAAATCATCATCCTTCAAGGAATTTGTCTTTGTAAGGCCTAAGCAAAGAAAAGATATACTCATATCAGCAGCCATTTAATTCCTATTAAAGGAATGGTCTAGTCTGACTTATTGGAGACGCAGAATTAATTATCCTCTTGAAGAGGGATTCTCAGAGGGTCAGCTTGAAGAGTACTGACAATAGATTTATTGCACGTCAGTCTATACTGTCCTTCCCAGTGGTCTGTAGAATAACAAACTTTTTCCTTCATAGTCTTTTAGTTCCAAGACAGGCACATGAGAATTTGCATCCCAGTAATAAGTAAGAGTCCATCTTCCCATCACATACACACATTTAGACTTTTGTGTGTGGAAGTAAGAATTAATAGATATTGACTTATCCTGCTTGATCTTTGCCTAGTTGGACAGGACTACTTGGCTGTTCTTATAGTACGTCTTGCAATCTTCATCATGGCAGCAACCGCTAATGAAATAGGTTCCTATCAGGAAATGTAATGGTGCTGTACTGATGCCATTATTTTTTGAAAGAAGAGGTTTTGTTTGTTTTTTTGTTTTTTGTTTAAAAAAACTAATAACATGATAATATAACTGGTTGACAATTTCAAAAAAAGATGGTTTGTGTCTGAATGGTAAGTGTCAGGAAAAGCACTATTTTGGAAGTTTGTTTTGTTTTGGAAGTTATAAGCATAAACCAAAAGAAAAGCTTATTAATGCTTTCCATTCTGTCCAGGCTTTTTTTTCATTCCATACACATATTTAGGCAATCATAGAAATATGTCACATAGAATAACTTAGTATTATTAAGTATTTGAATTATAGGCTTTCTTCTTAAATAATCTAGATCTGAGATTTTTTGGGTGGTCTCCCATCCAAATACGTAGCTAGTTTAGTTTTTGGAGATCAACCAAGGATATATTTTATGATAATTATATTGTAGAACACAGTTTGGTGTAGTGATTAAGGCACCAGAATCTGTGAGTTCTAGTCTCGCCTTAGGTACAAAATCACAATTACTTTCTTCCAGTCACACTCTCTTAGCTCGAGGAAATAAGCAAGGCAAACCTCTTCTGAAATCTTGCCTGAAAAATGCAGGGAATTGTCCAGGCATCAACACTGAGCTGAAGACACAAAAATACTTAATAATATACTGTAATATAAGCAGGTTCAACCATATTTGAATGGAAAATATGCTGTGTGGTATAATAGTTGTGAACTGTCTAACATTCCAGCTAGTTCCACTTTAAAAAAATAACGTCATTTCAAGAGCCATAATCAATAAAGACCCATATGCCTGGGCAAAGTTGGGTTTTTAAGAACTTGATATGAGTTTATTTTTAAATCATAGAAACTATATCAAATTTTCTCTGAGCAAAATGTGAGGTTGTGAAAAGAAAGACTGTAAATGAAGCTTTGCTTGTTTTATTCTAATTTGTCAAGGTGTGACTCACTACTTTAGCATCTACTAACATTATTTTGTCTTAGAATTTACTCCATCTTAAGAAAGTATTCGTGTTGGTATTATTAATACTTAAAATGATATTTATACTTAATGTTGTGACATCAAAATTACATAGAAAAATTTATCTGCAAGGATAATGCTGTGATTTTCAATAGCCCCAATCATACATTGTTTTATATAGTGATTTCTTAATGTAATTGATTTCAAATGATCAATTATGGCAACTGTGAAAATGGTTGCATTTATTGAAATAATGCTGGCAATATAAAAGTTTGATTCAAAGCCTACAATGGAGATTCTGTTTTTATCAAGATGAAGATGCTTCAGCAAAAAAAAAAAATTGCAACTCTAGATACCTAAAGCCTAAATTACCTAAAATGGTAATTCAGAACAGCATGTATTGCATTTTTTTAAACTTCAAACACCTTTTAAATCTGTTTCTTGCTAGTAAAGTCAGCATACCCTTACACAAGTTGGTTATTGACATGCTGTTTTGTTTCCTTTTTTTCATTCAATTATCCAGCTGCGTGTCCAGTTCTGTGCAGTGGCAATGGACAATACACCAAAGGAGCCTGTTTGTGCTACAGTGGCTGGAAAGGGCCAGAGTGTGACATACCCATCAGCCAGTGTATTGATCCGTCATGCGGAGGCCATGGTTCTTGCATTGAAGGGAACTGTGTTTGCTCTGTAGGATACAAAGGCGAAAACTGTGAGGAAGGTAAATGCTGCTATACAAACCACATTTGTTCACCTTGTATTGAGTAAAGAGGGTGAGAGGACAAAAGGAAAAATTCCATAATGCTCTGATACACAACTACTGTAATAGTCCCGGAGCAGAAGTTCAGGATTTCGGCATCCCCTGTGTTACTGGTTGATGTGATTTGTATTTATGCTTCTTTCTTTCCATGTACTTAAGGATCTTAATAATTTCAGCCATTGCAAAATAACACACCACAGGTAAACCTGAGTGATGCTTTTGTTATGGGGGTCTGGATCTATCTTTTCTTTTTTTGGGGGGTATGGATTTTATTGACTGAGCATTTTTAAAGTGCAAAATGCAGAACAAAACAAATAAAAAAGATGGTATACAAAATGGCATAATTGGAAACCTATAAAAGCAAACACTTCAGTCATAATTAATTCAGAAAAAGAGGACCCAGATTTGAAAGACTACAGGTATCCATGTCACTTAGAGACCCCATGTAGAGTAAATTATTCTTGTTACATGCAATCACATTGAATTAAGGGAAAGTAAGTGGTATACAGAAAGGAAGGCAATTTAATGAATTCTAAAAAAGCACTTTGTATTGAACATTTAAGTAGCTAAAGTTTTCTGCAAAAGGAGTGAGGGAGTGCCAGGAATAGGAGAGTGAAAAGTTTTAATTAAATTGAAATGACCAAATATGGCCACGAATGGGATATTTTGTGTGATTTTGCTTACAATTAATTTTTGTCCCCTGGAAAGTTCTCCAGAACAAGACAATTGCTAGAAGCTGGCATGAGTTTGTCAAAAATAGATCATGCCAGACAAACTTAGTGGATAAGAGAAATGCTGTAAGCATAGCTTAGTTAGACTTAAGTAAGACATTTGGCAAAGCAGACCATAGCCTACTTCTTGGTAAGATAGGTCTTTAATTACCCTGATATCAACTGGGAGACAAACTCTGCACCAAGTGGAAGATCAAACAGATTCCTGTCAAACCTAGCAGACAACTTTCTCTCCCAAAAAGTAGAGAAGGGAACTAGGGGATTAGCCATATTGGATTTAATTCTCACAAACATAGATGAAATGATAGAAGGTGTCGAAGCCACAGGAACCTTGGGGGGAAGTGATCATGCAATATTGGAATTCAACATTCTGGAGGCACAAGCAATAGAACACAGCCAAACTAGAGTCTTGGACTTTAAAAGAGCTAATTTCAATAAACTTAGAGAGACCATGGGAAGAATTCCATGGATGAGAATCCTAAAGGGGAAAACAACTCAAGAAGCTTGGGAAATTTTGAAAAGTGAGATAATAAAGGCCCAGTCTAGTACAATACCAACAAAGAAGAAAAATAACAGCTCTCAAAAGAAACCAGCATGGCTGCATAAAGAACTCTCTGATAAATTGAAAGATAAAAAGGACAAGTATAAGAATTGGAAAGAGGGGCACATAACTAAGTCAGAATATCAGCAAATAGCCTGTGCCTGCAAAGATGAAGTGAGGAAAGCTAAGGCTCAAAATGAACTAAGGCTTGCGACCAAAGTCAAAAATAACAAAAAAAGCTTCTTTCAACATATAAAAAACAAGAAAAAAGTTAAGGAAATGATTGGTCCTTTAGTGGGGGAAAGTGGCAAGAAGGTGACAAGCAATAGGGAGAAAGCAGAACTATTTAATTCGTTTTTTGCATCTGTCTTTACACAAAGG
Source organism: Vipera ursinii (assembly GCF_947247035.1). Lineage (NCBI taxonomy): Eukaryota > Metazoa > Chordata > Lepidosauria > Squamata > Viperidae > Vipera > Vipera ursinii. Next base: position 101,518,181 of record NC_139513.1, on the reverse strand, counting down.
GAAAAAACAGCCCAACCTACCAAAACCAGTGCCATAAAAAACAGAATAGAAACACAAGTTAAGATAGGCAAGAAAATGGTAAGTGAGCACCTGTCCAGCCTAGACGAGTTCAAATCACCAGGACCAGATGGATTACACCCCAAGGTTCTCAAGGAACTGGCAGTCGTGATCTCAGAACCACTGAACTATATTTTTCAAAGATCCTGGAGCACTGGGGAACTACCAGAGGACTGGAAGAGAGCTGATGTAGTTCCCATCTTCAAAAAAGGGAAAAAATAGATCCAGGAAACTACAGACCTATCAGCCTGACCTCAATACCTGGGAAGATTCTGGAAAAGATAATCAAACAACAAATCAGTGAGCACCTTGATGCAAACAAAGTCATCACTAAAAGTCAACATGGGTTTGTCAAAAACAGATCATGCCAGACAAATCTTATTACGTTCTTTGACCAAGTGACAAAATTAGTGGACCAGAGGAACGCTGTAGATATAATTTACTTGGACTTCAGTAAGGCATTTGATAAAGTAGATTACAACCTACTACTTGATAAGATAGAAAAATGTCGGTTAGATAGCATTACCACCAGATGGATTCGTAGCTGGCTGACAGGCCGTACTCAGCGTGTGGTCCTCAATGGAACCACATCTACATGGAAGGAAGTGTGTAGTGGGATGCCCCAGGGCTCTGTTCTGGGCCCAGTGCTCTTCAATATCTTCATTAACGATTTGGATGAGGGGATAGATGGGGAACTCATCAAATTTGCAGACGACACCAAGCTGGCAGGAATAGCCAATACTCCAGAAGATAGGCTTAAGATACAGGAGGATCTGGACAGACTCGAACACTGGGCACTATCTAACAAAATGAAATTCAATGGTGAAAAAACTAAGGTTTTACATTTAGGCAGGGAAAATCAAATGCATAGGTATAGTATAGGTGGTACCTTGCTCAATAGTAGTAACTGTGAGAGGGATCTCGGAGTCTTAGTAGACAATCACTTCAATATGAGCCAGCAGTGTGCTGCAGCTGCCAAAAAAGCCAACACAGTGCTAGGCTGCATTAACAGAGGGATAGAATCAAGATCAAGTGAAGTACTAATACCACTTTACAATGCTTTGGTAAGGCCACACCTGGAATACTGCATCCAGTTTTGGTCACCACGATGTAAAAAAGATGTCGACACTCTATAAAGGGTACAGAGAAGAGCAACCAAGATGATTAGGGGGCTGGAGGCTAAAACATATAGGAAACGGTTGCTGGAATTGGGTATGTGTAGTTCAATGAAGAGAAGGGTGAGGGGTGACATGATAGCAGTGTTCAAATATCTCAGGGGCTGCCACAAAGAAGAGGGAGCCAGGCTGTTCTCCAAAGCACCTGAAAGCAGGACAAGAAGCAACGGATGGAAATTAACCAAAGAGAGAAGCAACCTAGAACTAAGGAGAAACTTCCTGACAGTTAGAACAATTAACCAGTGGAACAACCTGCCTCCAGAGGTGGTGAATGCTCCAACACTGGAGGTTTTTAAGAAGAGACTGGACAGCCATTTGCCTGAAATGGTATAGGGTTTCCTGCCTGAGCAGGGGGTTGGACTAGATGACCTGCAAGGTCCCTTCCAACTTTATATTATTATTATTATTATTATTATTATTATTATTATTATTATTATTATTATTATTATTATTATTATTATTATTATTATTAGGTTCTGACTTAGGCCCAGTGCTCTTCAACATCTTCATCAAACGTGGCTCTTTGAGCTGTCTGGCTCAGGCTGAGGGGTTTTAATTTTTTATTGGTTTTAGTTTTAAATTTTGGGAACTTTATTTAATTAATTGTTTTAATCTGATTTTAACTTTTGTATGTTTGTTTTAATCTTCCCTGTACACTGCCCTGAGTCCTCTGGGAATAGGGCGGGATATAAATTTAATAAAATAAATAAAAAAATAAAATAAATGATTTAGATCAGCAGTGTCAAACTGCCGGCCTGCGGGCCAGAGACGTCACGAAGAAACCGCGCCCACCCCATTGCCGGCAATGGGGAAAAAGTTCCGATATGTCACGCGATGTCACTTGACATCGCGAGTTTGACATGTCTGATTTAGATGAATGGATAGAAAGGGAAGTCATCAAATTTGCAGACAACACCAAGCTAGCCAGAATAGCTAACACTTTGGAAGATAGATTTGAAATTCAGAAGGATCTTGATAGACTTCAGCCTAGACTGGGCCCTATCCAACAAATTGCAATTCAGTAGTGAGAAAAGTAAGGTCCTACACATAGGCAACAAATAACCAAATGCAGAGGCATAGAATAGGTTGTACCCGGCTCAGCAGTACTAACTATGAGAGGGATCTAAATGTCCTTATAGATTATCACTTAAGTATGAGTCAGAAATGTGCTGTAGCAACCTATTATTCTAAATCCTATGTTCTGTGGTTGACTTCAGAGAAGGGTGATTTAGCGTTCAAGCTAAATGTCCTATCCTTAAAGCAAGCAAGGTGTCTGTCTCTATTTAAACGGTATTATTGGTATCCAGCATCCAGTGTATATCTGATGATATCTCAAACAGGAATGAAGGAAAGGAAGTTTACTATTTTCCTGTTCAGGTTAATCTCTCATAATTATTTTCAAGGTCACTTCCAATATTCATTCATTCATTGGATTGCATCATATCCTACCTTTTCTCACAGAGTTCAAGAAAATTACATGAGGCTTACCCTTTTGAAGAAGCTTGCACTGAAATACAATGTTAGATTGAAAGCTATCCTGAATATGGAATTCTGGGGGAAGACTTAAACCAGAATTTCCCCAAATCTCCTCCAGTATTTTATCTACTTGACCTATTTATTTATTTATCAAATTTATATGGCCATCCACATCACAAAAAGACTCTGGGCAGCATACACAATTAAACAAAAGTATAAATATATAAAACAATGAATATTAAAAATACAAAATCATTTCTAAAAAAGTCAGACATATTTACTATGTATAAGGTAGTGTAAATGTCTGATTATCAGTGATGTTTTGAACCTTGATTTAATAAGTAAATAATTGATAAACCAAATCTCCCATTGTGTGCTTTAAGTGTGCATGTGTGTGTGTAAACACACACACATATAGGTCTGCAGACCTTATGAATTCAAGAACCTTAATATGTTAATATGTTAAACTTCATATCTGTCACTGAATGGTCAAATTGTCCACAGAAATAGAAATGATGTCATTTATGTTATATTTATGTAATCTGTAGAGCTTTATAGAAAACTTTCAACATCCACCTCACAGACCTAATCAGATCCACTAAGTCAGCTTATTCAGTTTGTGGGTGGCTGAGCAGTTCTTTATATTCCTCTTGCCATATCAAGAGTCAGAGCAGGCACTGCAACTGCACCAAGAATATGCCTGCATCAGCCAGTCTGTACCTTTCTCCTTTCTCAGTTTCTCTGGAGAAAATTTTGCAAATGTGTGTTAAATATAATCCGTTTCAGTATCCTCTTCAAAATAACAGTATTTTACGAGAGTCTCAATAAGTGCATTTAGTTCAGGAAAACCCAGTCAAATATTTATACCTGAAAGAGCCCTTAATTCCAGTGCTTTATTCATTCTGTTTAAGAAATAATTATAAAATTAATGCAAATCTAAGTAGATGTTTAAAACAAATTCACTGCATAGCTATTTGGACTTTATAGCCTACAAAACCTATACCCCAGGACAACATTCTTTAATCATCAATTTCATAATCCTGGTGTTTCCCTTCTCCCATAAATCTGTGCACAGATGAACATCATGTGCATGTGTGTATTTGGGTGTGTGGTAAAAATATATAAATACACATTGGACCTGATACCATGCTGGTCAAATTATTTAGGGAAACAAACTTGCCCTCATAGAAAAATACAGTATAGAATCATCACATTTATGATAATAGAATAGAATAGAATAGAATAGAATAGAATAGAATAGAATAGAATAGAATAGAATAGAATAGAATAGAATAGAATAGAATAGAATAGAATAGAATAGAATAGAATAGAAGATGGAAGGGACCTTGGAAGTCTTCTAGTCCAGCTCCCTGCTCAAGCAAGAGAACCTATACCATCTCAGACAAGTGACTGTCTAGTCTCTTCTTAAAAACCTCCAGTGATGGAGCACCCATGATTTCTGAAGGCAAGCTGTTCCACTGGTTAATTGTCCTCACAGTTAGAAAGTTTCTCCTTAATTCCAGATTGCTTCACTCTTTGGTCAGTTTCCAACCATTGTATCTTGTCTGGCCCTCTGGTGCTTTGGAGGATAACATGACCCCCTCTCTTTGCCGTAGCCCCTCAAATACTGGAATAATTTAATTTGGCTTTTAATTTACCTTTACAAGCCTATTTCATCCTGTTTTTAACCTCAAACTAGTTTTTATCTCCAAGTTCTTTCATCAAGAAAAGAAATACTGTAAACTGTAATAGGTTTATTACCTTTGTAGGTAGTGCAATTCCTTTATAGATTCCAGAAGAAAAAAAACTTTACATAAGTGAAATGCTATTCTTATTAAAGGCTCTCTGTGACTGCTAAACTCTGACCTCTACATATTAGTGTGTTCAGAAAGAATGAACAAATGATTTAATCAAGAGCAAGAAAGAATAAGGAATTTGAAAGATCAATGGATTTTAGAAAACATGTATAAATTATAGATATAGATAGATATAGATATAGATGATATAGATAGATATAGATATAGATATAGATATAGATATAGATATAGATATAGATATAGATATAGATATAGATATAGATGATATAGATATAGATATAGATATAGATATAGATATAGATGATATAGATATAGATATAGATATAGATATAGATATAGATATAGATATAGATATAGATATAGAGGTTTTTTTATGCATCTTATCGACCCAAATATGGGGAGAAGAAATATTTTGCCTGTATCAGCCCAAACTAGGGCCATCCACAGGCCGCAATCACTACTGCAACAATCATTTTTATATTAAATTTGGATTGCTAACAAAGAATTAAAGGGAGACTTTAATAGCTTGAAATAGCTATACCAGTCTCCCTTTAATTCTTTGTTAGCCATCCAAATTATATATATAGTATATCTTTAGGATATACTAGATTAGGTGCATATAAAATAAATTCTTAGGCAGTTCTTTAATAGTTTAAAACATTTGTTCCATGCAACAATAACAACAACAAATAAACATATTTGATTTTTTATTAAAAGGTAAAAAAAAAATCTATCGATTTGTGCTTTTGAAAAGAATGGACTGAGGTTGATTCATATGCTACTTTCTAGCTATGAAATGGAATTGGATACTGTAGGTCAGCACTTTTTTCCCGTTAGCTGTTTATTTCAGATATTCATCACAGTCATATTGTTCAAACAATTTACCTGAAATGGCTATGGCACTGAAATCGATATATGCGATACACAAATTTTGCTGCGTACACTGTTGCTCTATTAAAATTGTACACACAAAAAATTGAAATAGCTAACTTGTCAGCCTTCATTTAGTGCAATTTGGGGTAGAAAGTGAGTAAAATTAACAAATTAGGTTAGGTTAATAGTATTTTTGTTGTCACTTTTATAGCTGTGCCATTTTTCAAAGGTATTTAACTTTATAAATATAATTTTTAGCCGTAGGGGTTTTTGTATAATACAGTATTGGAAAAATGCCTTGACCTTTTTTGTCCTTGTGTGATTGAAAATATGTATTCTACCTTTAAGATAGCTTTTCTTAGGGTGGAACAGTGAGAATGTCATATCTATGGAAACTCTGTTACTAGGTTTCAGCTAATAATCTAGGCCCTAAAGATCCCATGTATTCTGAATCTCATATTGTTGATTTTTCTATACATGCTAAATCATTTTAAGAGCATAGACTTCAAGAAGAAATACATTCTTATGCAGGTTGTTTTCTCATTCTGTGAAACATTATTGTGTGATTGGCCATTCATATGCTTATTAATACAAATAAATTATCTTTGCATGGATAGACTTTTCTCAAGTATTCCCAAAATTATGCATTTTTTAAAAGATACACTAGGCTTAATCTCATCTGGGTTATTTCTGGGTAAACAATACTTTACCTTTGTTAGTTACTGACCAGTAGGAAGCACTATGGGATCAGTTTCATTGTTAGAGTACGTTTTCAGCATAAGTATGCTTCATACTAGATGTTCTATATTGAAGCCCTTAGAAGCAATTGAATCCAAAGGCTTAGACATGTTTATTATTCACTGAATTTATTTCTTATAGATATCTTGGTCTGAGAGTTCCTAGCTTGCAGGAAGGGTCATCTTAGGAAATTTTTCTACATGCTCTCATACTTTTCAATCAAGACAAAAATGAATCACGTAATGCCCCCTACTGGTCAGTACCTAATATAACACCCCTTCCCAATTTAAGAGCAGAAGCTCTTGAGAACTCTGGATGAGGCCCAGACTAATGAAAATCAGAAAACACTCTAGTCTAGTATAAGAGGTTTTGAAACCTTAAATTGTGTTTGCTTAATAATGTTCTCCCAACTGAGCCTTGGTGGAGCAGTGGGCTAATGCCTCCTTAAGTAACACCAGCTGCCTGCAATTAGTGCAGGTTCGCATCCCACCAGGCTCAAGGTTGACTCAGCCTTCCATCCTTCCGAGGTAGGTAAAATGAGGACCCAGATTGTTGGGGGCAATAAGCTGACTTTGTAATAATGCCGCTTGGGGTGTGTGTAAAAGCCCTAATAAGCAGGCATATACATAGAATGAAGGCTATTGCTAAGCACATTGGTTTGTGCTTAAATTGTAAGCCGCCCTGACTCTTCGGAGAAGGGCGGGATATAAATGGGATTAAAATAAAAAATAAAAATAAATACTGGTTCTGTTGCCCAGTGTGCCCTTTGTCCAAACTTAACACACTATGGAAGAGATTGTAAAATAAGCTTTATTCTACCAAAGAAAGGACACAGCAAAAATGTTCCAAGCATATGCATAGGTTAATCACAATTTTTTTGTAAGTGTCATTTCAGTAGTACCATAGCCTAATTCCCAATAATATATTTCCTTTTTTAACAATCTACTTCTCGTTTGACCAACACATTTTAACTATAGTATGTGCAAAATCTTTCTTGTTTTGTGCATTATGCCTTATCCCATAATGTACGGTACATCAAGGTACAATTTAGCAAGCAAAAGAGCTTATACCTTGCCCTACACCTGAACTTACATTGAACTTTAAGTGGACTTTTTATGTAGGATTTGGGCCTTCTCTACTAATATTAACATATAAAGATTTAAATAGCACTTGAGGGCACACAAAGAAAAATAAAGGAATTAAGTGTGTGGCAATGCCAAAAGGGTCAATGCAATCCTGGGCTATATCAACTAAAGTCCAGATCATAGGAAGTGATAGTTTTATCCTGTGCTGCATTAGTTAGACAGCACCTGGCATACTTCTCCAATTTCATCATCAGATCTTTATTATAGTCAAAGATTAGCATAATTGTCAAATTTTGCTGGCTGCTGAGGAATTAGAAAGAGCACAAAGAATAACAAAAATGCAGAGGGGCTAAATCTTATGAAGAATTGATTAAAATAACTGGGTAAGTTTAGAGTAAAGAAAAGAAATTTAAAGGGAGATGTGACATATGTCTTTCATTATTTGAACAGTTGTCACTAGGGAGAGGTGTGGATTTATTATCTGTTGTGCATCATGGTAAGAAAAGAACCAGTGACCAGAAACATTCAGAGAGAGATCCAAACTAGAAATAAAAAATTCCTTACTGTGATTGCTATTAAGCAGTGGAACAGTTCCTATAATCATGGGAGTTCTGTCATTGGAGGTTTTCAAGCAGGCATTGGACAGCCATTTGCTAGAATGATCTGAGGCAGAGGGTTGAACTGGAAGATCTGCAAGGCTCTTCCAGCTCTGATGTTATAATTCTAAGGTGTATTTTATTTACATTGTTGTTGTTAGTTGGGAAGTCGTGTCCGACCCATCACGACCCCATGGACAATGAAATCCTGCCTGTACTTCTGGTAGTTCTCGATCCACATACTGCTAGAGTCTAGCTTGTAGGATTTTAAGCATATTTTTCTCTTAAACTTATGTATATGCATTTTCTGATTTTTTTATGACCCTGTAATCTCTTGCATTGGGTGGAGTCAGGGCTACTGAATGGAGTTGAGTGTTTACTGGTTGGATGTTCTTCCTAATGCCAACATGGAGCTCACAGCAGACATTTTCTCTTTGCACTCAGAGAGAAAAATATCTACTGCTACCTAGAATTGAACTCAAAGCCTCCTGATTGTGAGGCAAGAGTTGCACCTTTGAACACCACAGTGCTCACATTTTCTGATCTATGATCAAAAAATATCCAAATATAATTGTTATAATGTTGACAGTTGTTAGAATATTGATGTTTCTTTGGCAACCTCCTGGATTGTAGACACTTTCTCTACTTCAGTTATTGTTTATTGAGGGATAACTGTTAATAAGGCTATTCATTAACAAACATGCAGTGATAGAACTTGAAATGCTAGAGCAGAGACCATCTCCAGTGTTACTATATATATATCTTATCTTACATGGATTTAGGATAAATTTGAATATGCCATCTTGAGTTTTGGAAAAAGAAGAGATATAAAGCTAAGTAAATAAATAAGTAAATATCTTGCTTAGGATCATGGCTGGTTAATAACTGTGCCATCTGGAATTGTGTCTGATGTGATCACCTGGGAACAATCAATTATTAAATTGATTAATGGAAGAAAAAAATAGATTTCTGCATGCTTTGAAAAGTATTTGGAAGTGCTATAAACCTCCTAGAAGCACAGTACCTCTCTACTATACATTAAATCAATCCAACTGCTGCCTGAACTGGAAGTTAAAAATTGTATTACTATAGTGAGTGAGCTCCTTAAAGCAATCACAACTCTTTTTCAGTTGTGCAAAGAAGTGTGAAGAAAGGCAGCAGACAGGTGCTGCTCTCATGTAAAGCCCTAGCGAAAAGCAGTGCAATGCTTAATGGTGTTTTTGTTTGAAGTTCACGTAGGTAATGTTCAACAAACCAATAAAGCAAGATTTTTTTAAAAAAAAACAACTGAAAATGTTTAAAACAAGTAGAAAGTAAATGAAAACAAACAAAAATATCTTCCACAGGTTGCTTTTATCTGAAGGGTTTGGGGCAGGTAGCCAACTGCTGAAAAACAGAGATATTAAGAAATCCTTTGCTTCATAGTTAGCTAAAACTAGGGTTATTACAGTTGTAAAAATATGGATAACCAGGTGAACAAAGGAAAGAGGAGTTTTTTGCATACCAATTATAGTAATCCTGCTGAAACAGATTGAAAAAGTATGACTGATTATGCTTGAAAATTTGATTGTTATTTTTTTTTCTTACTGATAATAGAAGGTAGAACACAGAATCATAGGGCTGGAGGAGACCTGGTCTTCTAGTCCAACCCTCTTCTCAAGGCATGAGATTTTATACAGTCTTGGTCAAACGGCTGCCCAACCTTCAGTGACAAAACACCCACAACTCCAAGAGGCAAGCTCTTCCACTGATTAATTGTTCTCACTGTCAGAAAATTTCTTCTTACTTCTAGGCTGAATAAATTAATGAGCTTTAATGAGCTTCCATGCCAGACTTCTTGTTCTTTGGAGAATAAGTCAACCCTCTCTTCTCTGTGACAGCCCCTCAAGTAGTGGAAGACAGTTATCGAGAGCCCTTTGGGCACAGTGGTTAGAATACAGTTCTGCAGGCTACTTCTGCTTACTCCCAGCTGCCAGCAGTTTGGCAGAATCTCACCAGCTCAGGGTTGACTCAGCCTTCCATCCTTCTGAGGTCAGTAACATGAGGACCCAGATTGTTGTGGGCAATAGGCTGACTCTGTAAACTACTTAGAGACAGCTGTAAAGCACTGTGAAGTGGTATATAAGTCTAAGTGCTATTGCTATTCCCTCTAAACCTTCGCTTCAATAGGCTAGACATACCTAGCCCTCAACCGTTCATCATACAATTTAACCTCCAGACTCTTTTTCATCTTGGTTGCTCCTCTCTGCACACTTTCTAGGGTCTCAGCATCTTTTTTGTATCATGGTGACCAGTACTATAACCTATCTTCCATCCAAAATGCATTTCAGACAATTAACAATGTAATAGGACAAAATAATAAATCTAAAATGTTTAAGACATGGGGTTTTTTTAATAGTCATTGAATAAAATAAAATACTTGCATGGGAAATAATACAATAGCACTTGCCAGATTAAAATGAAACTCAGCAAGAAATCAGTTCAAGCAGCAAATCGCTCACTGTTTGAATAAATATTCCTTGCTCTGCAGCAAAGAGATAGGACAGGTGAGCTTAACCTAACCTGCCTGGATACAGAAACTCAGAATCTCATCATAGTCCTTGTGTTCTTGCTATGTATTTCCTTTTTTGACAGAACCAAACTGTTTCCCTGATAATTGGTACAGTTGTTCAGTATTTTGCACATTTGTTGAGTCTAGCTGCTTTGGTATACGAGTTGTGGGTTCAGGTGACTATTTAGAAGTGGCTCTTCCAAAGGACCTTTCACAGGAAAATTTGAGTCTTTGCTCCCATCAAGAAAAGGTTGTGCATCACGTGCTTTATTAGTATGGCAGTGATATTGGACTGTTGTTTATTATATCAGATTCTACTTTTCTTTTTAACCTTTTTATTGTATCTGGAGGTTTTTAAACCATTCAGAGTCACTTTTGACTAGAATGGCATATAAGTATTAGTAACTAAGTAGCAGTGTGTGTGTGTGTGTGTGCATGTGTGTACATACACATACACCATTTATTCTAGTCTCTAAGCCACACAGCATTGTTCCATATGTGTTAACATCAAAGTGCTGGGATTTTAACTATCTCTCCTGCAGATTTCAAGAGTTCAAAGAGTATTTAATCTTTGCCTGCAGCTTTCCTATTTGATAACTGGTTTATTGCCAGTTGAACCTTACTTTTCTAGTGAAATTTCTTCCTGAATACATTTTTTTTCCTGTCACTTTATAACCCTGTTTGGTAAAGGTTCCAGTATACTCTTTCCAAAAATTTTAAACCTATTTGTTTAGTTAGTTAGTGTCATCACTCATCTCACACCTTTGATTCTAGCTGGCAAACAAACATAAAAACATTTAAAATAGTTCAAACACAATTCAAAGGAAATATTAAGTACAAATAGCAGCCAAGAGATATTATGCTCTGTCAGAGTCAACATAACCAGGAATATTGCATACTTGGGACCCTAGGTGCGGGCATATAGCAGGTCTTCAAGTTAGGTCAACATCCTAATCTCAGAGAGGAGAATGTTCCAGAAGGCAGGCACTACAGCAGAAAATTTAGATCAACAAATGTATATCAAGTTGTATTTGTTATTATAAAAATATTTTTATACCTTTAAAATAAATTGAAATCAACAAAATCTGTGGCACAGTCACAGTTTATCATGTGTTTTCCTGTATCTTACAGTGTGTCTGCTTTCTTTTTCTTGTTAATTTTCTATTTGTGGACACTCATTCATAATCACCCACTTTTTTCATGTTGTATTTAGTACCACTTGCAATTTGTTACAGAATTTCCCAGTGTCTTCTTCCTGTGTGTGAGCAGTAGGTACAAATGCTGCTATAACATGACATTTGTACAAGGCAGAAAATTGTCACTTATTCGGGTAGAGCAGAACAAATACTCAGTGAATGTGTTTTTGAGTTTCAATGGCAATCAATTCTTGCAGATGACTCTTGCCCTGATCATTTGAGTTCAGAATAAGAAGGGCCAAGTCTATCCATAAAATAAATAAAAACTTAGAAAGTCAGATCTCTGACAGGCATCCATATTCTTTGATAACACTAGGAGCCTCCTTTTTTGCAATCTTAGTTCCTAAGAGAACAAGAAGAATGTAAAGGTCAAGCTCTCTGTTTGTGGCACTGATCTCATTTGAAAAGCTTCAATGGTATTAGGATTACAATTTTATTCCTGCTTGCCTGAGAGTAATCTTCTAAAATCCAAGAAATGTTGGTTCTGTGAAGGAAAGTATCAAACCTTTAGAAATATTATAGCAGAATGGCATGTTATTCAAGTTGTAATGAGGGATTAGCACAAAGAGGGGGCTGGAATTCTATTGCCAGGTGTAATCAAAATTAGAGGAAGATAAAAAGTTATAGATCATACCACTTTCTAAAAGAATCTCTCTCTCTCTCTCTCTCTCTCTCTCTCTCTCTCTCTCTCTCTCTCTCTCTCTCTCTCACACACACACACACACACACACACACACACACACACTCTTCTCTCCCTTTCTCCTTCCCAAACACAAATCCATACAAACAGAAAATTTCCCCATTCCTGCGCTTCTGGTCAGGAGAGGAATTAAATAGGTGACATTTTAATAAATTTAAACCAGCATAATCTATTAAAGTATACTTCTGGGTTCCAAGGGAATTAACTGAAGAAATTGCAAAGCCATTAGCAATTATTTTTATGGTTTTTGGAAGTCAGCTGAAGGGAAGTTGGAAACAAAGGGAAGGTTCAAATTTACAATAGATGTTTTATGATATTGGAGGAAAAATAAGCTAATTATTAGAAACCAACAAGCAGAGATGATTAAACTTGTACTAAATAGATTTATCATAAAGTAAACTACTTGAACTCACTGGAACAAAATGCACTTAACCTAATGTATTTCCTCCTTCAATCCAAGTGTGGTGTCTAATGTCAATTAAAGACTCATGGCCACCACTTTTCTTCTTTTAACTAATTAAGTGGAATATATAATTATCAGTATTTAGAGTCCTCTTCAGAAATATTTGGTTAAATAGTGTTCTTTTAAATAATGTAGAAATATAATATATAAATATTGATATTGACGTTGACATTGATTGGTAGTATATTACATAATTTAAAGTAATGATCAGAATCATAGTCATTCTGAATACTACACAAACAGACACACACATACACCTCCAGCTTTCCCTGGAAGACTTCAGGCAGGTTTTAATTCATTCTTTATAAAGATAAAATAGGGATCCTCTGATTATTTATTTGGGGAACTATGGGCAATTTATAAGAAAGCAGGAAAAACTATAAAGTAATAAAGTAAATGCAACAATAAAAGAAGATAATCCAGAAAGCCAAGATGCCAATCCAGGTAGTCATAAAACACACACTGACTCCTTATACAGGGCAACATCCATTCTAGTCAAAGACGTGGGAGAAGACCATGTCTTCAAGGCTTTTTGAAATGACAAAAATATAGGAACTACATGGTTCTCAAGGAGAACTGCATACCAGACAGTAGGCATTACAACAGTCAAAGCCCATTTCTAGGGTTCCAAAAGAATCAAAGGAACCTAGAATATGCCAAACCTGTTGGATCAAAACAGCTTTCCAAATGCTAGAGAAGCTAAACTGTTCCTTAAATAGTTGACCCTACACCATATTAGGCATAATTAGCAAATTGATTCACACTTAAAAGAAAATGGAGCACCAGTGCAGCTTGTAAAGCAGAAGTATTGCATGGGCATGCCAAGCTTCTGAGTGATCTTCAAGGGCTGCCTCATGTAAGAGTGTGTTGCAGTAGTCAACCAGGGGATTATCTGTGGTAATCTGGATTGGATTATAGAGTAGTTATTTCAATTTTATTACCAAAGTTATACTCCACCCTGCAAACGGGGGAGTAAATTAATTTTGCCCAGAATTTGATGAGAAGTGATTGTAGATTTATTGATGTTAATATTTAAGAAAAAGATAGAAACTTATAAATGTCTAAAAATGGCTGGTTCATCTTCTGCTTAAATTTTACAGTAGAAAAGTCTCTTGCAATTATGGTAGGCTGGGCACTTGTACTGATCCACTTTAACAGTACATCCTGACATGGCCATTTGACTCTCCTTAGAGATAGCAATAGACTACTTTATCTATGAAGTGTATCTGGGATACCAAATTATTTTTCCCCCTAGTTTCTAATGTACTTTCTGATTACATAATGAGGATGGCATTCAAAGGGGGAATAATAAAGAGATACAAAGAATAAATTCAGGACAAAAATAACAAGCATTCAGCAAAGATGATTTGTTAGCAAGGGGAATAGGTGCAATAAAGTGATTTCTTCTTGGGAATGAGGGAGAGAGGGCAGTCAAATAATGCTCCTGGCTCAATAGGGATATATCAGAAGCAAAAAAAAAATGAGACATTGTTAAGATAGAAATTGTATGATGTTCTAAAAAACAAATAATTTGAGTTACAATTACTTTGGTCTTCTGGCCAAAGCCTCAATATCTTTTCTCCTTGCTTTTTATCTTGCCTCTTACTTTGTCTAGATTAGGGATCTCCAAACTTGGCAACTTTAAGACTTGTGGACTTCAACTCCCAGAATTCCACGGTCAGCATATTGAAATTGAAATCCACAAGTCTTAGAGTTGCCAAGTTTGGAGAGCTGTGGTCTAGAGGAAAATGGCATTAAGGAAACAAGAGAGCATTGTGTTAATTCATTTCTTCCCCTTTAAGAGCAGAATGGGAATGAGCAAACCAGTGATGATAGAAAAGTTAGCAACATCTGGAAGACTTATACTTACATTTACTGATTGGAATGTGATAGTTTATTCTTAACCAACAGAGTTATTAATTTATATCTGCAAAAACTATAAACAATAAAAGTGAATGTGTTGGTTCTATTTAGAAATATTTGTTCTAGATGATGTAATATAGATATTACATGGTTTGCTTCTTTTTCTTTTTGTTATGATCAGTCAGAGAAGTGAACAGTTTTTGCAATGAGACTTCATCTATTTTTCATCCAGTTGTTTGACACTAGAAATGAATGTTCCAAACCACCAAAAGCTAGTTTTCAACTCAGAATACAGAGAATAGTCCAGTTAGTAAATACTGTATATATACTACTTTTAAAGGAATATTTCATGTTTAAAGCATTTATAAATTTAGGTCAGAAAAAGAGAGAAAATTATATTCCTTTGTCATTCAAGATGCTAGGAATGCATTTTTAACCCCAAGAGGGTCTACAGTTTTCTTTTCATCATCTGCTTCACGGAACCATTAAAGCATTGTTTTATTCTGAGTGCTTTGTGATTTAATGTGCATATACATCCAGTTCAAATCATTCGGAATAGATCCTGTGAAGAGGGAATCATGGTTGCACTTCACCAGCATCACTGCAAGGAGACCTTCAGACCATGGTGCATTTAATATGAACTTCTTAAGGGGTTTTGTGCTTTTTTTCAGCTGAATGCTATAGAAGCCTCTTTCAGACATTCAGGGATAGGCAAGCCCTCAGAGTCTTGCTTGTTCATTTTAAATACAGGTAGTCCTCAACTTAGAACAGTTCATTTAGTGACTCTTCAAAGTTAGATCCCTGGAAAAAACTGACTTATGACCATTTTTCACACAACTGTTGCTGCGTCCCCATGGTCATGTGATCAAAATTCAGACAGTTGGTAACTATATTTATGATGTTTGCAGTATCCCAGGGTCATGGGATCACCTTTTGCAACCTTCTGATGAGCAAATTCAAATGAGGAAACCAGATTCACTCAATAACTGTGCTACTAACTTAGCAACTCCAATGATTCACTTAACAACTGTGGCAAGAAAGGTTGCAAAATGGGACAAAACTCACTCAACAAATGTTTCACTTCACATCAGAAACGTTGGGCTCAATTGTGTCGTGGGCCAACCTGAACATTTGTCTGCTTGTCTTTCAATTTACAGGGCATCTTGTGGATTTACACATTAAGCTAGGCTCTCAAGATGCAGTGAATCAAATCCTATAATTTCCAATTGGATGTTCGAGCTGAGAATTATGAAAGCCGAAATCCAACATGATGGGAAATCACTGTATTGATGGGACTAATGAAGCTAAAGCTGCTACGTGAAAATATGCTCATGCAACATTATTAAGTGGATAATTAAAGAAGTACCATTCACTATCCGTGGGGTGGAAAGGTTATCTATGTACCTTCACCCACAAACTTTCTATATTAGTCTTTAATTCTTATTCAAAAGTCTAACTGTATTTTCACAACTGTTTTCTGATGCCACCATTGTTTTCCAGTTGCAGCAAGTGTCTCCAAGTATAGTACTGAAAAAAGCTAAATAAAAGAGATGAAGAGTGGCTGCTTGCACTGTTTTATGCCAGTTGTGTTGAAGGAATGCTTGAAAGATAGAAGCAAAGGATACTGTACAGTGGAAAGCATGACAAGATGAGAAGGAGCATAAGCAGCTCCACTGTTTGTCAATTAGCTTCAGTGATAAAGAGCAGGTAGTAGTGATACTGCCTAGAGAACTCTTCTTTACTGTATGCTTTTTAGATGTAATTGACATTTTGAATTGTGTTAGTATACGCATTTCTGCTCCTCTTTGGCCTTTGAGGGCCAAGTTAAAGAGATTCATAAATCATTCCAAGATAGATATATATTTTTAAGTAATCCTCTGCTTGAATGTATGTTAGAAGGAAGTTATTTTCAAAGTTTACATAGGCAAGATTCATGTTTGGTGAAAAGTTCTCATGTCTTGGACTTCAGTTGACTGGGGAAAGATAGTGAGAATATAAACTTTCTTGCCTCCTTTCATCAAACTTCTGAAGCAGTCTTACTATTTTTTTAAAATAATTCCTTCCCCTATTCCCTTTTTTTTTTCAACACTACCTGGTTCTTGAAATTTCTTCATAGCAAGCAGAATGACCTTTTTATGTTTTCATATTCCCAGAAAATCCTAACAAACAACAGAGCAAGCTTGCTTCATTTCAGCAGCAAGGAAGCTGCTGAGTGCGGATCCATCAACTGATGTCAATTCAGACTGTGTGTTCAGTGCCCTGTCCTTTTTCACTCCCTTTGTTTTGTTTTGCTTTGTTTCAGTTGATTGCTTGGATCCATCCTGCTCCAACCATGGTGTCTGTGTAAATGGAGAATGCCTCTGTAGCCCAGGCTGGGGAGGTTTAAATTGTGAACTTCCACGTGCCCAGTGTCCAGACCAGTGCAGTGGGCATGGCACATATCTCTCTGATACAGGCCTCTGTAACTGTGATCCCAACTGGATGGGTCCTGACTGCTCCGTTGGTAAGAAAAAAACATTTAGTTTTGGAATATTTATTCTTGACATCCAATAGACTGGATGGTCTCTGGCTCAAGATAATTCAAATCAGCCAAAGTCAGCTGTTGTGCTAAGAGTTGGAATTCTGATGTAAATTCAGATAACCCAAATCCTGCCTACAGCTTACAGTGTAGGAATAATAAGAGTTTGCTCCTTGATTACAGTAATTTTGAGCATTTATTTAATGTTCACACTATCATTTATCCTATTTTCAAACTATCCTTTATCTTGGCAGCACTGCCTGAATTCTGAAATGCTGTGTAACTGACAATTTACCCGTGGTTAATCAAATCAATATTTTAAAAAATGTTTTGATTTTCACCCCTTGTATTTTTTGTAATCCTGTTTTATGATAGTGTTGAAGATGTTAGTTTCTGAAACTTTCAGTTCACAATACATCCACCGTAATGATTATTCAAAATTGTACTCACCTTTGGAAATACTAATGGCAATGCAGTAAAAGTATATTAGAATTTTTAATTTGTGTTTTTTTTGTTGACATTGTCAACAAATCTCAACTGCTTGCATGCAATAATAATAGATTTAATATCTCATTTGTAGAAGCTTCTATCGTGCATTGCTTGCTTATAGCAATGAAAGTACACAACCTCCCAGAGTTGTTGGGAGTCAGATGATAAACAAATTAAATTAAGAAAAATAATAATCAGTCGTGTATTCAAAATGTTGCTGGTTTTCATGACAAGACTTAATTTCCATCTCTCTCTCTCTTTCTTATTCTTTTCCAGAAGTATGTGCTGTAGACTGTGGCACTCATGGTGTATGCATTGGCGGAGCATGTCGCTGTGAAGAGGGCTGGACAGGGATAGCCTGTGACCAACGTGTTTGCCATCCCCGCTGCACAGAGCATGGAACTTGTAAAGATGGAAAATGTGAATGCCGAGAGGGCTGGAATGGGGAGCACTGCACCATTGGTAGGCAAACGACAGCCACCGAAACAGGCACATATTGCTTTCTTTTCATAACTTGTAGAAACATAGTTACAATTGTGTATGGCAACCGGCTGTCCCTTTATGGACTCATCTGCTTCCAGTCATTAATTCTGAATTTTAAAGCAGAGATTATATATATATTTTAATAATTGATAGCAGATTAGCACTTGTAATAATATAAATTATTGTTCTTCATATTTCATTTGGTGTAGAAGAGATATCCTATTGATGAGGTTGTTCCACTCAATTTAACCAAGAGTTTATTTTAACCTTTACCCGCTCTTTCCCTTTAGCTAGCCTATTTTCTGAATTACTTCTTTATTAAATATTTCATTCTGACTGTATCATCACAATAGCCATCAAGAGCAAGGGTCAAGTTGAGTGGGAACTGCCTTCCTGTTGTTACAGAAATAGTTCCCTAGCATTTCCATGTGTTGTGCTGTGACAGTGGTCATGGTGTTAGCCTATAGACTGACACACCATGGGAGGTCGCTGAAGCAATGCTACAGCATGATGGTATACCCTTCTCTAACAGCGGGCTGCTCAGCACAGCTTTGGCATCATGCAGAGTGTCGGGGCTAACACAATTGCATTGCTTTTGTTACATGTCAGGCTAAAAAGTAATAACAAATACATATTGTTTTAGATCTGTTGGACTATTTTGAACTTTAAACACAAATTACTAATTGTCTTGCTTCAATGTGCAGATTGTTTCTGGAGAACCCAGATAACAGCTGATAATAATTTAAGTCAGTTGTGTAGTATCCTAATACAAATGTTTTTCTTGAGCAGATCTTTATTCATTAACTTGGAAAAAAATGTTTGGGTGCAATTTGAAGTTAAAATAGGAATTTCCTCACCTTTGGGGGTGGGGAGAGGAACTTCCCTATGTCACTGCCATCTTCTTACCTAGGTCCACCCAATCTAGTTTGCAAAACTCTAGTCAGTAAATAGATGCTAGCCAAGAATTAAATTTCCCAGCATATTTTTTTATAACAGCTAGTGGCCATTAAATGGGGTAGTCTTATCAAAATATCTTTTTAAAGAAAATTGGTACAGCATTAAAAAGTCAATTGAATTGAAATTATAATGGCAACTGGAGACTCTAAAAGGACCACCCGGTTGCCAGGTAATTGTTTGTATTTTGAAACAAAATGTGCTTGTCAGACTTGTGTCTTTATTATTATTTAGGTGTCTCAGTCTCTTTGGATAGCTAAACCTTTTGGGAAAGACACTTAAATTGGAATACATGTCTGTCTTCAACATATTTCAAGGTAATACTGAGGTTCATAGCATACAGTTTATTTGCTACTGAAACCAGTTTTTCTAGTTGATGCAGGCTGGTTTCTTTATCTGCAAGGTGTCTTTTTAATCCAGGGGGGTCAGATTTCAGGACCACTTTAAGTTTATTTGAGCTCTGCATTTAATCAATCATTGTTCCTAAAAGGTTTATCTTATTCGGCTAACTTGTAATAATGTCTGTGTTTTTAAAAGTATTTTTTCTGTATTTGTTTGTGATGTTATGGTTTTAGGTAACAATCCTATACATGTTTACTTGGGAATAAGCCCAACTGAATTTAATGGTATTTATTTCTTTGTAACCATGTATATGACTGCACTGTTAATTAGACATTACTGTGCACCCAAAAATTGATATATTTTGATCTGATTACTCAAATGATTCCATGTGATTTTTAGCCCAAATATGAAAATATTTAATTTATTTTTGACAGGTGAGTAAAACATGAGGAGGTTATGAAGTAATAAGAATTTGCATTAGTGTCTTGGAGATCTGTATTTTTTTAAGTTGTTCATAAATTATCTGAACATGTGGATAAGTAGTGTACCAGCCAGGTCTATGGATGATGCTAAACTGTTCAGGATACTTAAAACAAAAATTGATTGTGAAGGTCTCCAGAAGGATCTCATTAATTGAGTGGATGGTCAACGAAATTTAGGTAAGTGCAAATTGATACACTGAGACAAATGGCCTTATTTTCATATACACTGGGATGAGCCTTTTTACAGTTCACTAACAAAAAGATACTAAATCATAGTGAATAGCTGAATAAAATTATCCACCCAATATGTAAAAGCTGATAATAGGACATATTCCATGCTCAGACCATTAGAATCTATCAACTGTCACACTGGGCATCAGGATTAAACATACAGTATGGATGTTAACAACAGGAAGAGACAGTTTACATTTCTTTTCTGAACCTAGAATGCATGCCAAAAACCTGCTTTCCAGAAGAATAAGGACCTACAGGGGAGAGGAGATCATTTAATTTTGTCTTCTGTTGATGAAATTTTACCGGCTGAGCTTGGGTTTAACTGAGCATCTGTGAAAGCCAACAGAAATAAATACACAATGTGAAAAGAACATCTAGGAAGAAATCAATTCCTATATTCAATGTTTTGAAACAGTACCTAGTCAGATATGGAATATTTGATTGATAGTGTCATACTTGTTTCCAGCAAACACGATGTTAAAATTATGCTTTTATATCTTTGGCCTTCTCCTTCGTAGTTGACCATTCTCCATTAAATTCCTTGCCTACTATGCAAAACACCAAAACCTGTTATAGTAGACAGTGTTTTGAATACATCAGAATAAAACACATTCCTTGTAGATATTTTAAAATTATACTGGATTTCCTTTGTGGGGAGGGCCTTTATACTTCATCAAGACTATTGTTTGCAATTTTTCCTATATCCTATATCTATGCCTTTGCCCAGAAGACCAGCAGGTTTACTTGCAGCACCGCTGGATAGTTTTGTCCTATTAGATTGCTCTTTGTATCAAAGACTTTTTTTCCTAACTGCTTTTTTTTAAGTAATGGCAATAATAGCAATAAAAGCAGAAACAATTTCTGGAAGAGATGGAATAGATTTGAAGATAAAAAGAGAGACAGAGACAGAGAGAGAGAGAGAGAGACAGAGAGAGAGAGAGGAAAAGCACAGTCTCTGACAAAGGCAGCAATTCAGCAAAAATGGCTGGGTGGCAATAATAAACCTTCAATTCCCTATTTCTAAACTTTTCAATCTAATCTAGAAGAAAGTGAGAAAAATCAACATGGTTAGATAAAAAATAGAAATTTGACTTCCACTAAAACAATAGAAACCAAGTTGTTTGTTTGTTTGTTTGTTAGATTTATAAAGCTGCCTAATCATCATGAAAACATGCTTGATATGGGTGATGTTGTAGCTTCCTTTGTATTGGAAAACATATGAGGTATCTACAGTATGCTGAGTGGAAGGCTGAGTAACACAATTACCCTGAGTGGAAGGCTGGCCCTAATATTAATCAAAGTGAGATGGCCACTCCAGAGAGCAGATGCTAGGAGACAGAGATAGCAAAGCAATGTCAAGCATCATTGCTTGTGCCATGTGGTCTACTTTGTATTCTCCAGATGTAGTAGACATTGCTATCCTAATGCAAGCTGTAAAGTAACAGTCAACTGCTATAATTTTGCTAGAGGAAACTAAATACGGAGACACAGTTTTGCCTTTGTCATAAGTGATGAAATGCCTTTGGCTGGTGTCTGTTTACATAGTCTTAGGATGGAGACTAGCTGTTGCAAATTTGTGCCACGGCCATCAAGGCTTTCCTATAACTGAAAATGCATTTTGATTTCATGTGTAGAGATTAGAAAGAAATAGTTTTCTTTCCACTGTGATTGATTCATGGAAGTGCCACATGTCTATTTCTGTGAAATAATTGTGCTTCAGCTAGTACAGGGGTGTCAAACTCAATTTCACTGAGGGCCGCATCAGCATTGCGGTTGCCCTCAGGGGGCCAGGTGGGTGTGGCCAGGGTGGGCATGGCCTACTGGGTGGGCGTGGCTAGAGTGCGTATGGTCTACTGGGTGGGCATGGCCAGCTCTACATTGTTCGCATCAAGGGTGCCTATGGGGGCCTGGGCAGGAGTGGGACAGATCTGAGGGTCTCTGGCAGAAGAAGGGTCTCTGGGCCAGGACCAAGGCAGTGGGGGCCGTTTCCTTACTGTTTCCAGGATGGCTTCGCGGGCCACATGAAACCACTTCGCGGGCCAGATCTGGCCCCCGGGCCTTGTGTTTGACATGTCTGAGCTAGTACAAACCAGCTGTCCATAAAGCTTCATGTGGCCTACTGAGTTCAGGATAAGTTCCAGGATATATTGCTAGTATAATAATTAGGTTGTTCAGGCAACCCCAAATTGGGATTTTCTGCATTTTTAGGTGAGATGTATCAGTCACCTGCTGTATGAATGCTCAATAATACTATGGCATATTGAAACCGTTGAGTCTTTCAATTGATTCTGCTAATTCTTTGTCATATATCCACTGTTCAAATCTTTGTTGTCTCAATGTATGAGTGATACTGACTAATGTAATGTAGTTAGGCAGCCATGAAGATAACAAAAGCACAGGTGTTTTATTTTACTTTTAATTAGGTCTAGCAATTTCAACAGCTAGCTGTTTTGGGGCATGGACAGCCCAGCTGCCATTGTCATTGCTTTATTTATTTATTTATTTATTAAATTTATATACCGCCCTTCTCCCGGAGGACTCAGGGCGGTGAACAGGGCATATAAATAGAAATACAAAAGTTAAAAAAGGATTAAATAATTGCCCAATTAAAACAATCACAATATAAAACCCATTAAAACCCTAACGTTCCCCCATCAGGCCAGGCCACCTTGTTCAAATAAATGGGTCTTTAGCCCGCGCCGGAAGGAGCGAAGATCCGGTGCCGTCCGGAGCTCAACCGGCAGTTGATTCCATAAAGCCGGGGTGCCCACAGAGAAGGCCCTCCCCCTGGGGGCCACCAGCCGGCATTCTCTGACCGGAGGCACCCTGAGGAGCCCCTCTCTGTGGGAACGCACAGGGCGGAGGGAAGTCGATGGCGGCAGCAGGTGGTCCCCGAGGTATTCCGGACCCATGCCATGTAAGGACTTAAAAACCATCACCAAGACCTTGAACCTCACCCGGAAGACAACTGGTAACCAATGCAGCTCGCGGAGCAAAGGTGTAACATGGGAGTACCGGGAAACTCCCAAGACAACTCTCGCGGCCGCATTCTGTACCAGTTGGAGCCTCCGAGTGGTCTTCAAGGGAAGCCCCATGTAAAGAGCATTGCAGTAGTCCAGACGAGAGGTCATGAGCGCATGAGTGACCGTACACAGGGTATCCCGGTCCAGATAGAGCCGCAACTGACGCACCAGGCGAACCTGAGCGAAAGCCCCCCTAGTCACGGCTACTATGTGATCATCCAAAGTAAGCCGTGAATCTAGGAGGACTCCCAAGTTGCGAGCCCTATCCACGGGCTTTAGTCAATTCCCCATTGGAGCTTTACTGCAGTTAAATTCCTATACTCTCTTATGCATGGGTTGCACTTGGTTTTTAATATTTTGTCATATTTGGTTGAATGATATTTGTTTAAGACTAAAGGCAGTTGAAAATACTTTAAGTAAATCCTCCAGGTTGATACTTAAAACACACAGAGAGAGGGAAGGAAGGAGGGAGGGAGGTAAAGTGAGTGGCTGTGCATACCAGCATCTCGGGTTGTCCATTCTATTTCATCTTTATCTATAGGGGGTGAGGTGTTACCCCCTGTAGATAGGGCTCGCAACTTTGGTGTCCTTCTTGATTCACAGCTCAGTTTTGAAGATCATATAGGAGCTGTGACCAGAGGGCTTTTGCCCAGGTTCACCTGGTGCGCCAGTTGCGGCCCTACTTGGACTGAGATGCCCTACGAACAGTCACTCATGCGCTCGTGACCTCTCGGATAGACTACTGCAATGCTCTCTACATGGGGCTGCCGTGGAATACCACTCAGAGGCTCCAGCTGGTGCAGAATGTGGCCGCGCGAGTTGTGATGGGGGTCTCCCAATACTCCCATGTAACACCTCTGCTCCGCGAGCTGCATTGGCTTCCAGTTGTCTTCCGGGTGAGATTCAAGGTGCTGGTGATGAGCTATAAAGCCCTAAATGGCATGGGTCTGGGTTATTTACGGGAGTACCTTTTGCCGGCGTTAACTTCCCATCGTCCTGTGCGCTCCCACAGAGAGGGCCTCCTCAGGGTGCCGTCGGTCAGGGATTGTCGACTGGCGGCCCCCAGGGGGAGAGCATTCTCTGTGGGTGCGCCCACCCTCTGGAATCAGCTTCCTGTTGAGCTCCGGATGGCTCCCGACCTTCGCTCTTTTCGCCGTGACCTGAAGACTTGGCTATTTGAACTTGCTGGCCTGGACTGAGGGACTGGGATTTTAGATCTTAAATTTTAAAAATTTTAAATTTTAGAATGTGTTTTATTGTTTAGGGCTATTTGGTTTAATTTCATTTTAATTTTTGTATATTATGTGTTGTTCATTATGTTTTAATTGCCCTGTACACCGTCCCGAATCCCTTGGGAGAGGGGTGGTATATAAATCCAAAGAAAGAAAGAAAGAAAGAAAGAAAGAAAGAAAGAAAGAAAGAAAGAAAGAAAGAAAGAAAGAAAGAAAGAAAGAAAGAAAGAAAGAAGAAGAAAATTGGAATAGTGAAAGGACAAATCAGTAGGAATTTAAAATAGAAGATACAGATAATTAAAATCACCATTAGATACAGGTAGTGGCATTCTGGCTCTACCAAACTACAGATATATATATATATGCCCCAACTATATATACATATATATATATATCTGTAGTTTGGTAGAGCCAGAATGCCACTACCTGTATCTAATGGTGATTTTAATTATCTGTATCTTCTATTTTAAATTCCTACTGATTTGTCTTTTCACTATTCCAATTAAAAAAATGGTATGTAACCTAGCTATTACTGGTGATGTATTGGCTCTTGCAGCAGTGTTCCTTAGGAAATAAGTCAGAGTTGGAAATCTGCTCTACGACAATCTATTTCACATTCTAAATACAAATCTATTATATCTGTATCTATATATCTATATCTATGTAATTTTTTTTGGCTTGCTAACAAAGAATAAAGGGAGACCGATACCCTTTATTTTTTGTTAGCAAGCCAAAAAAAAAAAATTACACAAATATGAGCTGCCACTGCTGTGGCTACTACCTGTAGATGGCCTTGGGCTAGGCTGAAACAGGAGATAAGATTTGTCCTGTGTCTGGGACTAAGCAAGTGTATTCTGAATGCTTAACAAACATTTAACAAACATCTATATCTATCTATATATATAATTATTGTGATCTAAGATTTCAGAATGATTGTTGCATCAATTAGTATTTAAGCAGAGAGAGAGACAGAATAGTTTAATAATTGAATCTTTTCAAAACCTGATTCTTTAAAGAGTAACTTAAATGCTTAAACCTTTCTGATCTACTGAATGAAGTATCCTTCATTTTCTGTAACTTCTGTCTGCTCTGGGGGAAAATCTTTCTATCAGCTTTTTATGATAAACATAATTAATCATATGCAGCCTTTACAAAGAATAAAAATGAATTCTGTTTCAGGAGATGGTACAACACATTTCAGTATGAATATCAATTTTCTTTCACATCTCTTAGTGTGTGCTTCTAGTCATGATTAGAAATTGCTACAGCATACTGTAAGGTTTACCTCCAACCCCGCCCCCCTTCTTTTCAGCCATCAGGATGGAATATATATGACCTTATTTCTTTTCTAGTCCACTTTGAAAAGGCAATAAATTTATTTTTCAGTCATACATCTTACATTTCATCCAGGACTTCAAAGACGTGCATCCTGCAGATATCTGTAAATGACTTCCTGACCTAAATCAGAGTATTTCTTTCCTTTGGTGGAATTTCTACAAGAACTATATTGATTCTGTTGCCAATTCCAGAATCTGTATAACCCTTGCCCCCAAAAGAGGAGGGGGGATTAGGTTTGCTCAAGCTGCTTATTTAGCTATTGAAAGGACAGCCCTAGTTTGGTGTTCTGAAGTGTATTCACTGCAACAGCCAACCATTAATGTTTCAACAATGTCATTTTCTGTGTTATTTTATACCTGTGGTGTCAAGCACCTGTTTCAGTGAGTGAGCAAATTGCATGATATTGTCGGAGACAAAATGACAGAGGTATTTTAACTGTGGAAATTAAATCTGGTGTTGGAATGTCCAATGCTATTATATCACATAAGAACTTCAGAGCTTTAAAACTTGTTGCCAATAAACCTTTTAAATATTTGGGTATTTTGTGTAAAACTATTTTCCGTAGGAATTTAGTATCATGCAATTCTCTAAACATTTTAATGTCAATGAAGTAATAATAATTCCTCAATGAAAAATCTAGATTTATGCATACCAGAGGAAAAATATAAGCAGGAGTCAGAGTGAATGCTTTTTACTAGGATTAAAAAAATGAGAAAAGATACTAATCTGAGCTATAAAAACAACTTTATCCTTCTTTGTGTGTATATATGTGTGCTGTCTGGCACATTTTCTTCTAATATTAGTGCAGGTTATCTGCTCTGTCTCATGTTTATTTCATTGGTTATGTTAGTGGCTGAAAATGCAGTCTATTCATTTATCACTTAAGTCGAAGTCACAGAATGAGTGGCACAATTGTTCATCAAATAGTGATTCCTAAAACCAGCCTGGGCTGAAGCAGTGAAAGAGAGTCACCATCACCCCTCCAAAAAAAAAAAACCCTTACCTTCTATAACTGCCCAGATTAAGTATGTTAATCTAGTTTTGTCACAATATTTTATTTGAGTTCCCCCTGCAACAGTTGCTAAAGTTTGGGGGGATATAGAAAGGCAGATTTGAACTGACCTATGATGATCCTATTAGACTATCCAACTTCCCCATGTTGCAGTTCCTTTGATGAACTGGGTATG
Source organism: Vipera ursinii (assembly GCF_947247035.1). Lineage (NCBI taxonomy): Eukaryota > Metazoa > Chordata > Lepidosauria > Squamata > Viperidae > Vipera > Vipera ursinii. Next base: position 101,491,309 of record NC_139513.1, on the reverse strand, counting down.
AGTGAAATGAAATTCAATGGTGAACAAAGTAAAGTTCTACATTTAGGCAAGAAAAACCAAATGGGCAGGTACCATATAGGTGGTATCTGGTTCAGTAGTAGTAACTGTGAGAGGGATCTTGGATTCCTAGTGGACAATTACTTAAATATGAGCCAGCAGTGTTCTGCAGCTCTCAAAAAAGCCAACACAGTGCTAGGCTGCATTAACAGAGGGATAGAATCAAGATCACATGAAGTATTAATTCCACTTTACAATGCCTTGGTAAGGCCACACTTGGAATACTGAATCCAGTTTTGGTCACCATGATGTAAAAAAGATGTTGAGACTCTAGAGTGCAGAGAAGAGCAACAAAGATGATCAGAGGACCGGAGGCTAAAACATATAAAGAATGGTTGCTGGAATTGGGTATGTCTAGTTTAATGAAGAGAAGGACGAGGGGAGATATGATAGCAGTGTTCCAATATCTCAGGGGCTGCCACAAAGAAGAGGGAGTCAAGCTATTCTCCAAAGCACCTGAAGGCAAGACAAGAAGCAATGGGTGGAAACCAATAGTGGGATTCAAATATGTGAACAACCGGTTCTCTATGTGAATGCTGCTTCCGGAAGTCCATTCTTGGCCCAGGCAACAAAAAATTAGCTGCCGAACTGATGCGAACTGGCTGAATCCCACCACTGTAGACTCAAAAGACAAGATTTTATTTCAGACCTCATTCTTAAGATAAAGTTTCCATAGTGGTCTGAACATTATAATCTGTGTAATTTGCAGGGCCTTTGTTGTCATAGAACGCTCAGGGTGGAGTTCCGGCACCTTCTTTGGATGGAACCTTGTAGGGTAGGCAAGGCGGGTTGTATGACATGTGTGAGTTCCGGCACCTTTTTCTTTTACAAAAAAAGCACTGGTAATTTGGATCATCACATAATTACATTGCATAAATTAACATAAACAGCATAAAGTACAGGTGATCCTCATCTAATGACCACTCATTCAGTGATCGTTTAAACTTACAGCACTGAACAAGTGGAAGTTATGACTGGTCTTAAGTTGCTGAATTCTGGCTACCACAGTGCCAATGTTCCCTCTCAGTCATTGCAGAAGCCAGCAGGAAGTCAAAAGTCTTGGTCACATAAAGGCCTCACTTACAACCTGGACAATCATCACTTAACAATGGCAAGTGGCAACACATTCCTATGACATTACACTTTATGATGTGTAATTTAGCAACGTCAATTCTGGTCCAATTTGCTGTTGTCAACCGAGGACTAGCTATATTAATTACACAAAGAAAATATATTAAGTCAGTTTGGATTTAACAGAAATTTGGATGTAACAGATACACTTACTACCCAATTATTCTATTAAATTAAGGTTTTAATTTAACTGGTATTCAATTTTGAATTAGTTCAAACTAAGACATATGAGAAAAGAGATGGTTAAGTTTTTGTTAATGGAAACTTAATGGAAACACTATTAGTAATTATTATATGTGAGCAATATCCTATACATTTCTGGAATTTACATGTTAATTTTCCCTATGGAATTCTACAACAGTCTTCAGCCTGTTATTTGCAGGACTTTGGAGTGTAGTCCATTGCAGCTCTATGGAGCTGGAAAAGAATACAATTAGATACATAACATTAGTCCATTCCAAGAATTATTAACCTAGATTATTTGGAATACTGAAATATCTGTCTGTCTGTCTGTTTGTCTGTCTGCCTGCCTACCTGCCTGCCTGCCTGCCTGCCTGCCTGCCTGCCTATCTATCTATCTATCTATCTATCTATCTATCTATCTATCTATCTATCTATCTATCTATCTATCTATCTATCTTTATTTTAAAAAATCACTTATTTCCCAGAAAGACTGAGTTTTTAAAAAGCAAGGAAGAATACAATATAATCTTTCTGCTTGTTTAGAACCTGTTTTTCTTTTCTTTAGTAGCTAATGTTTGCTTGATTTGTAACATCAAAATACAAACTTAAATGAAGTGATTTCTTGAGCCTTCTCTAGAGGGAGTTCCACAAGGAAGGATTTTTAAGATGGTATTTTTAACTTTTGCAAATTCAGAATGTGCAAATTCAAAAAGAGTAACTTTCATAGATTATTGTAATTCCCATAAAAGCAAAGGGACATTGGAGCAGATGAGAAAACATTATTTTGTTTTCACCACTGGGGATTCTGGAAATTTCATTCTTTTAACACATTGCCATCAACTTTTCAGCACATTGTGAGTATCCGCCAAAGAGACCTCTTTGCTTTTCCCTTTAATGAAACAGGACAGAATGTGTGTTTAGGATTTTCTAATCCTATTACCCTTTTGGGAGCCAATAAAGAAATTAGCATCATATAGTGCAAAGCCTTATGGCAGCAGGAAGAATGCTTGCTTATCACTCAGCTTTAATGCAAGGATTTACCTTTTTTTAAAAATATTTGCATCATGTAAAGTACTCGTGGTTTGGGTTTTGATTTGTTTAATTCTATTTTTAATTCCTGCATGTGTTACATTAAATTTTATTGCTTGGGGAGAAAAATGAATTAAAACACTAAACAGAAAAGTAGCTTCATTCTGATAAACCATATTCCCTGCTGATCCGGTTTCAAAGACATTTAGTAATGGTAGCAGAATGCAGATAATATAATAAGAGCAAACCTTTTGTTTTCTGTTCCCTGTAAATTCTGAAATGCAGCATTGTTTTCAGACTATATTTTAGTTTATATCTGTTTTTAAAAGTTACATCGGCATGGGGAAAACAAATGAACTGTGTTGCTGCTTTCTTTGTTCTGGTAGAAACTGACAAAAAAAGTATGTGGTGCAGAGGGAAAACAAAGGTGTGAATGTTAGGTTCATTGAATTGTTTAATGGACATCATAGAAGGAACTGCAATTGCTATTGCTTCTTGCTAATTGATTCTTCGTTGTAATACCAACCTACATATTTCTGATTATCACAAAAGAAGAGAATATATGTAGCTCAAGATTGAACTGTGGAATACTTGGTTCTCTCTGAGCTTGGTTGTTTGCTTGCACCAGTTTCATTACCCAATTAGATAATGTCATCTTTACTAGTGAATATGCCATGTAGTTGTCCTACCAATATGGCAGGGGTATGATTTTCTCGTTGATGGTTCTTTGATTAAAGTATTGCTTTCTGCTTAATTATTTATCTGTTGTTAATCCCTGCTTGTCTGTGCGTTGGTTTCTGGAGCCACTATGTAGGAAAGATAGGCAGAAGAGTAGCATGAACACCAACCAAGTCAGAAAACATTTTGAAAGCTCTTTAATTTCAAAACAGACAGACTCAGCCATAGTTTCAGCTGGAAAATTGTGTGAGCAAACTAAATCCAGAAAGTCTAGAAAATTAATGGAAGCTTGACATTCAGACAAATCAGACATCAATAGACACACAGTGCTCTGCATAGTACTGAGAAGCTGATATAGAAAAAACTAATTATAATGTGACAATGCATAAGATAACATAAGAAATAGCATATCTGTGTTTTATACAAACTTAGATAGCAATACTATCCCCAATGTATTTCCAGGCAAGATTCTGGCAGAAGAAGAAGGTAGATGGATGAAAAGAGAGAGAGAGAGAGAGAGAGAGAGAGAGAGAGAGAGAGAGAGAGAGAGAGAGAGAGAGAGAGAGAATAATATAGAACCGTTTTAAAAAATATGCAGAAAGAAAAACATCTATTTGACCTGAGACATTTCCACACCACTTTTTGTGCAACAGATTTTGATTTTTTACACCCCCCAGGATCTGCACACATTAGTAGTAACAGCAGTGCTACCATTGCATAAAAATATGGTAAGTTGAATCCTGATTTGTGTCTTCTATTATTTCTTCACAGTGTTTCTCCAATTTTTTTTATTGAAAAGTTTTAAAATACAATTTTCCTTTAAGAATCCCCCCTTCCCCCTCCCTCCTCCCCCCCTACCTCCCCCCCTCCCCACCTCCCCCCCCCGACTTCCCAGAGCTAAATACAAGGTATATATATAAAAAGCAATCATAAACAATCATATACTAACAACTATAAACTCTAAAATCCATCACTCTCTAGCTTATATAGGATAAAACAAGCCTTAATAATATTGAATATGTATAAAAAGAAACTAAGATAAGAAAAGGAAAAAAAAACGAAAGAAGACTTATTCAAATGCTACATAAAACTTCTTAACCCTATACTTGTTCTGGATAAACTCAATCCATTTTGTCCATTCCATAATATAGCGTTCTTGCGAATGATCTTTCAAATAGGCCGAAATCTTCGCCATCTCTGCCAGGTCGGAAACCTTTAAAGTCCACTCTTCTATGGTCGGCAGTTCCTCTTTCTTCCAATATTGGCCTATCAAAAGACTTGCCGCCGTAATTAAGTTCAACATCAACTTGGTGTCCACAACTGTAGCGTCTGCAATTATTCCCAACAAAAAAAGTTGCGGACAAAACTTTATTCTCTGTTTAAAAATCTTCTGCATATTCCACCAGACTTTTATCCAAAAAGCCTTAACCTTCTTACATGTCCACCATATGTGAAAATATGTTGCATCTTCATCACCACACCTCCAACATTTAGGCTGATAATTCGGATACATACTTGCAAGCTTTTTAGGATCTAAATGCCATCTATAAAACATTTTATAAAAGTTCTCTCTTAGATTTTGAGCTTGAGTAAATTTTACGTTCCTCACCCAAATCTTTTCCCACGTGTCCATTGTGATAACTTCCTGGATATTTTGGGCCCATTTTATCATACAATCCTTAACAAGCTCTGTTTCTGAGTCAATCTCTATCAATGCAAGATATATCCGTTTGATATGTGCTGGTCCCTGATTTCTAATTTGCTTTATCAAATTTTCATCAGTCATTGTAAATCCATTTTTCTGGTCTTCTTTCCACCTGGCCCGTAACTGAGTATATTGAAACCAATTTTGAACAACCTTCTCTTCTCGCAAGAGGCTATATGATTTCAAACACCAAACATTTCTTTCCAAACTGAGGATCTCCTTGTACGTAGTCACATCATGTTTGAAACCAGCATGTATATTTTCTATTGCGTGTTTTGGAATTGCCCACAATGGTATCTTGCAACTTAACTTATGTCTATACTTCTTCCAAACTCTCAGCAATGCCTGCCTTAAAATATGCACCCTAAACACGTTGTCTACCTTCTTATCATACAACAAATATGCATGCCAGCCAAACAACAAATCATGGCCCTCAAGATTTAATATCCTCCCTTGCGTCAAATTAATCCAGTCACTTATTCCTACTAATGCAGCAGCTTCATAATATAATTTAAAATTAGGCAATTTAAGGCCACCTCTCTCACGAGTATCCTGCATAATCTTAAGTTTAACTCGTGGTTTTTTCCCTGCCCACACAAATTTATTGATACCTCGCTGCCATTCCTCCAGATTAGAATCTTTCTTAAGAATCGGTATCATTTGAAATAAAAATAAAAATTTAGGCAGGAGATTCATTTTTACTGCTGCAATCCGTCCCCACAAAGACAATTGCAATTTTTCCCAACTCTCCAATTCTTTTTGAATTTTCCCCCATAGTTTTTCATAATTATTTTTATATAGCTTTGTATTAGAGGGCGACAAAATCACCCCCAAATATTTAACCCTTTTAACAATCTCAAATCCAGTTAATCCTTCTAAGAGGGCCTTTTGCGGTGTTGTCATATTTTTGGCCAAAATTTTTGTTTTTTGTACATTAACCTTAAATCCAGAAACCTTCCCATATTGTGTTATTATCTCCATCAGGTCCACAACAGAGTTCTCTGGCTGGGTCACTGTAACAACCAGATCGTCTGCGAATGCTCTCAATCTGTAGTCCTGATCTCCAATTTGAATCCCCTTAATTTTTTCCGAATTCCGAATTTTAACCAATAATATCTCTAATGTTAACACAAATAACAAGGGTGATAACGGACACCCTTGCCTTGTGCCCTTCTCAATATTACATGCTTCTGTCAAGCTATTATTAACTATAATTCGGGCAGTTTGTTTTTGATATAATGCCCTAATCGGTTGTAAAAAATTTTCCCCAAAATCCATTTTGTCTAAAACTTTCAACAAAAATTTCCAATTCAATTGATCAAAAGCTTTTTCAGCATCTAAAAAAATTAGCACCGCAGCAATCTGGTTGTTCCTTTCCAAAAACTCTAACACAACAACTATATGCCTCACATTATTTTTCATTTGCCTACCACTAATAAACCCCGTTTGATCCCCATGAATCACCTGTTGCAGAACCCTCATCAGTCTATTAGCCAAAACCTTAGCAAATATCTTGTAGTCTGTGTTTAAAAGCGATATCGGTCTATAATTTTTAACTTGAGTAGCATCTTGGTCTTCCTTCGGAATCAAAGAAATAAAAGCTGTTCTCCAAGACGGTGGCACCTTTCCCCCCCTCTGGATTGTCTGGAACAGTTCCTTTAACGGTTTTATCATTTCTAATTGTAAATTTTTGTAATAGGCCGCAGTCAAGCCATCCGTACCTGGTGCTTTATCCACCTTCAATTCCTAAATTGCTGTAAAAATTTCTTCTTCTGTGATCAGTTGATTAATCCCTTCTTTTTGTACTTGCATAAGAACCGGGATGCTAGCATTTTCCAAATATATATCAATGTCTTTTTCATTAATTTTCTCCTTAGCATATAATTTAGAATAAAAATCCACAAAAGCGTCCTTGATAAGGTCCTGTTGAAACACAACCCTTCCTTTATGCTCAATCTTGTCTATATTAGAAGCCCTTTGTTTTTTCCTCAATCTATAAGCTAACCATCTACCTGGTTTATTAGCGTTGCAAAAAGTATTATGCCTGGCAAACCGCAGATTGGTTGCCACTTGGTCAGCCATTAATTTATCAAATTGTCCTCTTAACAATTTAATAGTTTCCTTAGTCTTCACATCCTCTGAGTTCAAAATCAAAGCCTTTTCTTTTTCCTTTATTTCGTTCTCCAGTTCTTTCCTCCTAGCTTCCACAACACGTCTATGTTTGTTATTCATATATATCAACACCCCTCTCATGTATGCTTTGCTAGCATCCCACACCATATCCATAGAGGTACCTTTGTTCATATTAGTTTCAAAAAAATCCTTCATCCGCTGTTTGCATTCTTCCACATTTCTCTGATTTCTAAACAAATTCTCATTTACGCACCACGAGCGCCTATCTCTTTTCTCCTTATCAATCTCTAACCAAACTGGACTATGATCAGAGATAGTTCTTGCACAAATCTTCACCTTTTTAGTCCTCAAAAAAAGGTCATTAGTCACCAAAATAAAATCAATCCTCGAAAAAGATTGATGTCTATCAGAATAAAAAGTATAATCCTTTTCCTGCAAGTGTCTCTCACGCCAAATATCTCGCAGTTCCAAGTCATCCTTCATTTCAAAAAAAGATTTAGGCAGTCTAGCATGACTTGGAATGTGCTTAAAAGCTCCAGCCTTATCCATCTGTACATCCAAAACACCATTCCAGTCCCCCATAAAAATAAAAGATTTATAATCCAACTGGGTAAGCTTTGTATGAAGTAAACTAAAAAAGTCAGCCTGTTGTTGTTGTTGATTAGGGGCATACAGTCCAACTAAAAGCGTCTTTTTGCCTTCTAGCAACAAGTCTATCAGTACGTATCTTCCATGCTTGTCTGCTTCAATTAAGTCCGCTGTTATGGCACTTTTAATATAAACAAACACTCCATTTTTCTTATTCATTGCAGAGGCAACAAAGTGCGTACCCAGTCTTGAGTTCAATAAAAACTTTTGGTCCATAGCCCTAATATGCGTTTCTTGCAAACATATAACATCTATCTTGAATTGTTTTAAATATTGAAAAACTTTCTTTCTCTTCTGTGGTGAATTTAGTCCATTAACGTTCCAAGTCAAAAATTTAGTTGCCATGCATATCCTCCCAAAGCTCTTGAAGCACTGCTTTGATAGGACTATCTTCTTTAGGCCGTGCTCCTCCCACTGCTTGGCTATGAGTACGTTGTGAAGATTCTGAAGACTTTTGCTGGTCTTGTTCTTTTATTTTCTTTGCTCTTTTTAAAGCAGCACGCGTTACCCTTTGCTCTCTAGGATCATCCAAAGAAGTTATAGCTTGATCTCCTCCAGCACCATTTTCCTCTGTTTCATCCTCTTGATGTTCTCCTTCTCCTTCTCCAGATCCCTTTGCAGCTTCCAGAAGTGTTAATGGGGTTGCTTTTAAAACAGTATTGTAGAATTCACACGCTTGCTTCACAGTAATCAACCGATACCTTTTGCCTTCATACATCACCATCAGCCCGTCTGGAATCTCCCATCTGAACCTTACGTCTCGTTGCTTGAGCTCTTGAACAAGAAATGTGAAGTCTTTCCTTCTCCTTAAAATCTTTGGAGGGATTTCTTTTAAAACCAAGACTTCTTGATCAGCAATCACAACTTTAGCATCATAGGCAGCTTGTATAACTTCATCTCTAATTTCTCTTTTTGCAAAGTAAACCACCACATCTCTAGGCAACTTTCTCTGTCTGGCAATCCATGAGTTAACACGGAACACTTTATCCATAGCTGCTCTTATTTCAGATGCTGGCTGGTTCAACACCACTTCGAAAGCCTCAGAAACCAGCTGCTTTAAATCTTCCTTAATGTTCTCTTTTAAACCTCTGATTCTAACAGCAAACTGCATCTGGTAATATTGAGCAAGGCTTAACTCCCTTTCCATTTTGTCTCTTAAATTTTCATTCTCCCGTACTTTAACTTCTAATATTGCATTCTTTTGAGTCAGATCATCCACTTTTTCATCTAAATCTTCCACACATTCCGCCACTTTATGCACTGAAGACAAAATGTCTACCTTCATCACGCTGAACTTCTGTTCCATCCTCTCTTCCATTCTCTCCTCCAGTTTCTCCAATTTCTCCTCCATCTGTGCAAATTTATCACCCATTGATTGATTAATTGATTCCAAAAGTACCTGGGCATGTTTATCCAAAGCATCTCGTAAGTCCTTCGATGTCAGTACATCAGGAGGGTGCAACGCCTGTAATGATGATTGTTGCACCGGAGAAGATCCACCACTCCGAAGAGTTTTAGGGGGAGGTTTAGCCGCCATCTTTTACTTTTCAATTGTGACGCACTTTCACTTAAAGTTTAAAAAGTCCAACAAGCTCGAGAGTATAATAAAATAATCCTCTTCACCTTTTCCTCTTGTACCGCTCTGCCTGCTCCTTTAATCCATAGTCCTTCCTTCAGGCAGGGGTGGTCGCAGACGCCTGGCTCTGCTCCAAGAAATGCGGAGCAGAGACGCTGGCCAACTGGGAGCAACCCAGGCTTCGGGGGAGTTCAATCCTTCAGCCGTCCAAGCTCCAAGCTCAGGCGGCCCCGGAGAACTCTACCCCTACCTGGGGCCTCACCCCCTCCTCTTCTCCCGAGGAGGGGGCTTCAAATTCGCCCGAACAGCTGATCGGCGCTGTTTCGGGCAAAAAAAAACACAGCTGAGCCGCGGGCAGCCCGGGGAGGCTGTCTCCGGCGCCGCGCAGCCACCGGAAGTCAGTGTTTCTCCAATTTTTAAACTTATGTTCAACCTTTTACAAATTATTTTGTATAGCTTTGTATCAATCTAGGATTTTGGAGGCCTATGATTTATAGAAGTTAGAGGGATGTTTGGCATTATTGTATTGTGCCTCTGTCTGGGATCCTAAACATATGGTTGGTTGATAACCAGCAGCAGTTCTTAAACAAACTTGGTTTTAACTAATGTAATAATATTGTTTCATACATTGTCCTATAGCAGCAGTCCCCAATCTTTCTGGCTCCACAGATAGGCAGTGGTGGCAGAGGGGAGGGCATGGTTTTGTGCACACAACCTAAACTTGCACATGTGCAAATGAACCTCCATGCATGTTCACAACAGTGTCAGCCTGTGCTCCCAACAGCTGAGTCTGAAGAATCTGAGGAGGAGGAGGAGGGGGGGAGGAGGAGGAGGAGAAGGGGTTTGGAGACCCTTCAGTGTCAGAAGGAGGCTCTGATGCACTGCAGGACTCTCAGCCTGGCCCCTCCAGTCGTGTTCCTCATGAGGCTCAGCTGTATGAGGAGGAGGTGTTGGACTCAGAGGAGTCACAACTGAATCTGTTCAGAGACTCTAAAAGCAGAAGGCAATCCAGCAGAGCAGAGCAGAGAAAATCTATGAGGCAACTCAGTGAAAGGAGGAGAAGGCATTGAGAAGCCACGCCTTGGGTCAGATAATAAAAGGGGAAGGTGTGGGCAGTGCTGGTTGCTGAAGGCAACCGGTCAGAGACATTCAAAGAGAATCCTGGTCTGTTCTTCCTAATCTGTTTGACTCTTGTTTGACTCTTGTTGGATGTTTTGAAGCGTGTATTTTTGGTTGAAGAAAATATTCTGCTGCTTTTTTGTTTGAAAGACTTTATTATTTGGAACTGTAAATAAATTTGTGTTGGGTTTTTTCTAGCCTATTGATTGTTAAAAGGAAAAAGGGGTTGTCCCTGACACACAAACAGGGCCGGTCGTAGGCTGGAACAGAACAGTGCACTTGCCCGCCCAGTTCCCAAATGGTGCAGACTGGTACCAGTCCCGGTTCAAGGCCCAGGGGTTGGAGACCCCTGTCCTAAGGGAGAACATTGGGAATTATATACATAACTCCTTGTGAACATTTGTGATAACTTTGCATCCAAAAGTTATTAGGTTACAATATTGCAGTTAGCTGAAACGCCAGTTTTCAGATAAGCTGATTCAAAGACTATCTAGAAAAATGTCAAGGGGAAAAATAATTTTAAATGTGGCAACTTTTTAATAAGATTGAAAAATAAGTAATCAGCTATTTACTTTCATTTGGAATTTAATTTATCTTTGTTCTGTCTCTAAACAGCTCATATCTTCTTTCTCTGTGTTTAAACTTTGATTCTCTTGGTCCCACATGGAACTTTTTATACTTAAATGAATTGATAAATTGATAAAAAAAATCAATTGTTTGTTGAAAGGGCAGAAATAAATTTTGCTTGGTTGTAAAAATGATTTATTAAATAAGCGAGGAAAAAGCAAAAAATATATACTTTTTTTATAGAATACACATATACACATATTGGCAATCCACAATATAGATATTGATAATCTAAATATATAACAAGCATGGTAAGGAAGTTTGTTAGAAACAAACCTCTATTACATATTGCATACAGACTTTATGTTGTATAAACTACAGAAATTCCTTTCTATTGTTCAGCCAATTTTATTCTTTCTGTATTTGAATTAGGCTCAAAATTCACAATCATAACCAATATTTTGGACATGTTTTAAAAATCACAAACACAATAATGGAAACTGTATGTGGACCATGTCCAGGAAGCATACAGTCTGTATTTCATTATGTAGGGCAACAAAAGAGATAGTGGAAGTAATTCTATGAAAACTCATTTAAAAATTTTTACTTTATGTGTTGAATTCTGCTTTCATTAATCCAAATCAACCGATTATACCATGTTTCCCCGAAAGTAAGACCTACCCCGAAAATAAGACCTAGCTGGATTTTGGGGGGGGGTGTACTAATATAAGCCCTATCCCAAAAATAAGCCCTAGTTTTGGGGCAAGGCACACACCTAAAAATCAAGCTAGGGTGGGGGTGGGGGGATGGAGCTGCCACACATGCCCTGCACCCACTTACCTTGCAGCCAGGCCTCTCCTCGCCAGCCCACTACTTCTGCAGTGTCCGCAGGTCTGCATTTTGCAGTCAGGCCTTTTCAGAAGGTCTCTGCAACCGAGAACCAAGTAAATAGATTCAATCCATAGCTTGTGTTATGTACATAAGCTGAGGTAATTCACGGACAGCTCCATTACAGCGGAGTTTGACAGCTCGGCTGGCAGCAACAGCGGGGAATTACGTGATTGGTCGGCTGCATACGGCGGGAAAATTCCTCTGTTAGGATTGGGCGTTGGGCTCTGGCACTCACTGTTTTTGCCCTGTCCCAGCTGAATAAAGCCTGTTCTTGGATATCCGCATCAGCTGTTCCTTCGGTCCGAGCGCCTGACATTACAGTTGGCGATGAGGAATGGGATTCTGCTTCATAAAGCAAAGTCACTAAGCTGAAGTCACTGGGAAGCGGATAGAGGAAACTCATCCTGCAACTTCCTGCTGAAGCAGTATCTGGACCAGAACAGCATGGCAAAGCTCGGACACATTCGAGAATTTGACATCCGCTATCCGGAGTGCTGGGAGTCACACTGGGGGCAGGTCAAAGGCTACGTACTAGTAAATCACATCACGGAGGACTGACTGAAGGCTGCTGCCTTGCTGTGCCTCAGCGGTCTGGATGTCTACGATGTGGCCATCAGGTTGTGCAGTCCTGAGCCTGTCACAATTGTCTCATACGCTGACCTCACAGACAAACTCAGCAGGCACTTCATGCCAAGGAGGTCAGAACTTTTTTGGTGGCTTCGATTCGTTCAGAGGAGCCAGATGCCCAGCGAGTCCGCGACCGATTACATCGCAGCGATACGTCAAGCCACCCATATGTTCCGGTTTCCAGATCTTGAAGATCAAATCTGGGATTGAATCGTCTTCGGGCTAAGCGACGAGCGGCTTCAGAGGAAGTTGGTGACAAAACCTATGATGAGCCTGACCGAAGTCGTTAGCGAAGTCATGGCTCATGAGGCCGGGCGTGGGAAGAACGTATCCCGACTGGGCAGTGGCCCAAATGGGTTGGTGCATCAAGGCAGCACTATGGACGGTGACAACAAGGAGGACGATGACGACCCAGAAGTCAACGCCACCCAACGAAAGTTTGAAAAATTCCAAACCCGACGCGACCTCGGCAGAACTCAACAAAAACCGCAGGCCAACAACAACAAAAGCGCAGGCTACCCAAGCATCAGAGATCCAGAGGCAAGATGTGCCAGCTGCGGGGGGACTCACGTCCAGGGAACCTGCCGATTCCACAACGCCAAGTGCCACTCCTGCGGCAAGACCGGGCACATTCGGGCCGTCTGTCGCAGCTGCAACCGTGACAACCTGAATGAACTCAACTTGCCATTGCCTGGTATAACACCCCCCCCAATCCCTGGCTTTGAGCACCCTGGGTTTTCTGCACAAATTATTGACGGGGGAGAGTTGTTAGGGTGTCATTCTTGTAAACCACTGTCTGCTTAGGCCTAAAATTAAAATCAAGGTCCAATTACAAGGAATTCCCTGTGAGATGGAGATCAACTCTGCATCTCCACTCTCCATAATATCTTCTGAAATCTTTCAAACAATTTGCAACCTAAGCGGGCGGCGGGTTCCCTTAAAACCAACCAAAGTCAAGTTAGCGGATTTCCAGTGGGCCCTGATAAAACTAAAAGGGAAGGCCACCCTGTCAGTTAAGTTTAAGGGGTTCCGGGGTACCTTGGACGTGTTAGTAACTGTAGGAAAAAGAGCCAGTCTAGTGGGACTAGACTGGTTTGAGGCCCTTGGAATTTGGCTGGGGGAGTTAATTCCACCCAGATCAAAAGTCTCGAATCCGTCTGCAAGGAATTTGAAAACATATTCGATGGCTCCCTAGGAAAATACACAGGCCCTCCCGTAAGCTTAAAATTTAAACCCAATATCCTACCAGTTAGGATTAAGGTGAGGAGAGTTCCGTTCACCCTCAAGCAAAAGATTGAGGACGAACTGGATCGACTCATTAAATTGGGAGTTTTAGAACCCATGGATGGGGGTAATTGGGAAACCCCCATCGTCACCCCAGTTAAATCTAATGGCGAAGTTAGGATTTGTGCCGATTACAAGGCCACCCTCAATCGAGCTTTAAACCCACACGCTTACCCTGTCCCGTCGGTGAAACACGTCCTCTCTGCGATACAGTCCGGCGCCATATTTGCCAAGCTCGACTTGGCACAGGCATACTTGCAACTACCTGTTACCAAGGAGACCGCAGATGCGCAGACTATTGTTACACACCGCGGGGCTTTTAAAGTGAACCATCTGCAGTTCCGAATTTCAGTAGCTCCTGGCATTTTCCAGGAAGTAATGGAAAAAACTTTGAAAGGCATCCCGGGGGGGTGTCCATACTTTGACGACATTCTGATTGCAGGAGAATCAGAGAGGTCCTGGCTGAACAATTGCAAGCTGTACTTTGCAAATTTCGTACAGCTGGGCTCAAATTGAAAAAAGAAAAATGTAGCATAGGGGTAACTTCCACTGAATTCTTAGGTTACAGGATAGATGCTCAAGGAATTCACCCCACAGACTCAAAGGTAAGGGCAATTGCGACTAAGAACCTACATTAGGTCTTATCTCGCTGTGATAAGGGCAGCGAGGTCTAATCACTTTGCTACCCTTATCGCGTCTGCAGATAATCGCCCGGCCGCCCTGTTTAGGGTGACCCGCTCCCTCCTTAATCAGGAGGTGAGGGAGGAACCCTTGCAGGGTCATGCCGAGGAGTTTAACCAACATCTGTCGGACAAAATCGCTCGCATTCGGACCGGTCTGGACTCTGACTGGGCAGAGTCTGACGATCAGGACATGGGTGGTCTTGTCGATATTACCTGGGAGGAGTTTGATTCTGTGACTCCGGAGGAAGTGGACAGGATTATGGGGCGGCTGAGCTCCACCACATGTTTATTGGACCCGTACCATTCCTGGCTGGTTTATGCGGTCCGGGAGGGGACACGAGGCTGGTTCCAGGCAGTTATATCTGCCTCTTTGAGTGAGGGTAGTTTCCCCGCCGTCTTGAAAGAGGCGGTGGTAAGACCTCTCCTCAAGAAGACTGCCTTGGACCCAGCTGTGTTGAATAACTTTCGTCTGGTCTCCAACCTTCGCTTTCTTGCGAAGGTTGTTGAGAGTGTGGTGGCGCATCAGCTCCCTCTGGTCCTGGATGAAGCAGATTATCTAGACCCGTACCAATCGGGTTTCAGGCCCGGGTACAGCACAGAGACAGCATTGGTCGCTCTGGTGAATGATCTCTGGAGGGCTCGGGACAGGGGACACTCCTCTGTCCTAGTCATATTAGACCTCTCAGCGGCGTTCGATACCATCGACCATGGTATCCTGCTGCGGCGTCTCAGGGGATTGGGAGTGGGAGGCACGGTTTTGCAGTGGTTCTCCTCCTATCTCCTGGGACGTTTGCAGTCAGTGTTGGCAGGGGGGCAGAGGTCGACCTCGAGGTCTCTCATTTGTGGAGTTCCTCAGGGGTCGGTCCTCTCGCCTCTCCTGTTCAACATCTACATGAAACCGCTGGGTGAGATCATTCGTGGTTTTGGAGTTGGGTATCATCAGTACGCCGATGATACCCAGCTTTTTATTTCGACCCCAAACCACCCCAGTGATGCCCTCGACGTGATGTCCCATTGCCTGGAGGCGGTTCGGGTCTGGATGGGGAGGAACAGACTTCAACTCGACCCCGACAAGACTGAGTGGCTGTGCATACCGGCATACTGGGATATTCAGAACATCCCATCTCTTTCCATGGGGGGTGAACTATTACCCCCCCGTAGATAGGGCTCGCAACTTGGGAGTCCTTCTAGATTCACGGCTCACTCTGGAAGACCATATAGTAGCTGTGACTAGGGGGGCCTTCGCCCAGGTTCGCCTGGTACACCAGTTGCGGCCCTATCTAGACCGGGATGCTTTATGTACGGTCACTCACGCGCTCGTGACCTCTCGTCTGGACTACTGCAACGCTCTCTACATGGGGCTGCCCTTGAGGACCACTCGGAGGCTCCAACTGGTACAGAATGCAGCCGCGAGAGTTGTGTTGGGAGTCTCCTGATACTCCCATGTTACACCTCTGCTCCGTGAGCTGCATTGGTTACCAGTTGTCTTCCGGGTGAGATTCAAGGTACTGGTAATGGTGTTTAAGGCCCTACATGGCATGGGTCCGGAGTACCTTAGGGAGCACCTGCTGCTGGCATCAACTTCCCTCCGCCCTGTGCACTCCCACAGAGAGGGCCTCCTCAGGGTGCCACCGATGAGAGAATGTCGATTGGTGGCCCCCAGGGGGAGGTCCTTCTCTGTGGGCGCCCCGGAGCTATGGAATCGGTTGCCAGTTGAGCTCCGGATGGCGCCCAACCTTCGCTCCTTCCGTCGCGATCTGAAGACATTCTGAAGACATTCTCAAGCTGGCCTGGCCTGAAGGGTGATGGGTTGGGTTTTTTATGTCATTTTTAATATCTGTATTTATTGTTTTTAGCTGGGCATATGTTTAATTTTCTTTTAACTTTTGTATTTTTGTATTTTTTATATATCTGCCCTGTTCACCACCCTGAGTCCTTCGGGAGAAGGGCGGTATATAAATAAAATTATTAAATTAAATTTAATTTAATTAATTAAATTGGCTCCAACCCCCAAAAACAAAACCGAACTACAAGCCTTTTTAGGACTACTAAATTTCTACCATGCTTTTCTGCCTCAGAAAGCATCCATCGCTGAACCCCTACACAGGTTACTAGAGAAAAAAGCCCTTTGGACTTGGTCCAGCATTCATGAAAAATGTTTCAGGGACCTGAAAAATCTGCTCTCCAACAACTCAACTGTCACCCATTTTATTGAGGGGAAAGCTATTTGCTTAGTGTGTGATGCCTCCCCTTATGGGGTGGGGGCCGTATTACGCCATTTGGGTAGTGATGGGATAGAAAAACCGATTGCATACTACTCTAGAACACTTTCTAAGTCAGAAAGAAATTATGCACAAATTGACAAAGAAGCCTTGGCAATTGCACGACTACCTTTATGGTAGGGAATTTACCATCTTCACTGACTTTTGGGAATAGCAGATATTGTAATGTAATACCTTATCCCCATGATACAGCGAAAAATAAGGAGATAATTGATTTCACAATTTGTTTTGTACATGAGTGACAGATTAGGATTAGCAACTTCTAATAAAGGCCTGTTGGCTTTTTGACAAATTTGACAAAATCTACGGGGTAGATTTTGTGTCCAAACAGTCACAGTAAAATTAATAAAGCCCGGGTGTACCCTGCAATTGAAAATAAAGGTAGAATTGAAGGCTAGCATAGATTTAAAAGATTATGAGAACTTTACAGAAACTTCTCACATTGAAGAATTTAATATCCATTTACTGTTACCTATCATTTTTATGTATTTATTTATTAAAATTATAAAACCTATTTTTATATTGGAATCATTGTTGAGGATTATAATATGTATTATAATTTTAATATTCTTTTTTGAATATAGATCAGCAACTTTTTCACATTTGGGCCCTTGCAGTCCAGATTCATATTCCTAATCATTCCCTTACAGAAACACTTTTACCCACTTTGGGAGATGGGGTTCCTGGATCTCCTAAGTGTTGGTTGAAGAGCTTAACCTTTATCTTATCTGTTTGCTTGGTTTCACTATGCAATTCTGAGCTGTCATGAGTCCTTTAGGATGATGCCTGCAACTGGGCAGGAACCCTAACACTGGTTGTATACATCCATGGGTCCCTCATGGAATGTAAAGCTGCATCTTAGATAATCAAGGCAGAAAAGTAGGACAACAATAATTAAATCCCTGGTTCTGTAAGTGCAAGTTCATTCCCTCTAGGTCACAGGTGTCAAACTTGCCACATCACGTGATGTGTCATGACTCTTTTTGCATTGGTGGCAATGGGGTGGGTGCAGCTTTGGTATGATGAAACCGGCCCGCGGGCCAGCAGTTTGACATCCCTACTCTAGGTTAATGTGTAAGACAATTTTCAAAAGAGTCATCGGATAATGAAACACAGTGCTAAGTACCTCTCCAAGCTTGGTCCAATTTGCACACACTGCTTTGAAAGGTTGTAACCTGGATGGTTGGCAGCACTATGCTTGTACTAATTCTCCTGCTTTATAGAAAGGCAGATATGATTAGCTCAGGTAGCTAAAGCACCCAGACCTCAGGAACGTTAATGCATCAAGTATGAGTGATGTGTGTATTATAAACACATCCTTTTGATTTTAGATGCCATTAATGTTTTGCCCTGAAAGGTTTTTCAGAATAAAATATATTAGTCAAGGTACTGGCATGAGAGCAACAAAACACGACTGAGCTTCTTAATAACCTTGCACTCCATTATTATGACAAAAGCGATAGCAGAGCACTATGCCACAAATACTCGGCCTCAGTATGTCTGTTTCAAAGTTCTATAGATTCTTGGAATATGATTTATGTTATGTTCATTGTGAGAAATCATGCCATTAATATGAAAAGGTAAAATTGTTCAGATGTAAAACTAGTCCTCTGAAGAGCCTGAGATTATGCCTGCATTTCTCAGCCAGATTAAGGCAGCCTTTTTCAAAAAAACATGTGGCCATCTTTGAATCAGTGATTGCTCTTGGTTAGGAGTCCTTTGAGAACTGGAATGCAACACACTGCCAGATGAAATTAAGAGGAAAAATACCGTATCCTTTTTACATCGAAGCTGCACCCTAGTCTTTCTCTATTTTGGAAAAGCAGTAGTACACATCTCCCTCTATTCAGAAAGAGATAGGAATAATTGTGCCATGCCTCACTTTTTGGAAGGCAAAGCCCATAACTATTCTTTCTCATCTCAGAGAGAAATGCAGATGTTCTGCTTCCTTTTTTTCTTAGCACAGAAAATGGGGGGCAGATAAGGGATAAGGGATTTGGAGGAAAGGAGCCCTATCTGAGGTTGGCTTGTGGACTACTGTTAGTCTGTTGAATGTCGAAATTTTGTGCCTGCTTACAGCTTTTAGTACGTGTGCATTTATTAGCAGTTTGGTTGCAAAGCATTTATGACATTGCATGTAGCACTTTTAATTACCAGTTCATCATTGCCCAGGAATGCAATTAGTTTCAGACAAATCTGTTTCACAGTTTATTGGCTGTCCAGTGTAAAAATCTTCACTTTTTCAAAGCATTTATTTTGTTTGGGGGCAATGGACTTGCTTTTTCTTTTTTCTTTTTCTTTTTCTTTTTCTTTTTTTGCTCATTGAACAGCACATTTGCCACAGCCATAACAACTCTAAGTACTCAACCAGTGCCAAGATGAAAGAATCAGAAATGATGTTCACCCTCAAACTGCAACTTTTTCCCTCAGCTTTGGGAAAGGGAAGATTGATTTGTCTCATTTGATTAATGAACTGCCTCTATCTCTGCAAGTATTCCCTCATCTGAGAAAGAGAAATGTCAGTTGGTACCAATGCCGGGGTGCAAGACCAGCCCAAAGGCTTTGGTTTGTGAGGATATTGCAGAGGGAACTGTTAGAGGAGGTTCATATACTCCTACAGCAGGTTTCCATTTAGACTGAATGTCCCCACAGAATGAGTCATGGAGCAGAGATGAGGAAAGGGCTGAGGGGGCTAGGGGGGGCTCCAGGATAAGCAATGAAACAGTGTATTTTCAATATGGAGTAGGAGAGATTCACAGAATTGATCTAGTCATCAAGAACAGTCAGGTATTATTTCTGAAAATGACATTCACTAGAGTCCCTGTAGGAAGCCATGGCTCCAGATGTTCTTGAGAATATACTGAAAGGGTAGGAAACAAAATTCTTTTTATTCTGAAGGCAGCTTCTACTTCTTCTTTATTTATATCTACTTTCCATTTATCATAGTTAAGGAATAGCTTCTAATACCTTTTAATGCAATATTCTCTCTTAGTTGTATTGCACTAGTTCTACTTTCTCCTACAGGCCCAAAATACAAGATAGCCAAAATGAACAAACATTGAATGCCATTGTTCTGACTTTTAGCAGGGAATGTTGCATGCGATGTAAGTGCAACACAAGACTGGCAACCTACTCTACACTTTCTGTGTCTCACTGAAAAGCTTTATGTAAAAGATCTGAGGAGTGAGGATCAGGGAAGATTATGACTTTTAATGCAATGCAAGTAAACAAAAAGGCAAATGCTTTGAGAACATTGAAAAATGATAATGCTGCAGATGTAAATGGTGTGGTTGGGCAAATGTTGAGATATGAGTGTGGTTTTCTTATGGGGTAGTTGTGTGACTTCATGGATGTGTATGTGAAGACTGTACCTGTGCCTGAAAATTAGAAAAATGCTGTTGTTGCTCTTTTATATAAAGAGAATGGTATCAAGAATCAGTGCAAAACTACACAGAGATTAGTTTGTTAAGCATCCACAGGAAGACATATGCCAGAATTCTGATTAAAAAGGACATAAAAGTTAGAAAATTAGAAAGGGCAGTGTTGCTTTGTGCTGGAGAGGGGATGAGCAAACCAGAGCTGGTTTTGTGCACATTGCTGAGAAATGTTAGAAAAGACATTTATTGTATGCTTTGTGATTTAGAGAAAGCTTGTAAAGTGAATAAATTTGAATTATGGAATGTTCTGTATTGATATGGAATTGAAGGTTGATGGTTGATTGTGATAAAACTGGTTTATGATGGAAGCAGGAATATGTGAAAATAAATTGAATGCTTAGCAAATTATTCAACATTGAGCCATTGAATACTAAACAAGACAAGAATATAGGATGTCTCCTTGATTGCTTAATGCTTATATGCTTAAGATAACATTAGAGTTGTATTACTTAGGATTATGATTGTGCGTTTATCATTGTATACAGTAGGTGGACTGTTGGTTGAAAACCCAAATAATTCTCAGGGAGTGTTAGAGAGTACAATGAAATATAGGTCTGAAAAATATTTCAAACTATCAAGCTAGAGAAAATGGAGCAAAGAAGTGCAAATTATACAAAATGATAAACAAAAACCCTTAAAGCAAGTAGCTGAATTTGTATATCTAGGTAGGATGCTTACTAAATATGGGGAAATGTATGAAAAATTTTAAGTGTTTAAGTGGTGCATTGTACAGTATGAATGTTTTTGAAAGAAATTAAAAATCAATACGTGTAATAGCATGTTTCCGTCTACTTTGTTTCATGGGAGGGAGAATTGAGCATGTTAACAGAAACCTTAATGCAAGTTGAATGTCATGGAATTGATGCTTAAAATGTGTGTGGTAAAATGATAAGAGTTAATATACTAAGAATGGATGGATGTTGAATGGTTGTGGACTGAATATACAAGTAAGTGTCTAGTGCAAAAAGATATATTGATATATTTTGGTCATAGTGAGAATGAATTAAAATTTAATTGTAAAACAAATATAAGAAGGAGGAGAGAAAAGGGAAAGACTAAAAAAATCTTGCGTAGATGGAACAATAGAGGTGAGAAGTTTAAAGAACAAAAGGCAATTTACAGTATGAAGTGGTTTATAGATGTGATGGAAACAAGAATGATTTGAAATGGTAGAAAAGCATGGAAAGGTAGAATGAATAGTGTTGGCTATACACTGTTTTCTTTAATTCATACCTTTAATTTATTTGGTCTACTATTTGTGGCTTTCCTCCCCCCCCCCTCCATTTTGTATTGAAAAGGGAATACTGTGCTGACTACGTATATGTAACCTGAAGCTCTGCTTTTCAGGTTTTTTAAAAAATGCTAAGGAGGAGAAGGAATACAACTAAAAGAAGGAGATGGTCTTATTTCATTAGAAATGAGTGGATACAATTCATGGAAATTATTCAATCCTTTTGCCAAAAAAAGCTGCACATCTCTTTTTTAAAAAGTAATATTTTATGTTTACTTACATTTGTATATGTCATGCAGAGCAGTCATGAGTCTATGCAAGGCTTTTGAAGGGAGGGTTTATAAACTCTGCTAGAAAAAGCAAAATGCCCCTTGAAGCATTAAATTACCCACCCCTGGAAAGGTTGGTGTGCTGTTGTCTGTGCTTTCCCAGGTTGTTCCTGCATACACATGTATCTGTAGCTACTTTGCTTTGTCCATAACCCCAGCAAAAGAATTTTAGTTGCAGATGTCCTACACAAGCCCAATGAGCAGTCATACCAATTATTCCCTTTATTATTTTTGTTTTGTGTTAAATTATAATGCTGGATAAACCCTTTGAACAGTGCCCTGCGAACATGAGAAAGGTTTGTGACCTGTCATGTTCTGCGATTGTGCTAAATTATTCTGGTACATGATATTTATTCACTGCTTTTGCTACTACCTTATTGCAGTGCTCGATTAGCCAAGGAACAATTGCAAGCCTGCCAGCAAGTTGCTGTCTTTAGATTCAGAATTGTTAATATTTGACATCCAATGAAAAGCACTTTTATGAATGAGGCAGGAAGATTCAAAGCTGGAAAAATGAAGCTGGAGCTTAGCCCAGTCAGAAAAGAAGGAACAGTGGTTGTTTGCACCTATTTTCAAGACATTTTTTCCTGATTGACAATTTCCATCCCACGAACCAATGGGGAGGAAATAATGAATCCAGATCCAAGATATGTCTTAACAGCTGGGAACTCTTTGGTTCTTGTAGATCTAAAGCCTTTCTTCATCTGTCTATAACATGCCTCGCAGTTGACTCACATTTTGCCTTTACTGTTGTTGAAGTTCCAAAATTTCTGCAGAAGTTCCAAGTTTAATATAGCTCCCCAGGGACTATGGGATTACATCCTTAAGCATTTTAAGAAACATCTTAATGTTAAGACTTGAATACTGAGATGGTCAGCAGCTTTACAAAAAGCAAAGATGGTTTTTGTGGCTTGGAGTGTCTTTTTATTTCCTGAGGCTAAAGCATCAACTGTAACCCCCATACAGTAGGGATAGCCTTCTTCAGTTATCCATGCTCGTTACTTTCGGTTACAAGGCTTTTGACAATGGTATGAAAAGTCTAGAAAAAAAAGATATCTAGATTGCCTACTGGAAATTCTGGCAGATACAATAATCCATTCCTGCCCCCTTTTTCTCTCTGGCTGCCAATCCATTTCCTCATCCAATGGAAAGGGCATAAATTGATCTTTAAAACACTGGACTGTTTTACATGAAGCAGCCCTTCCTCCTGCACCATCTTCCTAGGCTGTTCTCTGGGAGTGCTTGTCCAACGTATGATGTAAATGCAACAAACTGAATGGGGAGAAATCCCATCCTGAAAAACACAGGCATAAAAGAATTACAGGGAATCGTACAATTATACCTACACTAGTCAATATTACTATATACTGGTACTGGAGATGTAGGGCATGTTGAAAGGCATGAACAAGATAGCCCAGAAATTATATATCCTATTCTGGCAAACTTTTGATCCCTATTGATTTTATGCAATTCTTTCAGGGACCCCTCCCTTCCATCTTGCCCCTCCATCTATCCCCCACCCTTCCTCTGCATGTGTTAATAATCTTAGTGAGGCTGGAATTAGTGGCAAAAGAGCAACTACTGTAATCATGGCCTTTAAAACGTTGCATGTTAAAGTTGAATGGACAGTAAATCAGAAGACCCCGCACTTCATGTGAGTAGGAAGAGCATCCTGTGGGAAGAGAGCATCATAAAACATCTGTGTGGATGTGGGCTGAGTAAAGCCTGCATGATACATTATAATTTTCCCTTTTCATTTTTTTCCTCCTTGTCTTCAACTCTCAATTAGTTTCTTAACATTTATCTACATAACAAAAGAATTGCAATCACTTCCCAAAAAAAGGAAAAAGTACCTTCATTCTGACAAATTTAACCTTTCACTCATCCTAGTCACTCCACTAATCTGCATAAAGACAAGAAAGCTAAGAGCAGGAGACTTTCTATTCTGTTCAGTAAAAGTGCAGAAAGGATCCACCCCACCCCATAACTGGATGAAAACAGTTTACCAAACAGTATCTCCCCAGGAGAATGAGATAGAGAAATAGTACAAATGATGGGATAGAGTCTAAGGACCACAAATGAAGGAGCTGAAGAGATCAGTCCTACTTTGCTATGCTTCATTGCTCAATGCCTTCTTTCAGTAGTGGTGCTTTGATGGAATAGTAACATTTTAGTTACAATAATGTTCAGAATCTGGGTGCTGCAATTTATCATTTTAGAGTGCAGTAGATGGAAAGGATAAAATTGGATTGTGTCAAAGCTTTGGTGGAGAAGTCCAAGAAGAGTACAGTATCAGCTCAGTAGTAGTAACTGTGAGAGGGATCTCGGAGTCCTAGTGGACAATCATTGAAATATGAGCCAGCAGTGTGCTGCAGTTGCCAAAAAAGCCAACAGAGTGCTAGGCTGTATTAACAGAGGAATAGAATCAGGATCACATGAAGTGTTAATACCACTTTACAATGCCTTGGTAAGGCCACACTTTGAATATTGCATTCAGTTTTGGTCACCATGTTGTAAAAAAAGATGTTGAGACTCTAGAAAGAGTACAGAGAAGAGCAACAAAGATGATTAGGGGACTGTAGGCTAAAACATATAATAAAGGGTTGCTGGAATTAGGTATGTCTAATCTAATTAAGAGAAGGACGAGGGGTGACATGATAGTAGTGTTCCAATATCTCAGGGGTTACAACAAAGAAGAGGGAGTCAAGCTATTCTCCAAAGCACCTGAAGGCAGGACAAGAAGCAATGGATGGAAACTAATCAAAGAGAGAAACAACCTAGAACTAAGCAGAAATTTCCTGACACTTAGAACAATTAATCAGTGGAACAACCTGCCTCCAGAAGTTGTGAATGTTCCCATACTGGGAGTTTTTAAGAAGAGACTGGACAACCATTTGTCTGAAATAGTATAGGGTTTTCTGCCTGAGCAGGTTGTTGGACTAGAAGACCTCCAAGGTCCCTTCCAACTCAATGATGATGATGATGATGATGATGATGATGATTGTCCTCCTTACTTTATGGAATTCCTATTTTCATAGTTCAATTTATGAGCAAATCTGACAGTTGAACAATGTCATGAGTTATGCTGATGCTGTCTGTTCTATTGTGTCTAATTCTTGGAGATTCTATAGACCAGCTTTCTCTATATCTTCTGATCTTATAAAGCTTCTTTCAGCTGTTTTATGTTCTGACTGGTGTCAGCCATGATGGTGTCTACCCACCATGTTTTTGGCAACCCTGCTTCCTTTTTCTGCTGTGCATCCTGAGGATATAACTGAGGATACTGAGGATATAACTGCAGGACTTTGTTATTTTGTCTTCCAGTGATACATCTGATTTTATAGGTACCACAACTTGCTTGTTTGTCACCTTTACTGTCCACAGAATATGCAGGAGCCTTCTCCAACATCACTGCTCAGACAAGTCAATTTATTCTCATATGCCAGTTATTTCTTGGTTCAGCTCTGGCAACCATAGATAGCTGTGGCAAACACAATAGTGTGGGCTAATCTGCATTTAGTGCCAGGCTGATGATGTTGCTTTTCATGCATATCATTTTTATGTGACCCAATGCTGAAGACTGTTTGATAAGATCTGTTCTTAACAGAACTTAATTATATGAAACAACAGAACTGAGATGTTACAAAAAGATGACTAAACATGGAGAAACAAAGAGAAGCAATGTGACAGTCTTTTAGTTGCTAGGATCCCTGAACAAAAACAGAGGAAAAATACCAGGTGGCCTTTTCCATAGCATGCATCTGTAAAATTCTGCCCAGAGTTCACAGAAAACATGCAACTGTTTCATCATTTCAACACATTCAAATTTTCTTAGGTCCCTATATACAGAGCTTATAGCTTACCTTACATTTGATATGTATTTATTTATGGCAACTTACAACAAACCACTAGGAATGTGGTTTAATCACATGCAGAGATAGACTGCAAATATTCTAGTAAAATTAAGCTTTTCTAATGCCCCCAAATAAGCAAGCACACAAAATAAATACCAGCTAGAGATCATTTATGTTATTGCCACCACCTTGTCCTTCCTCAAGAAGTCAGTAATCTTCAGTTGAATTCATATTCTACTTTAGCATGTTTTGCTACATTTGAAAGGGTGGTCTTTGAGCATTAGGAATGGTTTATTACAGAATAGTGGTTTCAGTTTATTCCCTCCTAGAATTAGTCTAGTGCAATATATGTGGTCAGGGCACCAGGCTCGAAACTAGGAGACTGTGAATGCTAGTTGTGCATTAGGCATGAAAATTACTCTCTCTCAGTCCAACCCACATCAAAAGGTTGTTGTGGAGAAAATAGGAGAAGAAAGAAAAAGGAGAAGGAGGAGGAGGAGGAGGAGGAGGAGGAGGAGGAGGAGGAGGAGGAGGAGGAGAAGAAGAAGAAGAAGAAGAAGAAGAAGAAGAAGAAGAAGAAGAAGAAGAAGAAGAAGAAGAAGAAGAAGAAGAAGAAGAAGAAGAAAATATGTTTGCTACTTTGAGTTGTTTAGAAAAATAATACAGGCAGGAGAAAAAAGTATTAAATATTTTGATCTCTAAGTATTTTGTCCAAGAACTGTACTAATGGGAAGACCCAAAACCTCTCCAACATTTTATGAGGGAGACCATCACAGCATCACATGTTCTTTATAAGTGAATAAACACAGAATCAGATACACCTAAGAACAAAGATAAAAATAAAGTTTCAAGATTTTTTCCCACAGCAAAGATTTTTAAATATGTATAGAATTCACACATACACATAGGACAGAAGATATAACTTTGCCTGAAAGTAGAGAAAGAGGAAAAGAGGGATGGAAAGTTCACTGGTTGAAGAAAGAAAGTAGCAGAAAGAGAATAACAGTTCAGGATAGCATGTATTCTTGCACGGCTGATTCAGAGTGGTGGAAGTTGGACTTTTCTTGGGAAAAAGAGAGAAATAAAAATAAAAAAATATCACTTTAGCATTTGGAAAATCAATAAGCTGTCATAAAGATTTTTTTTTTAATTGGGAGTAATGAAGGGGAGCAGGGAAGGAAATACTTTAGCATTGTGTCCTAGATAGAAAGAAATAGCATCTTGTCAGTAATTCTACAAAAGGTTTCACTGAGATGTTTGGATTTAGCAGCAGCACCAGATATGGCAAAGCGAGTTGCAAATTCCAGTTCTCAATAGTAAGTTCATTTCTTTGTCACTCACTCACCAGCAGAAAATAATAATGTATATATGTTTGCATGTGTGTATATAGATATGTATATATGTGTGGATGGTGGATGCATGCATGCATCCATCCATTTAGATATTACTTGGTGATTACTTCTTATTCTTAAGCAAGGTCTGAAATTCAAATTGCAGATATAAATTGGAAGGATACAAAACTTTAAGTTGGGGTGGAGAGTGCCATACCTGATTTTTAATAATCAAGAATCCCAAACTGGAATAGAGCCTCAACTTTCAACTGTAGGCTATCATTAGCCAAATTGTACCAGAGCTTGCTTACAATTCCCATGCTTTTGGATGGAGACTTTTGCAAAAATACATAAAAAAGCAATACAGCCCAAGGGACTGATTGTGTTTAATTTTTCCTTTGTAAATGTCTACGATCAATGTTCAAATTGTGAAAGACAGAACTGGAACAACACATGACATCAAAGTATAGGTTAGGAGGTGTGACCCTCCACTCTGTATGGAGGTGAATTTCCAAATAGGATTTTCAGTATGGATGAAACTAAAAAGCTGGCATGGTAATTGAATGATTTGAGTGCCAGCAATTCCATCAATTAATTCAGTATTTAAATTCAGTAAATTTAATAAATTCAGCAGCGAAATACATAGTATGTATGAGATGAGCCTTCCTAATATGTCATTGTTCTTATGACGAATATAACTATTGACTGATTTTACTGTGCTACTATTTCAACATTGCTTTAGCACAGGGGTGTCAAACTCAATTTCATTGAGGGCCGCATCAGCATTGCGGTTGCCCTCAGGGGGCTGGGTGGTTATGGCCAGGGTGGGTGTGGCCTACTGGGTGGGCGTGGCTAGAGTGCGTATGGCCTACTGGGTGGGCGTGGCCAGCTCTACATAGTTCACATCAAGGGTGCCTATGGGGGCCTGGGCAGGAGTGGGACAGATCTGAGGGTCTCTGGCAGGAGGAGGGTCTCTGGGCCAGGGCCAAGGCAGTGGGGGCCATTCCCTCACTATTTCCAGGATGGCTTTGCGGGCCACATGAAACCACTTTGCGGGCCGGATCCGGCCCCCGGGCCTTGAGTTTGACACGTCTGCTTTAGCACATATTACTGTATTTCCAACATAAAGATTTGCAGCGGTTATGCCTATCTCCAATATGAAGTTTTCTGGTTCTTAAAAAACCCTGGATCTAGTCTGCATAATGATCAAATTGCCAACTTTTATTTCATGCTATTCTGCGCCTGTAGATAGCTATTCCAGCTGTGACTGGCCTTGCTATAACAAAATTCGGTATGTGAGAATGAGCACCTGTAGATCTGAGATTCTGCTTTGCATCACAATGTCAGTATTGTTTCAATCTGTGGATTTTATTTCAGTTTTTCAAGATTTCCTTCCTTACAAAATGTTCATAGGCACTATTATGTATATTTAAGAACCTTTTTAGAAATAGGGATTTGGATGCAGACAGAAGTGGGCCCATATTTAAATGCAGTTATTTCTCAAAAAGTATTACATGGGTAACTGAAACTTGTCTAGATGTACTTTTTGGAGAAAGAAAAGTTTCATTGTTAATTGACAAAGTTTGTCCTGTTACCGATCAGATAAATATATGTCTATAATATGTAGGAGGTTTGCTTTGTTTTGCTACATTTAAAAAGATGCAAAGTTCGTCTACCTAATTTGCATTGCGAGTCTTTTGTCAAGGCTCTATTCATTCTTTATTAATATAGCTTTGAAGGGAGGATTTAAAAACTCTTGCAAAATAACTACTTTTGACATTAATAAATAGAGCACATTGTTGCTTATTTAGTTGTTTACATTTATGCTTTATGATATTTTTAATGAAACCCTGTATACGGTATATATATGTGTGTATGTGTGTGTATTCTCTGTATAGCCACAAATGGAATGAACTTTGCTTGTGGTGCGATGTTTCCTAGCAACTTCATGCCTGCTGTAGTTTTCCGTTCTGTATTCTTTGCACTAAAAGCAAAGTTATGTCCATGAATTCCCAACTGTAGTGAAAACTTCTCAGAGATTTTGTTCATGTTTTCGTGTTGCTCAGATGTTCTTGGGGGAGGAAGACGTAGATCATTGTGGTTTGTTGATCACTCTACAGTTTCCCTTCAAGAAAACCCAGTGTGTATTCACAATTAATACCTTTTTGCATTTAAAAGAAATGTGTGATGCGTCCCTTGATAGTATATCATTTTGGTTGTTCAAACATCAGACATGACATACCAAGAGGTAAAATAAAATGTCTTCGAGGCATATTTTAGGCTGTGCAACTGCTCATTTCATTTCCTGTGTAGTGCAAATTCATCTTTTTCTTATTTCAAGACTGTACTAAGTCCACTTTATGAGCATCAGAAGAACATTATACAGCTTGTTAGTACATGGCATTTATTGACAATTACAACTAACCTTCAACATGCTAGTGGCAAACAAATTCTTATACCTGAACTTCTCAATGTTGGCAACTACAGAGAGCCAAAGGCTGCTTGTGAAAGGAAACTGAACAATTTATATTTTGCAGAGAAATGGCTGAGATTGAAAATCATAGTTCAGAAATGTGAGTTTCCTGAAAATTGAGTGCAATTTTCTCCTGCCTAAAGCAATACATGCTCTTGTTCCTTATACTCTGTTTTACCCCTAAAATATTGCATCTGGACACCACATTTTAGGAAAAACATTAACAAACTGGAGCATACAGTATATAGAAAGGACTTGGAATAAAACATAGAGTAGCTAGAAGCAGTTGTTTAATCTGGAGAAGAGGAGACTGCAGGGGAAAATGAGATGAAGGTAGGCAGAAGACAATTTATTCAATGTTTCCCCAGAGGACAGGACAAGAGGGAGATCTTGGCTGCTTAAGCAATCGTAGGTTGCATTTACAGAGGCATAGAATCAAGATCATATGAAGTGCTAGTAGCACATTGTGAGGTCTTGTAAGACCATTCTTGGAATATTGCATCCAGTTTTGGTTGCCACAATATAAAAAAGATGTTGAGACTCTGGAAACAATTCAGAGAAGAGCAAAAGGATGATTAGGGGACTGGAGACTAAAAAAAAATATGAAGAACAAGTTACAGGAATTGGGTACATCTAGTCTAGTGAAAAAAAAGGATTACAGGTGACATAGTAGCTGAGTTCTAATATTTGAGGGGCTGCTACAAACAAAGAGGATCAACCTATTTTCCAAAGCACCAGAAGGCAGGACAAGAAGCAATGGCTGTAAACTAATCAAAGAGAGAACCAACCTAGAATTAAGGAGAAATTTTCTGACAGTGAGAACAATTAGCCAGTGAAACAGCTTGCCTTCAGAAGTTGTGGGTGCTCCATCACTGGAGGTTTTTAAGAAGACATTGGACAGCCATTTGTCCAGAATAGTACAGGGTTTCCTGCTTGAGCAGGGGATTAGACTAGAACACAGGTCTGCAACCCACGGCTCCGGAGCCGCATGCGGCTCTTTCAGTCGTCTCCTGTGGCTCCCAGTCCTCTGCCATGTGCAGTCCAAAAAAAAAAGTGGGACTAAAAAAGTTCAACCAATCAATTCAAATATGCAGGGTAGGTGCATATCTCGCCTTGGCTCCACTCTTCAGTCAAACCCTGTTCTGCGCATGCGCGCATGTACGCGCATGTGCACACATTTTTTGCGGCTCCTAGTTTTTCCTTTTGTGAGGGAACCGGTTCCGAGTGGCTCTTTCACTGTTTCAGGTTGCTGATCCCTGGACTAGAAGACCTCCGTAGTCCCTTCCAATTCTGTTATTCTGTTGTCTCAGCTGGAGATAAAAAGGCATTTCCTAATAGTAGGAGCTAATCGAAAAAACTATTTCAGGAATTGGTGGACTCTTGGTTTAAAGTATTCAAACAAAAGGCTGGATAGCTGTCAGTTAGAGATGATGTATTAGATTCCTGAATTGGTTTATATGATTTTCAAGGTTCCTTCCTATCACTGTACTCTGTGATTCCACATTTTCTTAAAAAACAACAACACTATGTAGGGCTTACTAATTTTCTGAAACACTCAGAAAGCTGAATGTCATAATGACAAATAGATTTACATTTATTTTAAAAAAGAGTACAGCAGAACTAGATTGTTGGTTTACGTATTTATGCAGGTTGTTTATGAGCTTGAGTTTCAATGTAATAAAGTATTAACTACATAATAAGATTTGACTCAACTGTGAATTTAACCAGGAGTAAAGTTCTTTTAATTCAATCAGTCTTGTTTCTGAATAGATTAATATAGTGCAAAGTTCTATACAAGGCTTTACTATGTATACAGTAACTGAGATGCTGATCATTGTATTTCAGCAATATTGAGATAATCACTAGTCCTCCATCACTTTTGCATGTGGCTCCACATGCCCTCAAGTCAAGATTCCTGGTGACTGCCAGAACTAATCCCTGTAGTTTTCTTAGCAAGATTTCAAAAGGGGTATGCCATTGCCTCCTTTCTTAAGCTGAAAGAGAGTGACTGGCCCAAGATTATCCTCCTGGTTTTGTGCCCAAGATAGGATTGGAACTCAGTCTCCTGGTTTTTTTGCCTGTACCCTAACCAATGGCTCTCCCCACAAATTTTGCTGGGATACTTTTAAGATTATAAGGATATAAGAAACCTGCTGGATGAGGCCAAGGTCTAATCTTAAGCATGTTTTCACAGTGACCAATTTGATGCTTTTAGGTTGCTTGTAAGCAAGAGATAAGAATGTTTATGTATGTTCCATCCTTTACTTTATGTTTGAAAGAATAAAGGTAGCTCTAAGTATCAAGACTAGTAGTTCTTTTAAGGCAGGGGTGTCAAACTCAATTTCATTGAGGGCCGCATCAGTATTGTGGTTGCCCTCAAGGGGCTGGGTGAGTATGGCCAGGGTGGGTGTAGCCTATTGGGTGGGCGTGGCTAGAGTGCATATGGCCTACTGGGTGGGCATGGCTAGCTCTACATCGTTCACATCAAGGGTGCTTATGGGGGCCTGGACAGGAGTGGGACAGATCTGAGGGTCTCTGGCAAAAGGAGGGTCTCTGGGCCAGGGCCAAGGCAATGGGGGCTGTTCCTTCACTGTTTCCAGGATGGCTTTGCGGGCCGCATGAAACCACTTCATGGGCTGGATCTGGCCCCCGGGCCTTGTGTTTGACATGTCTGTTTTAAGGACATCATCATGTCCTATGGTAATTAATTTCTCAGGTTAAAACGTACCATTTTGTTAACCATTCATCAAGTTTAAAGAAATTCTTCTGGAGCTCTTTACAAAGTCTTTTATGTTTTACCAGCATGAACAATTTGCTATTCTCCCCAAACTTGGAAACCTTACAACCATACCCTATGTCAAAATGTACTGATGTACATTTTAAAAAATCAGTCCCAACATTGTCTATGACGGACTCTGCTTCTTCCTTATATCTATTAAGTAAATTGTCCATGTTTTCCTAGTTTTTGCTACTTTTTTAACCAGTTATCCATAAATGATTAGGCCTTTTCTTTCTATGACCACTAAGTTAACTCAAAGTCATTGATGAGAAACTTTGTCATTCTTTTGAAAATCCAAGCAAACTAGCCTTACAAAGTCACCTCCGTTCATGTGTCTATTGACATTCTCAAAAAAATTATAGAAGATTGTTGAGGCAGGATTATTTTTATAGAATCCATGCTGATTTTCCTTCAGCAAAGGATTATTCTTCTATGGGCTTATATTTGCTTCATTTACCATTTCTAGACATTTGCCCAGAACAGTTGTTAAGCTGAGACACCTATAATTATTCACATCTCCCCTGGATATATTCTGAAAACTGGTGTCATACCTTACAATCATTTGGTAACAAGTCTGATGTTAGGGTGAAATGACTGTTTTGGGGAGGGAATCAATCATATCTGAGCAATTTCATAATTAAGTTCCTTGTGATACTTCAGGTAGATGCTCTCAGGATCTGTAATAAGTGACCAACTATTCTTCCCTAATGTCCTAGACCTAGAATATTTTGTCATCTTAACTTAATTTATTTCTATTGTTCCCATTTTCTTTCTGGAAAATATGATGCAGATTCAGGTTCTTGTCCTACAACTTATGTTGTATGAATAGCTGGGGGGAAAATCATTCTGTTTACTTACAGATTCTCAATTTTTTTCAGTGTCCCATTCCCTTGAGCAGCCTTTTCGTTGTTCTTCTTTTTTAAATAAACAGAGTATTTATTGGGACATGGGGCTTTCAGAATACAAGGGCCATTCAAAAATAAACCTCAGTTTGGTTATCAATGAAAGACACTTGCAGATACAGAACTTTTATTATACACATTAGAAAACTACAACATTACATTACTTTTCAACATAATCATCATTCAAATTGAGGCACTTGTCATAATGTCTTATAAGGTTTGAAATTTCTTAGTAGTAGTCATTCAGTGCCAAATCTGGGCTATAGGGGTGGGGGGGATCAAAAACATCCCAATGGAACTGCTTCAAAAGTTCTTGGGTATGTCTAGTGGTGTGCAGGTGAGCATTATCGTGAACCAACACCACACTGGAAATGGTGCCATAGAAAATCCCGCCAAATATGAAGATGCCAAAGGAGTATTGGTAGTGAAGTTGATGGAGTGTGGTTCGACCATCAATTCAGAAGTCTACTGTGAAACATTATAAAAACTGAGAAGAAACATCCATAATAAGCATTGGGACATGCTGACTTCTGGTGTGGTATTGGTTCACAACAATGCTCATCCGCACACCACTAGACACACCCAAGAACTTTTGAAGAATTCCATTGGAATGTTTTTATACCCCCCCAGCCCATATTTGGCACCAAGTGACTACTACTAAGGAATTTCAAATCTTGTAAGATGTTATGACAAGTGCCTCAATTTGAATGGTGATTATATTGAAAAGTAATACAATGTTGTAGTTTTCTAATGTGTATAATAAAAGTTCTGTATCTGTGATTGTCTGTCATTGATAACCAAATGGAGGTTTATTTCCAAATTTATTTATTTATTTATTTATTTATTTATTTATTTATTTATTTATTTATTTATTTATTTATTATTGGGACTTATATGCCGCCCTATCTCCCGAAGGACTCAGGGCGGCTAACAACAATAACATATAATAAATACAGAAGTTAAGATAAAATTAAAATTAAAGGCCTCTGTACAATAAATTAAAATTAAAATTAAAATAAATTAAAAATTAGAGTTAAAAAATTAAAAACATAATTAAAATCCCTGTCAGTCCAGGTCAACCAGGTGGAAAAGGAGTGTTTTGAGGCCACGGCGAAAGGACTGGAGATCTTGGGTCATTCGAAGCTCATGGGGGAGCTGGTTCCAAAGGGCTGGTGCTCCCACAGAGAAGGCCCTCCCCCTGGGGGTTGCCAGCCGACATTGTCTAGCCGACGGTACCCTGAGGAGGCCTTCTCTGTGTGAGCGTACTGGGCGATGGGAATTCGTTCCTGGCAGCAGATGGTCCTACAAGTATCCTGGTCCTAAGCCATGTAGGGCTTTAAAGGTAAGTACCAGCACCTTAAATCTCACCCGGAGGGCAACCGGTAACCAATGCAGCTCACGCAGGAGGGGTGTAATATGGGAGTATCGGGGTGCTCCCGTCACTACCCGTGCAGCCGCATTCTGCACCAGCTGAAGACTCCGGGTGGTCTTTAAGGGCAGCCCCATGTAGAGAGCATTGCAGTAATCTATACGGGAGGTAACGAGTGCGTGGGTGACTGTGTGTAGGGCATCTCGGTCCAGAAAGGGGCATAACTGGTGTACCAGGTGAATCTGGGCAAATGCCCCCCTAGCCACAACTCCAATATGATCTTCAAAACTGAGTCGTGAATCCAGGAGGATGCCTAGATTGCATGCTCTATCAATGGGAGGTAACATCTCTCCTTCTATAACCAAAGATGGAACCTCTTGGACTAAACAAGATGCCAGTACGTAAAGCCACTCAGTCTTGGTTGGGTTGAGCCAGAGCCTGTTCTTTCCCATCCAAATCTGTACCGCTTCCAGGCAACGGGACATCACATCGAGGGCATCACTGGGTTGGTTCGGGGTGGAGATGAAAAGCTGGGTATCATCAGCATATTGATGATACCTCACCCTGAAGCCACGGATGATCTCTCCCAGCGGCTTCATATAGATGTTGAACAGGAGAGGTGAGAGTACCGACCCCTGAGGCACCTCACAACTAAGGGGCCTAGGGGTTGACCTCTGTCCCCCTGCCAACACCATCTGCGAACATCCTGAGAGGTAGGAGGAGAACCATTGCAGAACAGTGCCTCCCACTCCCAACCCCTCAAGACGACGCAGCAAGATACCGTGGTCGATGGTATCAAAAGCTGCTGAGAGATCTAATAGGACCAGGACAGAGGAATAACCCCTATCTCGGGCCCGCCACAGATCATTCACCAGCGTGACCAATGCCGTCTCCGTGCTATACCCGGGCCTGAAACCCAATTGGTACGGATCCAGATACTCAGTTTCCTCCAGAACCAAAGGGAGCTGCTGTGCCACCACGCTCTCAACGACCTTCGCAAGAAAGCGAAGGTTGGAGACAGGACGGAAGTTATTTAAAATAGCTGGGTCCAATGCAGGTTTCTTAAGGAGGGGCCTTACCACCGCCTCTTTCAAGGCAGCAGGGAAGTACCCTTCACTTAGTGAGGCATTGATAACTGCTAGGATCCAGCCTTGTGTAACCTCCCGAGAGGCATAGACCAGCCAGGAGGGACACGGGTCCAACAAACACGTGGCGGCACTTAATTTCCCCATGAAATTGCCCTTGTAGAATAGAATGACGGAGTTGAAAGGGATCTTGGAGGTCTTCTAGTCCAACCCCTGTTCAGGCAGGAAACCCTATACCATTTCAGACAATGGTTGTTCTATCTCTTCTTAAAAACATCCAGTATTGGAGCATTCACAACTTCTGGAGGCAAGTTATTCCACTGTTTAATTCTTCTGTGGAGCAACTTTCCTCCAGAAGTTGTGAATGCTCCAACACTGGAAGTTTTTAACAAGAGATTGGACACCCATTTCTCTGAAAGGGTATAGTGTTTCCTGCCTAACAGGGGTTGGACTAGAAAACCTACAAGTCCCTTCCAACTATATACATTTTGTCTTAAGAAGTTTATGAAGATTTATCAGCAATGAAATTCAGTTTCTATTCAGGTTAAAGTTTAAAGTTTATTATATTTGTATACCGCCCTTCTCCCAAAGGATTCATTTTTTTTACTTAGAACATATGGTATTTTTAAATAGGTCTCAAAATAGTATTCACTGTAATTGACAGATACACTTTTTATTTTAATACTTTTATTGTTTAAAAGCAAAAGATACAAAAATAAGATAAGGCAAAACAAAAATGCTAAATATAGATTACAAACATTAAAAAATATTTCCAGTAACACATTTCTCCTTTCCCTTCTATCTGTGTTCCCAACTGCTGAGCTCAATTTAGATACTGGTTCTGTACTAAGAGCATTAAAGATTTTTGCTGGTCTCTGTTTAAATCCTAGAAATCCAATTCCAGATGTCTAAAAACAGTTTGCTGCATATTGTGTTATATTTTGGGGAGCTGTTCCCGCTTGAATCTGGTTAAATGTCTATTAATATCAATTTTGCCATTGCAAGCATTCTTCAATTTTAGTCACCCAATCTGATACTGTCAGCAAGGTTTCTTTTTTCCAGTGTCAGACCAAGTTTGTTCTTGTAGCTTTCAGCATATATCCGAGCAAATTGTGATATATTTCATTTGTGTTTTCTGAAATTATATCTGATAAAAATATCTATGGTTTTGTTTCAATTTTATTTTTAAGATTTTTGAAGATTTGATGTACATATTTCCAATACTTTTGAGATTTTTTTTAACATAACACTACATATGATAAAATCCTTCTTTGGTGAGGTTTCCAACATTTGCTGTCATATACTTCATTTATCATGACAAATGATAATGATGATGATATCCATTCAGTCATGTCTAGCTCTTGGCAGTTTTGTGGTCTAGTTTTCTCCACATTTTTCGATCTTGCACTGCTTCTTTGAGTCGTTCTAATGTCTCCATGGTGTCATCTTCAATGGTGTCCATGTTCTTTGGCAGCCTGGTTTCCCTTTATCACTAACCCTTCCAAAAACAATTGCTTTCTCCAGTAAACAGGGTTATATACCATCTGTAAAACATTTTTATACCAATTTTCTCTTAAGTTATAACTTGGAGGAAATGCTATTGATTTTTCCCCATAATTTTTCCCTCTGATACTTTATGATTGCTTCTTTGAAGATTTGCACCCATTTTGCCACATAAATATCACAGTAATTATTTGTAAATATGTCCTGATTTTGTGCAAGTCTTTCAAATTCTGTTACCTTTCTCAAAGTCTCTCCTTTTCTTAAGATTGGTTTCTATTTTTCTAAGTTTTGAACCTACATTAACCTTCAATGTTCCTTCCTTCATTAGACAATACTTATTGTGTCTTTAGTATGTTTCCTGAATCCAGATATATTATATTGGTATATGTAATTAAATCTTTTTACTATAAATTTACTTAAAATAATAACATTGAACTATGATGGTAATTGTAAGTTTGCAAAATTTATCCTTGCTTTTACATACATTCGTAATTTTTAAATAAACTTTGTTTATAAGTGTCTCTGCAGATTTTTTTAAAAAAATTGTTACTTTCCACCATAAATACCTAAGAGGTCCATTAGCTAAACCTATTCCTTCTATAAATTGATATTCTGCTATTCAGAAATTTTATCCATTTTGTTACCCATAATAGACATTTGTTCTTTAACTAGATTAGGAAATGCTAGTTCACCTCTTTTTTCTGAGTTTTGCACTTTTTAAAATCGTTTTCTTCTTTTTTCCTACTCCAGACTACAAATTGTACATTGCCAGTCCTCAGATTTCTGTCTGAAATTTGAGCTGGTGTCTTTTGGAATAGAAAATTTATCTTGGGTTGTGTATTCAGTGTTATTATGATGATGAGACTCTAGCCAAGAAAATTTAAATCTTTTCCACCTTTTCCATTTTCAAGATCATTTAAGGCAGACATGTCAAACACAAGGCCTGGGGGCTGGATCCGGCCTGTGAAGTGGTTTCATGTGGCCCATGAAGCCATCCTGGAAACAGTGAGGGAACGGCCCCCACTGCCTTGGCCCTGGCCCAGAGACCCTCCTTCTGCCAGAGACCCTCAGATCTGTCCCACTCCTGCCCAGGCCCCCATAGGCACCCTTGATGCAAACAATGTAGAGCTGGCCATGCCCACCCAGTAGGCCATACACAGTCTAGCCACACCCACCCAGTAAGCCACACCCATCCTGGCCATACCTACCTGGCCCCTTGAGGGCAACCGCAATGCTGATGCGGCCCTCAATGAAATTGAGTTTGACAACCCTGATTTAAGGTCTCTCCATAATTTGGTGTAATTATTTTAAAATATCTTTTTCTTATATCCAATCGAGTAGAGCCCTAGTTATTTCACTACATCTTTTGTTATCTCACAGCCAGTTTGCTTTTTTTTTTACAATGTTGTCTTTTTCAGAGAACAAATGCTTTGTTACTATCTTAGAGGGTTTTTTCATTAATATTATATCCAGAAAGTCTTTATTTGCATCA
This sequence comes from Vipera ursinii, assembly GCF_947247035.1. Taxonomy (NCBI): domain Eukaryota; kingdom Metazoa; phylum Chordata; class Lepidosauria; order Squamata; family Viperidae; genus Vipera; species Vipera ursinii. The sequence continues at coordinate 101,452,931 of NC_139513.1, read as the reverse complement.
GCTACTGCACTGAGACTTCTGGTTCTGTAACTGTTATTAGTGCTCTGTCTTCTGCACAGCATGTCATCTTGCATTGCACTCCTTGAAATTTATCCCAATTATTTGTTCTCTTTTTGGATTCTATGACTTCCAAAGTTCACATACTAAAGAGAGAGTGAAGCCCCTATCCTTGTGCCTTACATATTGAAAAGGTTGCAGAAAGTGTTCCATTTGCTGTAATCTGTGCTATTTGCAGTTGTAAATTTTTCTCAGAGATTATTTTATCTAGAATCTCCATGAGAAATATCCATTTCAAAATCTTTTCAATATCTAAAAATATTACTGCTACTTTCTTTTTCTTAATGTTGATATATGCTAGTAGTAGGTGTATAGTAAATATGCTGTTGTCTGTCTGTCTATGATCTATCTATCTATGATCTATCTGTCTGTCTGTCTTTCTGTCTGTCTGTCTATCTTTATCTTTCTATCATCTATTAACCTGTTTGATCTGTGCATATATATTTCAGGTATGCAATATGTTAGCTCAGCTAATATAGGGGTAAATATCTTGCAATCAACACTCAATAAAATAATTGGCACATGACTAAGCATTCTTCAGGTCTTTCTGTTTCTTTGTGATAGTTAGCTGTGATTCTTCTCAGGTCTTTGATATTGTTTTTCTTATTTGAATTTAATTAATCATGTCCAATAATGATAATTCTTGTTCCTTCTTTAACTTTTTGTAACATTGGGCCATCAAACCATTTCTTCCTAGCGCCTTTCCAGTTTTGATTTTCTTTATTGCTCATTTGAAATCTTGAGTACTGTAGATTAATTCAGTATTTATCTATGTTATTTAGTGATTTCTATAAATTCTGAGTATTTGATGTATATATGGCATACCTGCAGTTATAACTAATACCTGGGAAGCAAAATCAATAAACCAGAAAAAAAGTGAAACAATGCACCACCAATGTGAGTGATTAGGTTGCAAAACAATATCAACACACTTAAGTCAGATGCAAATAAACTAGAACAGATTAAAAGAATATGAAGAAGAAAGGCTGAAGAACAAGAAGACCAAACAATACCTGATCAAGAAACATCACCTAGAAACAAAGAAGATCAATGAAGCACTAAAAATAATATAGTAGCAAACAGCAAGTCAAGAAAATCAATATAGTAGCAAATAACCAAGCCAAGATCAGCAGATACAAAGCTCAAATTTCAACTATAGGCAGAATCTTCAGTTTCAATTGAATCAGAAACATTTTACCAATCCATCAATGGAGAGACTGCAATGAACCAGTCAAGTTCTTTGTCAGTTTTACCTGACAAAGAAGAAATAGATAATCAAGTGCGTAAAGATAACAAGAGTTACTGTAGTAGAAACATCAAAAGTTTTGAAGACATAGTTTTCAGATTGTTGTGATAGCTGGGGCAGGTTATCATCCAGAGAGGAATTGTTCAAGGAGATTCAGTATCACCACTACTGTTTGTCATTGTACTGATATCTCTGTCAACAAATCATGCCATGGCTATAAAACATTAAAAACATTTGCCACTATCTTACCTACCACCTTTACATGAATGGTTTGAAGCTGTATGGAAAAACACCATCTGAAAAAGAATCACTGCTCAGTATTGTTTGTATATAAAGCAATGGAGTTTGAACTGGACAAATGTGTCATGCTCACCATTACACAGGGAAAAGTAGTACAGCCTGAATGAATCAAGATGCTCTGTGGATAGAATATCAAGAATCTGAATGAAGAAGATCATTGCAGATACTTGGACATCCTTCAAGCACACTGATCTTAAGAAGAAGGTTAGTAATTGATGTATTATGACACTGAAGATCTTAAAGTCCAAATTAAATGGAGGAAAACTAGTCAAGGCAATTAACACCTAGCCAATTCCAGTCATTAGATCCATACCTGGAATAGTGGACTGGTTCAAACAGAACTAGAACCCCAGATAATGACAGTCAATCATGCCCTTCATCCATACAGCAACATTGATGGACTGCATAACTGCAAAACATACCAGATTTACAGTAACTGTGGTAGAAAAGAAGAAAGTATAAATAATTGATGTGGCAGGAAATACAATAGACAAGAAAAACTTGAAGAAGTTTGGTACAAAATGTAAGTAGAACTGTTAGGAAATAGTAACCATAATGTTGGTAAGTTTAATAGACTTGCAAGTGGGAATACAGGCACATTTAACTATAGGAAGGAAATTTTTCAAACATTAGGGGACTGGTAGAAGAGAGGCATACAGGAAAAGGAGAAGAGACAAATCTCTTGATAATCCTTCAAACATATTAAAAACTACAAAACTGAGGAAATGTATAAAAAGGATTAACCAAGTACAGAAAGTGGCTGGCTTGATATTCTAGACAGCCCAGAATCCTGTAAAAGTTTAAAAAAAAAAGGAATTATTTCAGGAAACAGAAAGCAAACAAGAGAATAAAAAGGAACACAAATTGTGCTGGAAGAACTGAAAGGTGAAGAGAGAGAATTTGAGGGATGTATATCCCCCACAGAGGAAACAATACAAAGCATTTTAAATACATATATTCGAAGCAGAAAATAGCCAGAGTTGGGATGTTAGAATTAAAGGGATGGGATGGGAGCAATGACCCCTTGCTCTCTGCTATGAAATTTGTGGTATTTTTCTTAATTTCTAAGCCTACAGGCCACGAATTAATCTAAGAAAGGATAGCCAAGGGATGCTTGGTTTCTCCTAGACCATTTTTTGTCATTTAGCACACACACACACACACACACAAACACACACACAAACCAACACACGAAACACACCCCCAGACACAAACAAAAACATATACAAATACATAGAGAGAGAGGGAAAGGGAGGGAGGTAGTTTTGCAAAGGCAACTTCCAATGCTTGATGTTTCCAACTCTCTCAGTCTCTCCCACTTCTCAGCTTTTCTTTTGTCTTCAGCAGAAAGGTTTAAGAAATCTTTAAAAGAACCAAAATTGGATTATCATTTATCTGCACTAAATATTACAGTGACAGCTAGTTTCCTGTACTATAAATTTTATAATCATTATTGAACCACTTTGCCCAATGGTTCCCATGTGAAAAAGGAGGAGAGGGAGAATGGATCTGACGTCAACAGTATCAGCAGTATTGTGATAAGACAAGTGTTTCTCTTTAAAAAGAAAAATGTTAGTGAAAATGAGATCCGGAATGGAAAACACTTACAAAACAGATTCTGTTCAGTTCAGGCAGTGGTTAGATTTGGATTTGGATTAGTAACACCTTTTGTTACCTAGGAGTAAGTTGCAGGTTTTAACTAGCTGCTTCTGTAAATTCCGGTGATTCATAGAAAAGCCGAGCAAAAGAAAGTTTGGTGTAAGTAGTTGACTTTGAACATTCTGGATTTCTGTAACATGTCTGTAGTATCACACTTCAATTCTTTTTCTCACCCTGCAACTGCAAGTTATAAGAAGGTCCATTAGATGAGACCAAACGATATATTTTAAATTGGCATATTCCAATGTGAGAACAATTACAATAAACAATGAAAAAATGGAGGATGTGACAGCTAATCTAAAAAGAGAGATGGAAGATATGAGAGGAAATATATATGAACACTGCAGTTGGATGAAATATTAATTATATGTTTCTGTTAACTCAGTTAGCTTGCTGTTCTCAAACATTCCTTGGAAAAGATTAAACAAAGCAGTTTGCTTCCTCAGTTTCTGACTGATTTCTATATTGCTACTGCTGCTTTTTCAGTATGCCAAACTGCTTTGGAATAGCATGATTTTGTCATATCAACTGATTACTTACTAGGGAGATACAGCAGAAGCAGGCAAAAATATTATTAATGCTACACTGAGCATGCCTATAAGGAATATCCACTTGATGGGGGGGAGGGGAGTGAAAATAAAATAAAGATAATAGTCATGACCAAAGTGATACCCTTTTGTATATGCAGTGTTATCACATACAAAAGGGACAAGGCTTCTATCACACAACTATCACCACCATCTTAATGTTTTGGGGCCTCCTGCAGTTTGGCTCTTCTGGCCCTCTCTGGCCTTCTCTATACTATAAGTCATCCCCTTAAGTCTTAAATCCTTTCCCAACGTGGAAAACAGCAGAATAAGAAAAAGAGTTTGACACAAACACATGCTTCTGGAATTGGGGACAGAGTCAAGAGAGGAAACAGCCTGGAGTCATTACATTCAAATGAGTAGTCCATGTCCAGCCCCTCACTCCTCCCCTCCTTTTAAATGTCATTAACTCTTATCTAGCACCAATTTGGTGCTGTTAGTTGACTAGCTTCAACTAGGCATAAGCAATAAATCAGCTTAACTGGAACGTAATGTGTGGGCCTGATTCTTCATCCTGACATTATCCTCTCTTTTTTATTGCATCAATGACAGATTCATTTTATTACATCAATGTCAGAGGGACAGTACTGATACAATACCAACCTTAGCTCTTCAAAAAAAATTGCCTTGCTCCAAAAATGTTTTATCTAGGGTTGAAATATTTCTCTCCACCAGTACCTGCTGCTATGATCATCACTAATCAACTTTAATCAACTTTCTGCTACTTATCTGCCTTAAACTGGCATCTACATCCAGTCAAGCCAATAAATATATCTGTAGATAATATTAAATTTCCCTATTTTATACAGAGAAAACAAGTGAAAGTAGTTGTGAAAAATCAGATAAGTACCGCAAGGCTAAATGAGCAAATACATACAAGACCCTAACTATAGTGTGGACATGTAATTGTCTTAAGATTTTCTTCAAAAATAATTCATAGAAAGTATATTATGTCATGGGCTATGGGGAAGATATGGGATTATGTTCCCAGTGAAAAGATGGGCAATAGCAGACCAGAGCATCTTCAAGTTCCTGAACTCCTCCAGAATTGTTGAATGGTTGATTTACAATTTAAAACTTACAGGCTATCTCTGTAACTGTTATTTATTGTTACCTTTCAGAAGGAAAATACTATCAATGGCACTTGATTCTTTTTGTTATTATTTATTTATTTAATTTCTTTGCCACACATCTCGCTGCAAGGTGACTCTGGGCAGCCTACAATATTAAAATGAAATGAGAGAGAGAGAGAGAGAGAGATCAATCTATGTATAAAATCACATTATAATTACAATAAAATACAAGATATAACTAAATGGGGAGGAAAAGAAAAGAAAAGAATATTCGGGGGGAGAGGAACTGCTATTAGTCAATCATCCACATTCAGTATGATATTTCCTTCATTGGGACCCCAGGCCAACTGACAGTACCAGTATTTCAGGCTCTTATAGAATGTCAGAAGGGTAGTAGCCAATCTCACCTGAGAGTGGCAAAATGTTCCAAAGGGCTGAGGCCATTTCACAGGAAGGTTCACAAATATTGAGGGCAATGCTTCCAACAAAGCATTTTTAAAAAGTGTCTTGTTTGATCTCTAAGGTGATCTATAAAAACACCCATAGCCTCTCTTTCAATTCCTCTCTCAGTTATTAGCCTCACTTTACATTGAGAGGCAAATAAAGTTCCCTTACAGAAGTCTGATTTCAGACTGGTATTACTGCTAATGCAGGGATAGTAAAATTTTCAGCCAGTCAGATTGCCAACCATTAGCAGATTTAATGTGATCTTGCTGAATAAGTTTAAAATCGAGAAGCATTTCTGCTGTCTAAGAGATCCATAACAGTTTATGACTTTTGATGGACATTTACATACACATTCACAAAGTGACCTTTGCTGAATAGAATCAACATTCTCATCATAAGGGAATGGGTTTCTTTTTAATGTCAATGTCCCTAACTAATAAATGGGTTTGAGGTTCATTGCCTTGTTAAGATGTAGCAGAAAACATTAGCAAATAGCACATATGGGAGAGTAATATGCTGGCAGCCAAGCAGGGATCCTGAGATGGTATTCCATCCTTTTATTATGCCTTTCATGGAATGATCAAAGAGTCACAGATCTCATAGCTGCACAAATTGTATTGTTTGTGAAGAGCTTCATTAGAAACAAAATATGCACAATGACAACAAGTAGAAAATCAATTACACCAAAATATTATTTTCAACATATAAACAATCATAGAAATAGGAATTATAAGTCCTAAATTTGGGTTTTTTTTAATTTTCACAAAAAAGGGGGAGAACTCAATCCCAATCCTTGTCCTCAACCTGATTTCCTGGATAAAAGGCCTGGCCAGGAGTCCTTGTGTGGAATAGTGCTATAGCAAAATCATTGTGAAACCATTTCACCTGCACAGGTTTGGGAAACCTAGTTGTTAGTCTATATGTCCACTTGATGATGCACACTTTGAAGTAAGTGTGCTAATAAGAGGTGGTCTTAGATAACAATTGGATCATCTCTTATTAGCAACTGGCTATCTGTTTAGGATGATTCTCTATATTCGGCTGTTTTTTCCCCAACGGGCATCAGGTTTTAAGTTTTATTCTTGAGAATATGGATATGGATATCCTGGATATGGGGGTGGGGGAGAGTCCTTTAATTTTTGTCAGGGTTTTAACTATCTCTGTACAGAGGGGTGAAAGACACAGACACATTTTCTCAGTCATCAGCACTAAATCATAGCAGCTTCACTCTGAAACTTTCCTGTGTTGTTATTGCTTTTTTTTTAATTTCCAGGTTCATGCAGAGTGGGTGGAAGGTTCCCATCTCTTAATTATTATAGCACTTGTTCCACATTCTGCACTTGTTGAGTGTCCTTGGAGCTGATGATCAGGAGGCAAAGCAAATAGTTTAGCAATAGCTCTGAAAGGAGGCATTCTGCCCAGAAAGAAGTGTCATCTCATGAAAGAATAGATTGGGAAGTAATACACGTTGGAAAGCGGAAGGCAATGGGAGGGGTGGTTTAAAAAGAGAAACTCTGTCGGACTATGATAGACTTGAACACTTTAATTGTGTGACTGGTCCCATTTCTTATTTCTCTCTTTCCCTGTTTCTTTTAATGAATAAGATGATTACTTCTTTTATCTCTTGAGACCATTTACCTTCAGGATTCTGATTGCCATTGCAGCTTTATCCATGAATATTCAGATTAAATGTATAGTCAGAATGGCATTAATCATTTTATTTATGTATTTATTTTTACATTTCAGTGACTATGTTAAGCCAGCACTACTTCCTTTACAGATTAGTGAGAGCAAAGATATAGGTGGTCCTCAATGTACCACCACAGTTCAGGCCAAAATTTCTGTTGCTAAGTGAGACATTTGTTAAGTGAATTTTGCCCCATTTTATGACCTTTCTTGCCACATGGTTAAGTGATTCGCTGAAGTTATTCAGTAACAGGGTTAACTGAATCTGGCTTCCCAATTGAGTTTGCCTGTCATGAAGTCACAAAAGGTGATCACCTGACCTCAGGAAACTGCAACAGTCAAAAATATAGGTCGGTTGCCAAGTGTCTAAATTTTGATCACGTGAGGTTGGGCATGCTGCAATGGCTGTAAGTGTGAAAAATGGTTATAACTCACTTCTTTCGGTACCATGGTAACTTCAAATGGTCATTAAATGAATTGTTGTAAGTTGAGAACTACATGTAGGCATTGTGGTGAAATGTTAACCGTATGCAGGCTGCAGAAATCCAGATAGCTACTACAACAGGAACAATTCTTGATCATGTAGATTACTACCCAGAAAATAATGCAATGAGCATAAAGATTAGGTGGGAGATTTTACTTTTAATCTATGAATGACACTTGAGCCAATGGATTGTTTTATCCTTCCTTATTTTGATATGAACATGATTACTTCTGAATCATCACAAAAAGCTACCTTTTGCTGTTGGTAGTGCTTTATAACATATACTCTGAAAATTAAGTATCTGTAAATTTAAATCCAGTCTAATTTAATGATCACTAATCATTACCTCAATAAGGAAATCGGCATTTGATAAAGTGAAAGACAGGGCTTGTTTCATGTTTTCTACCATATCCTTTAGAAAATATAAATTTAGGTCTGTTTATATTGCAAGCAGTTTATTTTTAAAATGTATATAGTTATCTAAAATAACAAGAATGATCGTGCATTGTAGTACTTTTTTATTTAAATTACCCCTATTCACTATTAATTTATGCAGTGACATACAGTAGTTGCTCAAAGCCATAAAGTGGCTTCATCCATGAGGAAGTTCCATCATATTTATAAAAAAATAGCAAGATGTTATGTTAAATAGTTATTTAAAGGTAATGGAAACAAAATATAACTATTAGAAGAAACCATAATCTCATATTGAAAGCCTTTAAAAATCTATATACTACTAAAACTCTCATGCCTTTGTCTCTAGCCTTTAATTGGATGAAATGAGGCACCATAGGGCAAAAATTTTTTTGAAACAAGGTACCTCAAATAGCACTTAGCAATAGCAATACAACTTAGATTGATATACCACTTCATAGTGCTTTACAGCCCTCTCTAAGCAGATTACAGAGTATTGGCCCCAACAATCTGGGTCCACATTTTCCCAACCTCAGAAGGATGGAAGGCTGAGTCAACCATGAGCAGTTCAGAATTGAACTCCTGGAATGAGCTGTACTGCACTCTAACCATTATGTCACCACAGCTCAATTATAGAATAAGCTAATTTACAGAATGTGTCCCAAATCTGAAACCCATGACTCCTGTGGGATTTCACAAATTTGTGGCCACTTCAATGCTGCCACATCACCCCCTGGGGGTTCAGTAGATCAGGGTGATCTTATCTCTCTGAAGGCTGGGCAGACTGGCCTCTCTGGTCTCTGGAAATCAGTTAGATCAGTCCCACACTGACTTTTGAAGGCCAGGTTTTCCCATCAGCCACCAGAGAGTAGTGAGCAACAATCTAGCTAGCAGAAGTCATACCCATTCCCACTATTATTTTGTTTACGGTTATTTTGTTTCTTTGTTTAAGTAAAGAAATATCTCTGAATTGCTGACCCCATGGCTCACAGTTGGCAAGAAAGACTACAAACCATTTTCACACACTCTCTTCTGCCTTCTACTTAGACAACTTCAAATAAATGAAGTCCTTTAGAGCAACACCGCCACCTGATATAGTCCTTAGCTTTCTTTTTGGGTGTACAGTAATGTTGTCTAATGTGCCTACAGCATAGAATCTTCGTGCAAATCAGTATTACTTGAACTTATCTTCTTCCTTTCTTCAACCAGATGGCTGCCCTGATTTGTGCAATGGCAATGGGAGATGCACACTCGGTCAGAACAGCTGGCAGTGTGTCTGCCAGACCGGCTGGAGAGGGCCTGGATGCAATGTTGCTATGGAAACCTCCTGTGCTGATAACAAGGATAATGAGGGAGGTGAGCAAAAGTCTTCCAATTCCCAGCCTTGAAAGAACAGAGGGTTCATCATGAGTCATTTTATGACAGAAAGACCCCCTCTCCTATTATTGTCAAGAGTTGTTGTTACATTTCCATTGAGGCAAATGAGATGGATAAAGTAGTACTCTTGTGAGCAAAATAATGTGACCTGAAAGACTTATTTTAAATATAGGGCTTGATTCATTTCTGGCAAAGCTCAGATTTGGAGGCTAGAATTCTCACAAGGCATTTGTGTGGTTTAGAATTTCAAGTCTCAATGCTCCTTCAGATATACCCTCTGTGTGACTTACACTTGCAAAAGTACCAGCATACATTGTAGATTATTCAAGCAAAGGCACAGATGACTAAGCAGGAAACTTTCCAAGGTATTGTTAACTGTCAGCTATGGGCAAATACAAGAGAATTCTGGACAAAGGTAATACTTGTATTTTATCAACATCAATTCACAAAGCAGAAAGTGCTAAATGGAACAGAATAGTGGAATTCATGTTACTGGCTATGATATAAGAGTTTACTCTTCATTTTTTTAAAAAAATAACATGTTCATTAATAAAACAGAGTTCTGTCTCAGTATTGATATACATTGTCCTGAAGATCATATATGCTGGAAGAAATTTAGCCAGTAATAAGTTGAAAATAGTTTTAATATAAAATATACCTCTGACTTCAAATGCTATAGCTATTTGTTTTAACACATTCACCAGTCACATATTTTTATGTATTACATTGTTTTCAATCTATATGTGTGTGTGTGTGTTTTCTTCCACATGTGTTTTTATCCATCATGCAGAATCAGTTCCCAAGGATTTAGCTTCAGATATATTGAATAATATTTGAAGAACTCGTTTTTATTAATAGTTTAACATTCAACCAAGAACCTTTCCCAACATTTAAAGCTAATTGTCACGTTGTTTACTTGAGTGTTTCTTGCATTCTTTGGCCTGTTGACCCTAGGGACCTATTCATATGAGGGTTCAGCATTAGTGTGAAAATAGAACCAGATGACTGGAATGTCATGGTGTCAACAGCACTGGAAAACTTAAGTGCCTTTTTTTTCCTAATCAGTTGTAATATAGTTGAACTTTCTGCAAACTATTGTGGGATAAAGGGGAGGTGGATTGTTTTGTTTTTGAGATTCATTGAGAAGTATACAAAGGTAAATAATATTTTGGTATGTTGTTTTTGTTGTTGTTGTTGTTAGTTGCGAAGTCGTGTCCGACCCATCGCGACCCTATGGACAATGTTCCTCCAGGCTTTCCTGTCCTCTGCCATCTTCTGGGCTCCATTTAAGCTCACGCCTACTGCTTCAGTGACTCCATCCAGCCACCTCATTCTCTGTCGTCCCCTTCTTCTATTGCCCTCAATCTTTCCCAGCATTAGGCTCTTCTCCAGTGAGTCCTTCCTCCTCATTAGGTGGCCAAAGTATTTGAGTTTTAGCTTCAGGATCTGGCCTTCTAAAGAGCAGTCAGGGTTGATCTCCTCTAGGACTGACCGGTTTGATCGCCTTGCAGTCCAAGGGACTCGCAGGAGTCTTCTCCAGCACCAGAGTTCAAAGGCCTCAATTCTTTTGCGCTCAGCCTTTCTTATGGTCCAACTTTCACTGCCATACATTGCAACTGGGAAGACCATAGCCTTGACTATACGCACTTTTGTTGACAGGGTGATGTCTCTGCTTTTTAGTGTGCTGTCTAGATTTGCCATGGCTTTCCTCCCCAGGAGCAAGCGTCTTTTAATTTCTTGGCTGCAGTCCCCATCTGCAGTGATCTTGGAGCCCAGGAAAATAAAATCTGTCACTACCTCCATTTCTTCCCCATCTATTTGCCAGGAATTGAGAGGGCCGGATGCCATGATCTTGGTTTTCTTAATGTTTAGTTTCAACCCAACTTTTGCACTCTCCTTCTTCACTCGCAACAAGAGACTCTTCAGTTCCTCTTCACTTTCTGCCATTAGAGTGGTATCATCTGCGTATCTTAGGTTGTTGATATTTCTTCCAGCAATCTTAATTCCATCTTTTGATTCATCTAGCCCTGCCTTTCTCATGATGTGCTCTGCATATAAGTTAAATAGGCAAGGCGACAGTATACAGCCTTGCCGGACTCCTTTCCCAATTTGGAACCAATCAGTGGTTCCGTGTCCAGTTCTCACTGTTGCTTCTTGGCCCGCATATAGGTTTCTCAAGAGACAAATAAGATGTTCTGGTACTCCCATCTCTTTAAGAACTTGCCACAGTTTGTTATGATCCACACAATCAAAGGCTTTAGCATAGTCAATGAAGCAGAAGTAGATGTTTTTCTGGAACTCTCTAGCTTTCTCCATGATCCAGCGTATGTTGGCTATTTGATCTCTAGTTCCTCTGCCTCTTCGAAATCCTGCCTGCACTTCTGGTAGTTCTCGATCCACATACTGCTGGAGTCTAGCTTGTAGGATTTTAAGCATAACTTTACTAGCATGAGAAATGAGTGCAATGGTGCGATAGTTTGAACATTCTTTGGCACTGCCTTTCTTTGGAATTGGAATGTAAACTGATCTTTTCCAATCCTGTGGCCAATGTTGAGTTTTCCAAATTTGCTGGCAAATTGAGTGTAGCACTTTTACTGCATCGTCTTTTAAGATTTTGAATAGCTCAGCTGGAATACTGTCACCTCCACTAGCTTTGTTGTTGCTCAGCTTTTCTAAGGCCCACTTCACTTCACATTCTAGGATGTCTGGCTCGAGGTCAGTGACCACCTCATTGTGATTATCAGGGACGTTAAGCTCATTCTTGTATAGTTCTTCTGTGTAATTTTGCCATCTCTTCTTAATCTCTTCTGCCTCTGTTAGGTCCCTGCCATTTTGGTCCTTTATCATGCCCATTTTTGCATTGAACGTTCCCTTCATCTCTCCAATTTTCTTGAAAAGATCTCTGGTCCTCCCTATTCTATTGTTTTCTTCTATTTCTTTGCACTGTTCATTTAAGAAGGCATTCTTATCTCTTCTAGCTATTCTCTGGAATTCTGCATTCAATTGGGCGTATCTTTCTTTTTCTCCCTTGCCTTTTGCTTCCCTCCTTTCCTCAGCTATTTGCAAAGCTTCCTCAGACAGCCATTTTGCTTTCTTGCATTTCTTTTTCTTTGGGATGGTTTTGGTTGCTACCTGTTGTACAATGTCACGAACCTCTGTCCATAGTTCTTCAGGCACCCTGTCTATCAGATCTAATTCCTTAAATCTATTTGTCACCTCTACTGTATATTCAACGGGGATATGATTTAATTCATACCTGACTGGCCTGGTGCTTTTCCCTACTTTCTTCAGTTTAAGCCTAAACTTTGCAACAAGAAGCTCATGGTCTGAGCCACAGTCAGCTCCTGGTCTTGTTTTTACTGACTGTATAGAGCTTCTCCATCTTTGGCTGCAGAGCATATAGTCAATCTGATTTCTGTGTTGACCGTCTGGTGATGTCCATGTGTAGAGCCGTCTCTTGGGTTGTTGGAAAAGAGTGTTTGCTATGACCATCGTATTCTCTTTACAAAATTCTATCAGCCTGTGCCCTGCTTCATTTTGTACTCCAAGGCCAAACTTGCCTGTTATTCCGGTTATCTTTTGGCTTCCTACTTTAGCATTCCAATCCCCCATGATGATAAGGACATCATTTTTTGGTGTTAGTTCTATAAGGTGCTGTAGGGCTTCATAGAACCGGTCAATTTCATCCTCTTCAGCACCGGTGGTTGGGGCATAGACTTGGACTACTGTGATATTGAATGGTTTGCCTTGGATTCGAACTGAGATCATTCTGTCATTTTGAGGATTGTATCCCAGTATTGCTTTTCCTACTCTTTTATTGACTATGAAGGCTACTCCATTTCTTCTGAGGGATTCTTGCCCGCAGTAGTATACCTGATGGTCATCTGAATTAAATTCACCCATTCCTGTCCATTTTAGTTCACTGATACCTAAGATGTCAATGTTCAGTCTTGTCATCTCTTGTTTGACCACGTCCAGCTTGCCTTGATTCATGGATCTTACATTCCAGGTTCCTATGGAGAAAAAATCTTTACAGCATCGGACTTTCCTTTCACCACCAGACATATCCACAGCTGAGCATCCTTTCGGCTTTGGCCCAGTCGCTTCATTCTTTCTGGCGCTACTAGTACTAGCCCTCTGCTCTTCCCCAGTAGCATATTGGACGCCTTCCGACCTGAGGGGCTCATCTTCCAGCGTCATATCGTTTTGCCTTTTGGTACTGTCCATAGGGTTTTCATGGCAAAGATACTGGAGTGGGTTGCCATTTCCTTCTCCAGTGGATCACGTTTTGTCAGAACTCTCTGCTATGACCTGTCCGTCTTGGGTGGCCCTGCACGGCATAGCTCATAGCTTCATTGAATTACGCAAGCCCCTTCGCCACGACAAGGCAGTAATCCATGAAGGGGTATGTTGTTTTACAGAAAGCTAAATAACCTGAATTATAAAACTCTTTGCAAAACTTAGAGTTGCTACAGTTAAGTGCAGTAAAAACAGGAGAGGATAGAAGTAAACAGAACTTCTAATAAATTTTGCAAACTTAAGTAAAAATCTTGGCAAGTAGTTCAACAGGGAGCAAGAAACGGTCATTGTCTTATTGCCCGCATCCTGTATTTGTGGATAAACATGTAAAGAATGCTTTTTGTGATGTAAAAGGTGTGTTGGTTGAAGACAATATAAGTGTATTTCAGTATGCAGATTGTACTAATATATTATATTTTCTATTGAGGGTCTGCCTGACAAGGTGGCAAAATATAGGCAACCCTAGTTGATCACACACCCACACCAAAACAAGCAAGAACAGATATTATTACTCTTGCATGGGAAATTCCACAGCTGTATAGTAGACAGGAAAGTTTAAAAAATAGCCAATAAAATATGAAGTTGCCAAGGCTTGTGCTTAAATGAAAGGGAACTTTTTCTTTTAATAAACTTTTTATTTAGGATCTATTACCACCAAAATGAATTTAATTGTGGAGAAAAGTTTATTATGAGTATGCAAGATTTATTATGATGGAAGGGGGGGAGAGATAGCGAGTATTCCTGGGAGGAATAAGCAAAGAACATCAAGAGTGTAAGTAAGCCAAAACTACATACTCCCAGGCATGAAAGTCATTTGAAATCTCCAGAAAAAGCAACTAGTACCTATATCAGACAGCAGCAAATTAGAAAAATGCTGGAGGCAGACAATCACTTTAATGATAATGGTAAAGTATCATTTCATACTGTGCAAGGAAATAAAATTATAAATGACTCCTATATTTAACCAAGGAAATAGAATGGATAGATAATATCAAGTAATGAAAGCATCCTGAAGAAAGTCTATGTGGTTGCTAAAAGTTGACACAGAGATGATGGCTTTTTATGGATATCATTATTGTTGATGGTAGAAATTGTCTGAAACATCTGGAGGGCAAGATTGATTTTATTCACAAATGCTGTGAGATAAAGTTCATTTGTATAGTAGGAATCCATTCAGTTCCTTGATTTTTTTTTAAATATTGCGGATATATCCTAAAAATAGGTGCAATGCCTCTCAGCAAATAACAGAGATATGACATACAGAAACCACTGAGAATGTTTTTTTTTCTGATTTGTCATAAACAGAATGAAGTAGCATGCACACTTCCAGTTAAGATTTATAAACATATACTAATACAGTAACTTATTTAAAAAGAGAAAGAAAAATTCTTCTGAAGACTTTTATGAAAGGTTATATGAAGAATTTCTGTCAAAATCACCAACCAAATACCAGCCATGAAAAGGAACAATTCTGGTATGGTAAAAATTAAGAAATTGCAATGAAACTCCAGTTGCTATTTTGCAATTTTTGTACTTATTATCCTGAAAGCTCATTTTCAGTTATACTCACAAATTTATTTGAGCTACTTTAGTGTAGCAGTTAATGTGAAAGGAATAAATTATTGTATATTTTAAAAGTACAGGCCCATTTTATAATACCTTGCTGAAATTATTCGGATAGGATAGGATAGGATAGCATAGCGTAAGATAGGATAGGATAGGATAGGATAGGATAGGATAGGATAGGACTAAAGGATAATAGAGTAACACAGGAAACTGTGTTTATTTGTAAATAAACAAATAGGTTTTTTTTAAAAAAAGGTCCATTTTTTCCTATGCAAAATATCATTTTTTTAGTCTTATTGAAGCAGTTCTTTCTAAAGTTAAAGATATTGCTTCAGAAATGAAGTGACAGAAATCTTCCAACTTCTTATAGCAAAATTTTTACTTCTCTATTAATCTTCACTTTCTGTGACAACCCACCAGTGCTGAATTAAGAGTTTTTGCAACCCAACACTTGAAAGTTCTCTCTGTTCCTTGCTCCAGGCAACTGCTGTGATAACATGTTTACAAATCTTCCTCTGAGTTAAAAACTTTTTAAATGATTGTACAGTAGGATATCCTAGACCACAAATTCTCCATAATTCTATGGCTATTTGCAATTATCTGTTGTGAAAACACTGATGTTATTACACTTTTAAGAGAAAGCATTTTTGGGATGTAAAGAATTGTTTACTAGGTTTTTCTTCTTGCCTTAAAGCATACTGATTTCTCTATTTGTGGTACATTATGTTTTTATGGACAACCACTACAGTCTTACAGGAAGAAAAACTAAAGAGGTCTGAGTAAAAATGACCAACTAGATGAAACATTTTAGATATAAATGCTAGGACTAAATTAATATGGGAGCTGATTAATTTTTAAAATATTTATTGACATCTATCATAGTATGTTCAGAATTATGATCACCCTGTTTGTATTGAAGGCACTGTTGTAAGGCATTTCCAGATTGAAGGGCTTAGCCAGTGACATCACCATTGCCTAAGGGACACCATGGGGGCTCCTCTCATGTCCTCAGGAGCTGGACCGAACAACAGGAGCTCACCCCACCATGCAGCAGTACTCGGGTCTCAAACACAGGCTTGCTAACCTCCATCCCAGCATCCTAACCATGTGAGCCACTGATATGTCTGGATTATAACCATAGGAAATAAATCAGACTCAATAGAATCCCCAATCAATTCTACAGAGTGTCTATTTATTTTCTGCTTAAAAATAAAATATCAATCAGTGAAATTCCTGTATGACCAGGAAGAAAGTTCTTCACAGTCAAATATGTAATGTTTATTTTTCTTATCTTATAAGACATCAGTAAGTTGTTTCATTACTTACTGATTTTTATATATATACATGCATAGATATGCACACACAATTTGCACACATGTGTTTAAAGGGAATGGTTTTTCTAAAATATCTTTACCAAAGAAGTTTCCTAATTAAAAAAAAGGTTCTCCAGATGTTAGCTCTTTGTGAAAGCTTCATTCAAAGGTGTGGGTGTAATTATTTTTAAAAATGTTTGAAATCAATTAATTTAGTTTATGCAGAATGTTTTTAAAATTTAATCCCATTTTAATCAAATTCTCAGTAAATAATTGTTATGTGTATTTGATGGAGATTAAGGCTAGTTTATTCATAATTATATGACAAATTTTACACTCACAGGGTTTTGATTAAAATCTATAAATTTCACAAGATGGCACATGTAATTAAAACATCATAGACTTTATTCAGAGAGTTAAAGTATTTGGAAACAAGATTCACAGCCAAACAAGAGGTTTGAAGTGATTTTTAAGTATTCTTTTCCTCAATCCTACTTTTAGAGGTAATGGTTGAACTACTTGAAAGACTAGGGCTTATCTACAAATATGTAGCCCTCAATCCATTACTTAGCCCTATTTTTATTTGTTACAGTTATGATTCTTCTCAACATTAATAAGCAGCATTAAAATATATCTTAACTGGTTAACTTTATATCTGGAATAGCAGTGGGAGAAAAATAACAGCATTCTGGCCAAATTTGTCTCAAATCATACTGCAGAACACCATTTTGTCATTTATTATTTCAGTTTATAAATCAAATTTCTGCCCATGTCTGAAGTAATATGTAAGTAATAAAAAATAAGGTTTGAGGAAAACAACTAAAATTATGATCTAATGAGTCTTGTTATTCTCTAGGGACCTAAGATGTACCATACTTCCATTTCTCTCCCTTTCTCTATACTAAAATGTTGTTCACATGCCTGTAGTTTTCCTGTATTATTTTCTTCCCAAAAGATCCCCAACTAACTTTAAAACCATTAAGAGGATCTTGAATTTATTAATTAAATCATAAAGCCAAAACTGTGAAAACGAGTGCATAGGAATAAGTCTACACAGATAGCTTCTCTGTGAGGTTTTCAAAAACAGAGATACTATCTTGCTTTGACATTTGTGTGGTTTGGTGTTTGGTGAGGCAAAATATCACCACTAACCTGGTTCCTGGGTTATTGTAGTGGAGATTTCTGGATATATAAATGTGTTACGTTAACCATGTCTCACGAGCATAATACCACATCTCTACAGGACATGTCAGTCTTCAGCACCTTTTATCATCACCATTGTATAATGAGTACAGTGTCCTTAATGTCATATCAGAGCAATTGAAGAAGTTAAAAATCAAATCTTCTTGCTTTAATTTTGCCAAATATGGGGGCATCTTACCCAATACAATACTAGGTAGGTAATGATTGGAAACTGTTTTCCAGAGGTTTTTCTGTTCTCCTAGGAAATTTGAAGGATTGATTTTCTGCACATACAGTAATACAAACACGTGGGTAGTTGATTTGCCTGGAAAAGGAGGAATAGAACCTATCTTTCTCAGCATCCTGCGACGTGATTCAGGAGATGATATTCCACATTTTCTTCACAAGTCTTATTTATATCATTCCTTACCTTTTTCTCAAGGTAGCAATAGCAGCAATTAGCTACGGATAGATGCTTTAGTCCCAAAAGTACTCAGGCTACAAGTACATGAATAAGATAGAAAATGGATGTCCTTTTCCATTGGGTATATAATCCATTACTGTTTTCCCATGAACTATGAGAGAATACCAAGCACATTTCTGCTTTTTTTTTCCTTAGCAGTTGTCATTCAATTTGAGGAAAGGGCAATTTGCATTAGAAAATGTTTCAAAGAGTGGAACATAGCAAGAGTGGAGCGTGTGCGAAAATCTTGTATTTCAATGTACTCTCTCCAGCAGACTGCAACCTTTCTGGCTTTTATGCATTGTGCTTTCTTAGTAGCAATGCTATTGTTGCCCCTAATGGAAACTTCATTGCTTAAGATATTGTTAGAGAAATTCTGCTTCTGCTAAAAGAAATTGGACAGAAAATCTTATCCACTCAAAAACAAATTTCTCCACACATTTTGAAGGGTCTTTTGTGCCCAACTCCTGTAGGAACACTGTAAATTAAATGAATCAAAGTTAACATTAGCCCCAAAATGTTTGCCATAGATATGTTAATTTTGTGGCAGCTATAATTATTTTTGCTTTTTTTTACAAATTGATTTAATTACTTTTTTATTTATTTATTGAATTTATGTGCCACCCATCTTCTCCAGAGATGACTCTGGGTGGCTTATTAAAATTGCTACACATTAAACTAATAAAGCAAAAAAAAAGCCCAGTAATAAATACTGTTAAAAGTTGGGGAGGAGGAGAATACAAAATACAAAGGGAGAGTTGGGGTCTTTCCTATTCTAACAGCCCCCTCCAGAATGGGCACCCCCATTGAGGCCTAGGCCAGCAGGCAGAGCCAGATCTATATTTGCCTATATTAATTTAGGTTATATAAGTAGTCCTCAACTTATGACCAAAATTGAGCCCAAAATTTCTGATTTTAAGTGAGATATTTGTTAAGTGAGTTTTGACCACTTTTACAACCTTTCTTGTCATGGTTGTTAAGTGAAACACTGCAGTTGTTAAAGTTAGTAACCTGGTTGTTAAGTGAATCTGGTTTCCCCATTGACTTTTCTTGTCAGAAAATTGCAAAAGGGGATCACATGACCCCAGGACACTACAACCATCATAAATGTGAGTCAGTTGTCAAGCATCTGAATGTAAATCATATAACCATGGGGGTGCTGCAATGGTTGTAAGTGTGAAAAATGGTCATAAGTTACTTTTTTCAGTGTTGTTGTAACTTTGAATGGTCACTAAGCAAGTGGTTGTAAATTTAGGACTACCTGTATTTTATAATCTATATTAGGTTATGGGCTGGAGAATATGGTATTTCAATTGGTGAATTGTACCTTTTTTGTCTTCATCCAAATGCTGGTTGCTTCTTACAGATAAATCTCTAATGACCATAGCGATTTCCTTGTTCTCTTCTAACTTATTTCACAAATTAAGAATCCAAATAAATGTTCTTTCAGTGTAAATATCTTCTTATACAAAATAAGAGGAAATCAGAGGAAATCTATGCATATCTAACCAGCACAATATTGAACCCCATAAATTGGATATAGTTAACTCTTTTTTCTGACTAAGCTAGCAAAATAAGACAAAGAAGGTTTTTATGTCTCTAAATAATGGTTTCTTTGGGGGCAAGACAAGATTCACTTTGCAAAATAACATGTTTTCTGAGTAGAATGTTTGACCTGTTTCCTTAAGAATGTATGCTTTTAGTATTAAAAAACAAATCATCTTTAAAAAAAAGAGAGAAAAATATCTGGAGGGGAAAAAAAAAAAGAGAGAGAGAGAGAGAGAGAGAGAGAGAGAGAGAAATGACGGATCTTGCCCTCCTGCAATAATTATTTGGGCCAGCTTTGCTTTTATAGAATGGTGAATCCTGTGATCTGATATTTCATCAGGCTTGTGGCATTTAAGATAATGCAAGTATTTTGGAGCAGAAAAGCAAATCATGTAATTTAGCTTGCCTCATCAAGCTCTGCCACAGCAGGAGTTTCTAATTCAGCTCAGACAAAAGATTTATAAGGTTCTAAGTACAAATATCCACAATACCTCAGGAGGGGGGAAAAAGGCTCCCCTGAGCAAACACAATGGACCTGATGCTTGAAGTCATTTTTTAAAATTGCTACCATAATAAACAATTGAAATCTGTTATTGATAGTTTTAAATATATAAAAATACGGGTAGCATATGCAGAAAATCTGGTTCATACTGAGAGTCACTAAATCAGGAACTTGTTTTTCTAACTTGGGGAAAATATTCTGTACAATTAGTAATAATGGTTTGTATTTTCAAACTTCACAAGTTTGTTACCAACATTAATTTTATTGATTCTGGCAATGACTTTTTGAGTGAAAAACTGTAACCAGAATTTATCAAAATTGGCTTAGGAAATGCCCATAGCCCAATAGGCAAGCAGTGACATGTACAATGTTTTCACAGACAAAAGTCTAATGTTCTAAGTTAAATGTAGGTATTTGACTTCATTTTTAAGCAAACCAAACAGAAGTAGAGATGTAGAGAATATAAGGTATATGTCTTTTATTTTTCCAATATTGGTGCTTCTCCAAACTTGGTGATAAACCATCCAAAAGGCTTATAAGTGTGTGCTTGAGATTAAATGAGGATTAAGTGTGTGCAAATCCCACATAGCTTCTATGTAGATAATATGCATACATGGATGTTGTACTATACTTAACGATAAATCCATTCAGTGAAAATGTTCCTGCATATTTGTTTGCTTGTTTTTGTTTTGTTTTTAATTTTCCTTTGCTAAACTCTGATTGTAAGGGGAATTGAATGAAACCTATGAGTGAATGAAAAATGTGAGTGATTGAATGTATGCAAAATACACCAGAAATCAACTGATCTTCCCGTCTCATGCTTAAGTAGTGGCTTTGATTGTCTGCGCAACAGAGCATTTTTTTGACAGGCAGCTCCAAGTGACAGATACTGCTACCTTTGGATTGAAAGTTTATGTCAACCATCAATACTAGTGATGTTCATATCTTCGCTGTCTATTCCCTGAAATGAGAAGGTTGGGAAGAATCATTGTTGATTTGGCTGTACTCTAACATGCCATCTCCATCACCAGTAACTCATCCCTTAGTTGTCTGTAACTGAATCTTTATTAATTTCCAGTTAATTTGGGCTTGGCACTGTTAGTTTGAGCTATCAGAAGGAATTCTATAAATTTCTGGATCTCTTGCTACATAACAGTATTATTTCAGAAAGTCTATTTTAGAACCACTTATAGAATAGCCATTAATAAGGTGGACAATTTAAAAACCTATTAATAAACGATATTTATTTCAATATTTTTGTGCTGTCAGACATGTATATGCAGGAATTGTACCACAAGAAAATAATCACAATGCTATATATTATAAATGGCTAATTGTAACTAGGCCATAGAAGAAAATATTAATAATCAGTGCAAAGACAATTAAAACAAGTTCATTATATGCCTAAATTGCAACAGAGGCAGTAAATCTTTGATTTCTGAGAAGAATATCATACTAGAGAAAGACTTTCTGGTTGATGCCAACTGAATTCCCAAATATGTCTTCAAAAGAAGATCAAAAAATCAAGATAGCGAACACAACTCTGTGATCAAAGGCCCACCCCTTTCTTTGCCCATTGCTTATAAAGCAAAGGCAGGACTTTGATCAGACAGTTATCCTCTTGACTTAATCTAATCCCTGCTAATGGTCTGTCTGTCTGTCTGTCTGTCTGTCTCTCTCTCTCTCTCTCTCTCTCTCTCTATCTATCTATCTATCTGTCAGGACCCACCCCAAACCACGTCTTAGGAAGACAAAATTCTTGGAGTCAAATCTATTCCAAAAAGAATCTTTACTATGACACGCTTGGTTGTCGGAATGTGAGACAGGACTTAATATTATTCCACGAAGTAAACCCTTATAAAGAGTTCCTGGTTTAACCCCCCTTAACCCCATTTGGTCAGTCCCCCATCCTTTATCTCGTATCATCCCTTTCGTGGGAAAAAGGAACTTAGGACCTTTCATGTTTATTGCTCTCTTCCATGACACAACCCAAATGCTAGCCCCCCCTTTTGTTTCCCCAGTTCAAAAGGCTTCTCCTTTCCTTTGAAATGCCTAATACCGGTTCAATACACATCCATTCTCTTCTCTTTGGGAGATGGCAGAATCCATGGAATCCTCCTCACTGGGATGCTCAGTTCCTCCACCAGTGTTGGGCTGATGAGGCAGCGGATGCAGCCAGAGTCTATCAGAGCCTTTATTTCAATGGCTTTTGGTACAGAGGAAGCTAATATAGTCACTGTCTTAAGTATGGGTGGAAGAGGTCCACTTACCAATGGTTCTCCCTCTGAGCTGTCTTCCGAGGTGTCCACTGCCCCTGCGGTGTAGGCCGGAGTCCAATCCCAGGTTTTGGCAGGAATTGTGGACTCTACAGCCTCTGTCTCCTTCATGGAAGATTCTTTTGGGTTGCCTTGAGACTTCCCCAGATTTTTGGAAGATGATGCCTCTGTTTTGCGTGGAGGGGCTTTTGAACGACATTCTGCAGCACAGTGGCCCTCTCTCCCGCAATTGAAGCATCCCTTTGATTTTTTAGCTGTGGCCGGTGGGTTTTTCTCCTCACGTGTTTGCTCGAGTGGCAGGCGGCCCCATGATTTTCCTCTGCATTGTCTTTTCAATAGGTCTATTTCCACTTCCTCTGCCAGGACATACCAGTCGTCGAGATGGTAGGGGTCTCCTCGAGGCAGGCAAGCGTCATACAGGTCGTAGTTTAGACCATCTTTGAAATGGCTGAGGAGGATGTCTTCTGGCCAGTTCAGCTTGCTGGCGATGGCTCGGAATTCTTGGGTATATTCGGCCACTGTTCTCCTGCCCTGCCTCACTGTTTTGATTCTCTCCCGGGCCTTCCGGTCAGCCAAAGGGTCCTCGAATCATCGCCTCAAGGATGACATGAATCAGTTGAAGTCGTTGAGTTCTGGGGCATTGGAGTCATGCAGGTTCACCACCCAGTCTGCAGCCGTCCCGTCCAGGGCAGATTGCACAATTCGGATGCGCGTTTTGTCACTGGGGATGTCCCGTCCGTACTCTTCCATGTAGCTGAGGACTTGGGTTAGGAAAAATCCCAGTCGTGATGGCTCCCCCTTGAACTTTGCTTCCAGGGGCGGGAATCTTTGACTGGAGCGTTGTCTGCGCCGCAGAGTGTATCGCTCCTCATCTCGATCCCTGTCTGTGGGTCTGGGGAGGGTAGGTACCACTGAGTCAGCGGCTCTTGTTCCATTGGATGGCCCTGGGGTTTCAGGTGTTGGATCCCTTCCGTTACCCCTCCAGTTACGACCCCAGGTGTTGTGTCGGTTGCAGTTTCCAGCTCTTTCCTCCCTTAGTGACCTCAGGGTTGTTTTCATCAAGTCAATAGCTTTTTCCAGAATCCGCTCTTCCTCACTGGCGTGCAGGGAGTTCTCCATCTCTTGTTTCCATTACGGTTGGTGGTCGCTCTATCTCAGGGTCACTTCTCCCGAAGCCTTTTCCCACTCACTTTTCCTTCCAACGCCCATCGACCACCGGGATTTTCGTTCGTGCTGCTCCGCCATTTCCTCCCAGGAGTAATATGACGCTTTAGCTTCCCAATGTTTCTGGGAAATCAGCTGGGAGGAAGGCTCCTTCTCCGTGGGGCTTCCCTCCCTTCTTGCTTCATTGTCAGACATCATATTTATTTGCAAAGTCCCCCGGTAAGGTTCCTCTTCCCAGGTTGACTTTCAGTGCAAGTCCTGTCTAATGTCAGGACCCACCCCAAACCACGTCTTAGGAAGACAAAATTCTTGGAGTCAAATCTATTCCAAAAAGAATCTTTACTATGACATGCTTGGCTGTAGGAATACGAGACAGGACTTAATATTATTCCACGAAGTAAACCCTTATAAAAAGTTCCCGGTTTAACCCCCCTTAACCCCATTTGGTCAGTCCCCCATCCTTTATCTCGTATCATTCCTCTCGTGGGAAAAAGGAACTTAGGACCTTTCATGTTTATTGCTCTCTTCCGTGACACAAGCCAGATGCTAGCCCCCCCTTTTGTTTCCCCAGTTCAAAAGGCTTCTCCTTTCCTTTGAAATGCCCAATACCGGTTCAATACACATCCATTCTCTTCTCTTCGGGAGATGGCAGAATCCATGGAATAATGTTTAAAACATTCCATTTATGAATATGATATAAATGGATTCTGACACTATCCATCTATCTAATATATCTGATTAAATATGTCAGGACATGCTGCCAATTACTTCTTTTTGGTTCTTTCCTCAAGAAGCTAAAAGAACCATAACCAGGGTCTTTCCTACAATCCAAGCTTATCCTAAAATCCTATCTTGTCATGTTGTTGTTGAAGTTCCACAGATAGAACCTAAAGTTTGTACTTGTACCTACCTTTTTAGAGGAATAATAGATCAGAGTCCATGTTCTAATATAATACTAAACTTATTACCAACTTTCTGTTTGCTTTCTCTATTCCAAGACAAATTGTGGCAAAACAATTAGATGCTATTTACTGCCACTTTCTTAGGCAAAATGAAGTTATTAGAAATTCATTTATGAATTTGACTTACTACATTACATTTTTATTGAATATACTGATATCTGAATATATTCTGATAAGCTATTAGTGACATCCATAGTACCGTCCTAAAAATTATTTTGTGTAAGATTTCCTGTAGATTGCTTTGAAGAGTACTGTATTCCATACTATCTATCTGAAACCCAGTTTCTGTCTTGAATTACATATATATATATATATATATATATATATATATATATATATATATATATATATATATATATATATATAATATGTTTTTAGAAGAAAACAAATATAAATGTCTTGCTTGGATTAAACTACTGAATATTTATTTTAATTGATTTAGTTTAGTTTAGTTGATTCCCTGAAATGAAGTGTGCATGTAGTTAATTTCTTGACTGAAATTAAATAACACACTAAATTGGTGTGTTACTCTTTGTTTTCTGCCATCATAAATGGTAATAAATATTAACTTCTCCAAGAAAGCTGCCAAAATAAGCATTATAAAGCACTTTATAACCTAGGGCAACCATATCACTCTCTTGGCAACAATAAGGAGTGTTTCTTTTTTCCAAGATCCAGATTCTTGGCACTTCTCATTCTGAAAAACTATTTTTTATATATTTAGCTTGTAGATCCTTGATACATGATGATTTTGAAATATTTGGCTTGATCCAAATATTTTGTTTTTGTTTAAGGTTTTCCTTAAACTGTATGTTACTCTGTATGTGTTTATGTATGCTTGTACACAGAAAACATAAATGACTTACTTAAAAAGACATCTTGACCTATTATATGGATTATCCTTATTATTTTAAATATAAATATATGCTGATTTTACTTCACAGGTTCTAAAATTCACTAATATTTATTAAGATGCACTATAACTAAATTTTATTCAAAAATGATGTAAGAGTTTGATAACCACCATCAGATTTAAGAGTCAACTAACATTTTTATTCAGCATAAGATCAATAAATTAAATGTGCCTATTCTCCCGTAAACTCATCATTCCTTATTATGCACTGAAGATTATTCTTTGAAATGTATGTTATCACTTCAGCAAAAAAAAATTACTTAAATTTCATTGTTCATGAGCAATTCAACCATAATATCAGTGTATTTAAAGTATCAGATACAATTGTATGTGATGATGTGTGTGTAATTGATGGGTTTGTGAGTAGCATCGATAATTTTGTTCCACATTTCAACTGTTACTTAAAGAGTCACCTGATGCACATATGTTTATATAAGAAGTTCTGCCAAATTTAATAAGGCTTATTCCACAACACAACTTCTTAGGAGGATGCTTTGGGATTTATGGGGACTTCCTAACAAGCATGACTGGGATTCCAGGGAATAATCTAGAGGACATCCTATTAGGAAAGGCATTTTAGTAAATAAGTTTAGGATTTCAGATATTTTGTTATCTTAAATTTAATATTACTGACAGAATTAAAATATCTGTCTTGTAAAAATATTGATTTTCATAAAAAAAAAGCAAAATAACTCTTCTCTGGCTTCAGATTTTCTTTCCCTCTACACTTTAACACTGTGTCTTTTTTCTAGTTGAAGAAGATATCTGATTCTGTGCTTAACTCAAAAACTCTTTGCATGCTGGAAAAAAATGTAGGCTTTGTAAATTAATTAATATTAGCAAGCACTGTAACAGGGCAGAGAAGTAAAGGGAAAGCAGTTTCATGAAGATTCTTGCTACAGACTTACCTACAAAATCTAAAAAGTGTGTTTGTGTGTGTGTGTGTGTGTGTGTGTGTGTGTGTTTTTCCATTCAGTCTCCAGGTAGTGATATATAGGTTTCTCACTAGTGTTGAATGGAGAAATGTCTAGCCATCCGAAGTCCTGAACTGGCCCTTCAGAACAGTTTGATTGCCTTCTTGATTGTTTGCGAGATAACTCTAAGATTGGCAGTGACAGGGTAATTTACTGAAGATTGCAATGTCAGACTATATCCAAGGGGGCTTGCTGGCATGAAGATGTTATTCTCATGATTGACAGGCCACTGGGAGTTTGGTATGCCAATTTAAAGTTCATGGTGTTGTCCAAAGTGTACAGATGCTTCAGCCCATAATCATGCAGTTTGATGAGGTCATTATAGGCATAACATACTCTCACTCCTATAATAGCCAAAGCAAAGAAGTGTTCGTAGCTGGAACAGGTAAACACAAATGTGTAGAAAAGAGTAATTTTCTGCATCTTACCTTTGAATCCCTTACTTAACATATTGACAGGCTTTTCTTTTCTCCTACCTGCATGTACAAACTGAACAAACAATAAACCATTTTAAATGAATAATTACAAGCACCAGAAATAACAGTGTGTTGTGGGGGTAATGTCAAAGTTTTAATAGGAAAACCATCTTCAGTTATTATATGAGTCTAATGATTGTCTCACATTGATTATATAAAATGAGTAGAATCTGAAAAAAATATTCTACCTCCATGATGAAAAAGGACTTCCAGATTAGAGGGGATCACAAGTCACTGACCTTGAAATTAAAAATGAAATCTTAATTTGAAATAGTAAAATAACTTAGTGGTACATGAAATGAAAACCGAATGCTGTTAATGCCATTTCCTTTTTTTAAAAAAAGTCTCAAAGTGATCATGGGTGAATCTTGAACATGGCATAAGTCTTCAAAATACCTAATCAGATTCGTAGCTCATCAGACCCCAACATCCATCATCTATTTTTTTAGGAAAAGCTCACTCCATCATAAAGACATATGATAGATAATAATTTGTTAAATTTTCTGGATTGAGTATATTAAAACCTTTCAGATATGTTCCAGGGGAAACAGGTTTGAACAACCATCTTGTCATTGGAGTTTTTAGTCACAGAGATCTATCAGTAAAAGCCAGATAATCATTCCCTGGCTGCCACACATAAC
The DNA here is from genome assembly GCF_947247035.1 of Vipera ursinii. Lineage (NCBI taxonomy): Eukaryota > Metazoa > Chordata > Lepidosauria > Squamata > Viperidae > Vipera > Vipera ursinii. Next base: position 101,425,322 of record NC_139513.1, on the reverse strand, counting down.
AAATCTGGGGGAAAAAGATGATTAAAAGCTATATATAAACACAGAGAGATGATATTTAAAACCATGCACGGAAGTAACTTCATTGAGAAAATATGTTATTAAAGAATCAAAGGAGGATCATTTTTATTAAAACTTGATTAATGGACAATCTATATTAACAAATATTTATTTTAGAGGAATATATATGAAAAGGCTGTGCTTTGTAGGAGACTTTCACACACACACACACACACACACACACACACACACACACACACAGGCATTATATCCATAGGACATTATGACATGGTGGCTCAGTGGTTAAAATGCAGTATTGCAGGCTAACTCTGCCGATTGCCAGCAGTTCGGTCCTGATTGGCTCAAGGCTGACTCAAAATTCCATCCTTCTGAGGTCAGTAAAAAAGAGGACCCAGATTGTTGGGGTCAATATGCTGACTCTGTAAAGTGCTTAGAGAGGTCTATAAAGCACCATGCACCATTATATAAGTGTGAGTGCTATTGCTATTATGACATTATATTCTAGGAGACATTATGAACACAAATTACAATTGTTGTTATTATTGTTGGTCTATAAAATAACATATAGAGTGGAATATTCTACTGCCCTACTAATATGAGTAGTAAAATGGGCAGGATTTTAGTTTAATCTGCACATCCCAGACTTTGGAGCCTCACAGAAAAACTGATTTGGGCCTTTCGCAAAGCTGAAAAAGTTCATTCCAAAATTGAGAATCATATCTTTAACGACTTACATTGGCATTTGTTGTAGTGACCCTTAAGGCAGTAACAGAGGTAATTTGGTATAATAAAGTTACCATGTTGATGAAAATGCTTGGGTATATACAGTATATATCTAAAGTTAAATGTGCTGAGATTAGCAATGCCATTGTTCAGCTTGTAAGGAAGCAATGGTGAGCTGTAAGCAGTGGTACAATCGAGTGACTGGGGAAAATAGCTTATGTGTTCTTCCTTGCAGATGGCCTCACTGATTGTTTGGATCCAGATTGCTGCCTCCAGTCGACTTGTCAGAATAGTCTTCTCTGCCATGGCTCACGTGATCCCTTAGACATTATACAGCAAAGCCACTCCGGTTCAGAAGCTGTAAAGTCATTCTATGATCGAATTAAGCTCTTAGTGGGGAAAGACAGCACTCATATAATCCCAGGAGAAAACCCCTTCAATAGCAGGTAATAACTAAATATACAAGTCTGTAAAGGCACGGGAGCTTTTTTTTTTTTTTGGCAGGGGTTTTCAATAGTGGTTTAACATGGAATGCAGCTTTCACTAGTGAAATTCTTTTCTGTCTCATGCTAAAAATCTCATTCTGGGCTTTTTGTCATGATTTTTTAATGTTGCCTTTATGTCAGGATGCTGGCTTCGCATACTGTCTCCATATGGGAAAGGACTAGCATTGGATTTATTGCATGCAGGAAGCTCGGAAAGAAAAAGGAATCCCAGCTTTAAAATGAGAAAATAATATGATGACACTAATGAGAGTCCGATATGTTCTGGCTCTCAGAAAGAATATATTTCATGTCTCACACAATTATTCTAAATATGAAAACACAGCATTGATACAGAATTTGAGAGGTTGGTGGTGGTGGTTGTTTTTCTTCAGATTTTGGCCCTGTTTATCCTTTAGTTGCATTAGGACTTTGTTAATAAGCTATAAATACTACCTGGATTTTTAAATAATTAAACCTTGTTTGCACTTAACCAGTCTAAATATCATGAAAGCTAAATATCCGTTGATTGGAAATGGAAGTCCTACATCAGATAGATTGACAGAGGAACATATCCCAAATTTGGTAAAAGGTGACAGCTCTAATTTTTTTACAAAAGAGTTTTGCTGAAATGAAGCACAGTTGACAACTTGAGCTTTGCCACATATCCATATGTGACTTGCAGACAAGGCAGGGTTAAAAGCTTACTGGTAGACTCCTTCTCTCAAGGGTTACCCAGCAAAAGATAATTATAACAGATTGCCATCAATCATGCTGAACCTCCTGAAACACCCCCTTCTATTCTGTCCTTCCTTCCTTCCTTCCTTCCTTCCTTCCTTCCTTCCTTCCTTCCTTCCTTCCTTCCTTCCTTCCTTCCTTCCTTCTTGCCTTCCTGCCATCCTTCTCTTCTCCCTTTAGCTAAGCTAGGGAAAAAATAGAAATGAATATACTTTGGATCTTCCCAAACCCAAAGAGTAGCAGTGTTAGAAGATTTTAATAAAAAAACTTCCATCATTCAATCAATAAATCCACATCTGTAAACCATATACACAGAATTCCAAATACTGTACAATCCATACAATAAGCCTGGCTGATGTTATTTATTCCTTAACTCCTTGATCAAACTCTTAGATTTTGGTACATGTTCAGAGTTCATTATATGGAGAGCATAATTAGAAAGAAAACCTCAGGGTCTTCTGCTTGGATGATGATGGCCAATCTGTCACAACCTTAGGGTGGTATAGATTTCATGCAGCATACATACATATCAATTCTGCATGAAAAATATTTTTTAAAAAATATGTTTTCATTACAAAAGAAAGACATCCCATCATTTTCTAATTTATAGTCAGCGTCTATATTTCAATCTTCTAAGATTTATTCTATTTTATTTAGCCCTAAGGTCTGCCTTACTGTTCTTCCTAAGCCCTAACTGCTAAGCTTGTAAGCCGCCCTGAGTCTTCGGAGAAGGGCGGGATATAAATGGTATAATAAAAAAAAACTTCTATTCTATCTCTTCTATCTATCCTATTCTGTCCTACACATCAGCAGCTACTACTTTGGTGTCCTTATTGCGGGGATGGTATCTGTTGTCAGCTAGACTTGACCATCAGGGTCCTGGAAGCTCTCTGATACTGCATATCATCGCCACCAGTGTCACATTCTGACTCTTGCTTCATCTGGATCTATGGTGACACTTTTGGATTGGCTACTCTGAGCCACTTCATACAACTGATCCCCTCTGATTTACTCTGCTTTGATCCTTTCTATGTACCTGGAAGTTTGGCGGGTCGAATCCCGAGTGCCGTTTAACAGAGTGAGCGCCTGTTACTCGTCCCAGCTTCTGCCAACCTAGCAGTTCGAAAGCACATAAAAATGCAAGTAGAAAAATAAGGACCACTACGGTGGGAAGGTAACAGCGTTCCGTGCGCCTTTGGCGTCTAGTCATGCCAGCCACATGACCACAGAGACGTCCTTGGACAAGTGCTGGCTCTTCGGCTTTGAAACGGAGATGAGCACCAGCCCCTAGAAACAGAAACTACTAGCACGCATGTGCAGGGGAACCTTTACCTTTACCTTTTATGTACCTGGCATTAGGTCAGATTGTATTGACTGCTAATATAGTGTATTATAGTGTACTGTAATATAATAACCAATCCCAGTTCCCTTAAAATGCCTCATACTGCTGGTACACAGCTTCTTAAGGCCTTATAAGGCACATGTCCTCTTGACCCCGCTGCTTCTCTCTCCCTCACTTGTCTTTCGCTCACTGTTTTACCCACTGTTGAGCTCTTTTTCTCTTCGACTAGGGTTCTGCTGGTATAACTAGCTGTTGGTTTTATGACTGTCTATAGGCTTTGGCATACTGCAGTTGCAGCTACCATCATCCCAACCTTTCAGACCCCTCGCGAGACTCTCTGCTAAGCTCATTAATTTTTCTTACACTGGCTACTTGGCAGTTCACATGTAAGGAGTCTAACCATTTTCCTCTTCCTTCCTTTTTCTTTTGGCTTGATATCCCTCTGGAATCTTCTCAACAGCTGCCAAAACATTTTTCCCTCCCTTTCACTGCTACTGAGGACATCTTCAGTAATCCTGCTCAGCATATGTTTACAAACACAAATTTACATGCTGCCAGAATCAAGTTTCTGTGTCCCACAGCAACTCTAGACCGACCTTCCCTCCTTTCCAACTTTTTCCTTCTTTTATGTCATTTCTTTAATTTTCCTTCTTCTGTCTTCTGAAATCTACCCTCACTCTTCAAGTTCAGTTAACAAGCCCCATATCTTAAAGGAACTACAATTTTTTACTTTACTTTTCTTTTTTTTTTGACAGAAAAATGGTTCTCTTTTCTTTTGGATAGGACTTAAGATGGGCCTTAATATTTCACAGCAATCAAAGTGAGAGGAACTGGCACAGCATTTTTTTTCTTTCATAGCTATCTTCTCATTCTAATCCTCTTTGTTCCAATTTCCTCCATCCACCCCCCTTTTTTTTCCTGGAGCAACCAGCTCAGGCTTATAGAAAACTGTAATTTGCCAAAGTCAGGTATTTCTAAGTCTAACAAGGAAATCCGAAATCATTCAGGAGCTAACCCTATGTTTCCTGAGACTTGTTGGAATGATAAATGTGCAAACTTGTATTTACCAGCTGGGCCACTTTATGGGAGGGAACTTAAGAGAAAAAACAAATAGTAAATTCCATTTTATTGTAACTATTCAGCTACCCAAGATGCCTTAAGGACATCACTGTGCTCTACCGAAGGCAAAAGAGTTCCCAAATACAATTTTGCAAGATATGAACAACATAATTTCCTGTTTGAAAATTATGGTTATATTATTACTATGGTTACAGTGATTATCTATTATTGATTTGATCCGAAGAGTGGCTTTGGATCAGGTGCCCACCAGACGCAGAGCTATGCATGGCTCATACATAAATCTTCTGTGTCACATGATATCTCTTTTAAAATTCAGAATTCAAACTATTTTATAATATGGCCAGAATAGTTTGCCATTCAAAATAAAAGTTCTTTTGTCCATGTTTTTAGCTAATGTGCATCAACCTATATTCAGCAACAAAAGGTTATTGCCCAAATATATAATAATATTCATAGCTACTTTCATAGCTATCTTCTTATACACACACATACACATTATCAAAAAGTGCCTGACTGCTCAATCCACTACAGCACAACTAACACGAAATGCTTGGATAACACTGCCATACATCAGAAACATCTTACAAATAACCAACAGACTATTACAACCACACGATATCATCATTGCAAGCAAACCAGCTAAAGGTGGTCCAAAAAGAAAAGGTCATTTACAACATACAGTGCAAGGACTGCAATAGCCACTATATTGCAGAGCACATCCATGAATGCCAACTAGCAGTCAGAAGACACAATGAAAACTCCTTAATCTCAAAACACATAGACAGACTCAACCGTAGTTTCAACTGGGAAATGATAAGCATTCTAGACCATGTTAAATTGAAAAATTAGAGAATTCCTGAAAGCTTGGCATTCAGACACATCAGACATCAATAGACAGTAGAGATAAACCACATTTACATACCATTCAAAAGAGATAATTTAAAAATATAAGAAAGAAACAAAAAGATAGAGGACATTCTCTCTAGCAACCAACAGCAAGCAGGGATTAACACCAGGCAAACAATCAAGCAGAAAGCAATACCCTAATCAAGGAACTACTAAGGAAAAAAAACAACAACTCCCTTACCAAAACTGTCAGTGCAATGTATTGTACAGGATCAGGGAGCAAAGCCCTCACTCACTAGCACTGATTATGTTACCTAATCAGGTTCAAAACGTCTGCAAGCAAACAACCAAGCTCAGAGAACATGCAGGACTCCACAATTCACAGAGAATACTGAGCTACGTATATTCTCTTTTGTTGGCATATAATAATAGCTGGCAGATTATGATGAAGTGATATTTGATTTATCAAAAATGAAAATGCAACCTATCCCATATTTGTTGACGCATCCCATCAGATTCAGCTCTGCATATTCCAAAGGTAGATTTGTTTAGAATTGCAGCCTACTCGTGCAATCCTTTGGATGGATATTAAACATAAGCACTGCTGTATCGAATGGAGCTTGGTTCCTAAAAAACATGCTCTAGAATCCATCTACAGTTAAGATATGCAAATATAGATTTTTTTTATCTTATGTGTATGACATTTATTTTTCAAATTTTAACTAAGTACAGGAACAATATTGCCTTCATTAGAAGGTAATAAGAGGCTAATAATCTCCAATTTAAATAAATTTGTTAACATATGGTATATTTTGTTGTTCCTACTCTTAACATTTTAAATGCTTACCATTTTGAACCATGATGTTGTTCACCAGTAAAAACTGATTATACGTTTCACTAGACACTTTTAGATTATTTACTTTTTATTTACTTTTCTCTGAATAAACTGTGTTCTTTTTTTTCTTCAAGATCAAGTATATGTTCATTGGTAACCACTATATTATTCTAATATAAAATAATAGAGCCAGTAATTCTAATAGTTCATTTTAGATGGAACAGTTTTCTTCACCAGAAACTCTGGGTAGAGTGATATCTTGATCATCCATCTACCCTAAGAAAATTAAATTTAAAGACTTAAATAATATGCCCAGACAAAATTTATATATTTCTGGGTTCTACACACAAATCTCCTTTTGACTAAGGATGGGGGGTTGGGGGGCACTTACTTCCCCTTGCATTTTTTTGCACAGTTTCCAGACATTTTTTGGAATGATCAGAAGAATCTAATCTGACAGCAGGGTCAGATAGTAGATAGGATTTTATAGCCCTAGTGGAACAAGTTGAAAACCTAAGGGCAAACAATTGGTTCTTTTTTAAAAAAAATCACTAATTAAATATGATGACAAAATTTTATGGACTGTGAATTGCTTTATTCTTTGAAAGGTAATTGATGTTTCTGGAGTCAATGTTTCTGACAGAGCATGTAGATAATATTAGCAAAGACATTAATCCAGATAACCCAATCGTTAATTCAGTGGGCTCTAAACTAAATTTCTTTAAATTTATTTTATTTTCCAAAAAGGAACCTGAACAATACATGTCACTTTGTACAGTTATGATAACTTTTGAAAAGAAGGCTTTTAGCCTGCAGTAGCTGCAATACATCTTCATCTTAGTCAAGAGCGTAGCCACTGATTAGAAACGATTGAATCCTTCTGAGTTATTCTTCATGGGAATCTGAATGTAGCATTAATAAATAAACTAGGGGAGACATAATAGCGGTGTTCTGATATTTGAGGGGCTCCAGAAAGACAAAGGGGGGGGGGTGTCAAACTATTTTTCAAAGCACCAAAAGGCAAGACAAGAAATGATGGGAATTAACTAAAGAGAAATTTAGTAGCAGGTGAACACTGTTTTCAGAAGAAGTGCCCCATCACTGGAGGCTGGATAACCATTTGTCTGAAATGGCACAGGATCTCCTGCTTGAGCAGGGGGTTAGACTAAAAGACCTCCAAGGTCCCTTCCAATTCTATGTTCTATATTTTAAATGTTAGTCTATTAAGACCCCTTCATGTTTAGCATTAGAAAACAAAGAGGCAGTTCTCCTTACAGCCCAGTACTTATATCTGAGAAATGGAGGGATTGCTGTTCAGATAAAAGTGTATATAGCTCTAAAGCCCATCTACATTTGGGAAGTGATCAACTCCTGTTTCATTTAGCTGCTATAGCTTTTAACAAGCAAAATTCATTTCAAGTCAAGAATGAACATTTTTTATGCCAGAAGAAACTCACCTAGCTGTGATAATTTTCTTCCCCAAAGTATTACTTGAGCACTGGCATTGAATTTCATTTCTTTTCCAGCCTGGTATCTCTGATAAGGGGCCAAGTGGTGACTACAGATGGAACCCCACTTGTTGGAGTCAATGTGTCATTTGTCAAGTATCCAAAATATGGCTACACCATCACTCGCCAGGATGGCACGTAAGTTGACTCACTTCATTCACAAAACTATTTTGTATAGCAATAACTGTGCAGATTAACAGATGGTGCTATCTAGTGAAGCCATGTGGTATCATGCATAGAATTCCCACTAGGGCAAAGGGCTATCAAGAAAGCAGAAAGTAATTTTTCACATGGTGTTTTGAAGACTTGCTGAAAGTAAATTTGAAAGGATTGACTTCTGAAAATAATGTGATAGCAGTTGGACTTTTTCTCGCAGAAGCTGTATTATATCTATAAAAACATTTGTGGACTACAGTAGTATCCAGCTGAGACCCAGAAACATTTAATTTTGAGATTCAAGGCAGGCTAACACTCGTTTTTTTTGGGGGGAGACTCATAAAACAGTGCAATTTCTTAGTTTTCCAATTGTCCCATTCCTTTCTAAAAAAATCAGCTCTATTTAGAGTTTCTTGAGGCAAAACATATTAAAAGGGTGTAATTGAATAAACGTAGACAATTCCCTGCCGTGTCCTGTTTCTCTGTTCATCATTCGATTGGAAAGGCACATAGAATTAGCTCCAACAAAAATACTGTGTCATACTTTATCTAATTTATTGGATGTAACAATAAAATGATGTATTTACATGAAATAATGCATTGAAACTATTTGCTGCAGTACATGTGAATTGTAGTCTACAAAAGTCATTGGAGTACTGATCCATAACAGGGCCATTGTTGGGGGCTGGGGTCACTGCTTCAACACTGAGCTAACAAACATCTTAGCAATAATGGAGATTCAGGGCTTTTGTGTGATTCATTATAAATTTACTAATATTGTTTGCTCAAAGCTGTCATTCAGTTTTGCCACATGGCATGGAGGCATTTGTGATGGTTTTAATGGCTGCTTATAGCAGTTCTATGTTGGAAACCACACATCATACAGTGCTTTATGATATATCATGGCCACATTTGCATTAATAACTGATCTTGGTTCACAGCAGAGGTCTTAATCACAAACTTCCCTGAGTCAAGAGAATGAGCGTGTTAACTTTTTTATGTATGCTTGGAGGAAAAAGATATTGTGTTACAGATGATACCAGCTCTAAATCTCCTGCGATCAGAAAGACCAGAATTAAAGAGAGAGTCCTGAGCCATATCACTTAACAAATTAATTTAATATAGTTCAAGAAAGTACCCAAGAGAAACAAAAACCTTGTTGCACTTTTGGAAACTAATGAGCTATATTCATTTTTTTTCTACTTCTCCCTATAGAGCAAGACATGATTTGTGGTATTGCTTTGTTGTTTGTTTGTTTGTTTTAGGAACTGGACAGAATAAGCCATAATGTGGTTTCTTTTGATTTGGCTTTGCCTGCCTCTGAACTCTTAGCATGTTTGTACTTTTGAAGCCCTTGCTTATATTATAGCATGTGTTGTAAAGTTAGTTGGTGGTGTTTCCACTGTTTGTTCAATAAACAGTGATTAAGCGAATCATAGTTGAGCATAATACATTAGCCTTGATGTTACCTCTTACTTTAGGTGCAGTAAGTACTGAAAAGGGTTAAGGTCAAAAATGTCAGCTATGGGGCAGGGTTTGCATTGTGACAGCTCTTTAGTCATATTGCTCTTTTTGTTCCAGCCCCACCCAGTTGCTGTAAGGCAGGGGTGTCAAACTCAATTTCATTGAGGGCCGCATCAGCATTGCGGTTGCCCTCGGGGGCCGGGTGGGTGTGGCCAGGGTGGGCATGGCCTACTGGGTGGGTGTGGCTAGAGTGCATATGGCCTACTGGGTGGGCGTGGCCAGCTCTACATCATTCACATCAAGGGTGCCTATGGGGGCAGGAGTGGGACAGATCTGAGGGTCTCTGGGCCAGGGCCAAGGCAGTGGGGGCCATTCCCTCCCTGTTTCCAGGATGGCTTCGTGGGCCGCATGAAACCACTTCGTGGGCCGGATCCGGCCCCCGGGCCTTGTGTTTGACATATCTGCTGTAAGGGCTCAGTTTTCTCACACATATTTTCATTCCTATAAGTCCTAAAACCACAATATTGATGGCTTTGTTAGAAACAAATACCTACTATTTTACATTTTTAGACCAAAATATTTATCCAGTTCTGGAACTAATTCAGCACAAAGAATAATGTGTCTATTTTGAAAATTTAAGATTTTTCTTCCCTTTGCCATAAACTTGTATGTAAAGATAGTTCTACTGCTGCTGGGTTTAAATCACAACAGTTTTAGCTAATTTCAGATTTGATATTGGTTTGTTAGTCCTGTGCTTTCTAGCACTTGAAATCTATGTTTGACTAATAATTTGAACCATTACAAGCCAGTTACTTTTCACAATTGTGAAAGGAATGTGGGGATTCATTGTTTAGAGTACTAATCTATCCTGCTGTATATTAGGCTACATTAATTAATAGATAGATAGATAGATAGATAGATAGATAGATAGATAGAGACGCGGTGGCTCAGTGGGTTAGGACGCTGAGCCTGTCGATCAGAAGGTCGGCAGTTTGGCAGGTCGAATCCCGAGTGCCACGTAACAGAGTGAGCACCTGTTACTCGTCCCAGCTTCTGCCAACCTAGCAGTTCGAAAGCACGTAAAAATGCAAGTAGAAAAATAGGGACCACTCTGGTGGGAAGGTAACAGCGTTCCGTGCGCCTTTGGTGTCCAGTCATGCCGGCCACATGACCACGGAGACGTCCTCGGACAAGCGCTGGCTCTTTGGCTTTGAAACGGAGATGAGCCCCTAGAGTCGGAAACGACTAGCATGCATGTGCGTGGGAACCTTTACCTTTTGAGAGAGAGAGAGAGAGAGAGAGAGAGACCCTTTTCCTAGCTTTAAATTATAAGATTCTTGCACCCTATTCTAGAAAAAGCAGAACTGATTTCTTTAATAAATATCTTAATCACTTCTGAGTACATTTTTGCCATTCTAACATACTATTTATAGGGTGACTTAAAAGGACTTTTGGAAACTAATCTGAATTGCAGTAGCACAATTGTTTTATAGAATGCACAGTACAATCACACTCCAGAATACATACGCAGACTGTAGTGATTACCAACTGTTTTTGAGCTCAGTAGAATTGCTATACAGTACTTAGGGAGGGGGAATTTGTAGGCTTTCAATTATTGTTGAACTACATTGTCAAGTAACTCTAGCCAAAAGAGCCTCTGTGAGAAATACTAAATTTGGGGTCAGAAATACTGAATTCGTGAGTCATCGACGGTCCATCTTTGATATAAACTTTTAAATAACTTGGCAACAGAATATCTGAATGGCTTCTTCACATTTTGTTTTTTGTTGTGTTGGACTTTGGAGTGATCTTTACATTTGAGATCCACGGATATTTTTTTTCTGCTTTGTTGTTATGATTTTGGGGACTTGGGTGTAGCTAATTCTGTCCTGCTAAAGTTTTGAATACAGTAAAATGTAATCTAAGAAATTGTATAATGAACTGTATTGGGTGTGGTCCTCTTTCTAGTTTTATTGATTAGTTTGGGTCTTTGTTCTAGAATTATTCATGATGTAGACTCCAACTTCTTTTAGGTTTGATTTGATTGCAAATGGAGGAGGATCTCTAACTCTTCATTTTGAACGAGCCCCATTCATGAGTCAAGAGAGGACAGTGTGGCTACCGTGGAATAGCTTCTATGCAATGGATACCCTCACTATGAAAACTGAAGAGAACTCTATTCCCAGCTGTGACTTAAGTGGTTTTATCAGACCGGATCCTGTTATAATTTCATCACCACTTTCCACCTTTTTTAGTGATGCCCCTGGTCGAAATTCAATTGTTCCAGAGACTCAGGTATCAAACATAGATGCTAAAATTGGAAAAAAAAGTTACAATTATTTTCTAATTGTTATTATTTTCTAATAACAGCCCTATAACAATTATTTTCTAATAACAGCCCTATAACAATTATATTGATTTAATTCGCATTTTATAATACCACTTATTTTGAATATTTATATTGTCATTTTTTTCATAAATATAAAACAGATGCAGATATATGCATTCAGAGATAAAGGCAGAACATATTGGTATATGGCTATGATGTGTTTGGCAATATTCATTAATATTTGGCTTGGGTATATTCTTTGTCACAAACACCTACACAAATTCAGTTGCATTTGTCCATTCTTTGAACTTGGAAAAGTACAATTCTGGGACAAAAGCTTGCTTAGACATTTTTCATGAATATTACATTTATGTGCTGAATTGGGAACCAAGGTTTTCAAAATCCAAGCCTTGAGCACATTAATAAAGACAACAAAAGTATTACCCACAAATTTCAGAGAGTCTCAAAGCATTTTAATAGAATATATCTCTTTGACTTTGTACCTATTGTTCGTGACAAATCCTTTATCTGTAGCATCAGATTCCTAATTTAGCACTTGCTTCTTCTAGATATAAATGCAGAAATGTTCATCAGAAATGTTCCTGTGTAAAATGTAAAATTGTTCATTTTGTGTACCAGATTCTTCTGAAAACCTTAAACTTTATCCAGTTTTTCTCCCTAGATTATAAAATCCCATTGAGCAGGTCAAGCTAGGCATAAGGCCAGCAGGCAAGTTTCCCCTTGCCACAATCACATAGCAAAAGAGTTGATTCTAGAGTGTAAAGAGCAGATACACAAGTGCTGAAGCCTCCTCCCCCAAATAGCTTTGCCTGCCCAGGCACCTTCTCCTCAGCCAAGATGCAGTACTAGAAGGGAACTTCTAGGAGAGCTATGGAGAACAGCTATGGGAAGAGGTGAGGAGTAGCATGGGGAGAGTTCAGTTCCTCTCGCCTACATGTCTCTTTTAATCTAAACAAAACAAAAATCTGACACATCTCCCATCTCCATTCTTGCTCTGCATGAAGTTGTCACAGATTCAAGTTTGAGCAAGCATCCTATTTGGCATGTTTGCAAAAACATAATACATGCAGCTAAGGCATGTGGCATACCCAGCTGATAAGGGGGCGTTCCATCATCTTCATTGCTACTGTTATTCTGCTTTTCCCACCCACCCCCTTAGGCATCCTTGCTACTTTGAGATGACTGTCAGTGGTAGTTGTAACTTCATACCATTACAGCTTCATGGGGCCTTCTTGCATAAAGCTAGCAACCAGATCTGTGATTCTTATTGATGCTTTTGCCAACGGTGTGGATTTTAAAAGAAGCAATAACAGTGCCCAAAATATGACTAATCCAGAAGTCCTATCCTAAGTCTTACCATTGCAGGAAGGCAAGCTAAAATTTCCTAGCATATTTACTTTAACCTACAAGTACAACCCATGAGCCGAACCAAATAAATCTCTTCCATACCACACTCATTTAATATGAACTCTCTTTCCTTATTTAGGTTCTTCATGAAGAAATTGAGATTCCAGGTGCCAACATAAAGCTCTGCTATCTGAGTTCCCGTACTGCTGGATACAGATCCTTGCTTAAAATCACCATGACACAATCTCTTGTGCCTCTGAACTTAATTAAAGTTCATCTCATGGTAGCAGTGGAAGGGCATCTTTTCCAAAAGTCATTCCAAGCATCTCCCAATTTGGCATATACTTTCATTTGGGATAAAACAGATGCCTATGGCCAGAATGTTTACGGGCTCTCGGATGCTGTAGGTATGATCACTAGATTCAAATCATGTAACTTTTAAGTGCTGGCTTTCAACAAATGCTCTTAAGTTAAAGAAAAATCTGTGATCTGTACTGACAATAGAAAATACCTATAGACAGCTTCCATTATTCCACAATAGCAGCATTTTTTCCAGCTATCATTTATTTTGTTTATTGATTAGACAGTATTTATAACTTTCCCAATTACAAAGTAAAATGGGCATAATACAAATAACATTTTTTAAAAAACAACAACAATGTTACAGTAAAAGTACTCTAATCAAAATACATGTGATAGATGCCCTCAGTCAAAATAACTAGTATTGAAGGCTTATTGAAATAACACATGTATTACTTGTTTATAATATCTAATAGATATTGCATGTAACATTCTATCTGGGAGTACCCAATATAACACTTATGGGCACCAGTGTTCCTGCTATTATTTTGCTTTATAAACACTAATCTTCCTGTTATACCTGACTCTGTGTCTGTGTCTGTGTGTGTGTCTTTGTGTCTGTGTCTGTTTGTGTGTCTGTGTGTGCTTCCTTCAATCATGTATGTTTCTCAGAGATTGCCTATAGGTCACCCAAGTGGCTCTGTGCCTGAGGGAGGACTAGAACTCATGATCTCCTGGTTTTTAGGTTGATACCCAAAGAGAGACAAAGACAGACAGAAAGAGACAGAGAAACAGAAAGAGAAAAAGAAGGGGTGAAAAATAGAAAAAGAGAACACTACAAAAAAAGATTATATTTTCAACTTCATTTTGCTGGAATTTTCTCTGGGCCACAAATTGGTTCCCCAAGCTGTCATAAAAATGATGGTTGAAAAAATAATTGATCAGGGGCAAAAATCTATTCATTTATTTAACCTATTGGGGGGGAGAAGAATTGAAAGAATGATATGATGCATCTGTTGGAGAAGTTATTCTGATTGATTAAGTTACTTATCACAATCATTCTGTGAACTGAAATACTTATGACAGATTTTTTTTAAAAAAATAAATAAATTCCTATGACATGTTTTCATAATTCAAAATGGGTCTCTAGTCCAGTAAGGTTGTGCAGTCCTATTACCTTAATATTAAATAGGGAACATAGGAATCAATACCTTCTTTATTGATATCCACAATTTATTTTTCTTTTCCTTTTATATCCCAAGAAAAGTACACAAGTTTGTGTGTGTGTGGACAGAAGGCAGTGAGATGCTAGGAGAATTGAAGAAGGGGCAGGAGTATGTTTCTGGATGCTTTGCTCCTGCATTTGTAGTTTCTAATTGAGTCTAGCAAGACAAGGTATCGTCACAAAATTTTTATACAAAATAGAAATTTGAATAATGTACCAGAGCCATGGTTGAAGTTGGCCATGAACATATTGCCATCATGAGATGTGACTTCTGGAATAAACTCAAACATTCACTAGCGCCCCCAGTGACTTTTTTTCCAGTATTTTATTAACATTACTGACAAATATTACATACTAAGGGGAAAGACTGTAAATAATCAATTGTTTAGGCGATAAAAGCCTGATTTACAGAGTTTCCCCAAGCTTTTCAGAGAGGACAAGAAAAATCATTCAAATGACATTTTGATATAATTGATCATTTCTCACAGTGAGCTCATATCATCATTTATGTTTTCTTTTGGGTAAAAGATAAGGGAGTTTTACCAGTCTTCCATCTTAACTGAATTTATGAAGTGGTTGTCTATATCTTTAAGAGCTGTTAGAGGAACTTGAGAATTCTTCAGGAAATGATCAAAGCAACTCTTCAGTCCTGTTGCAAACTTTTAACTGCAGTCTCAGAGAAAGTATCATCAGTGCATGCATACTGTATGTATATACAAGATGCTAAGAAGAGATCCTCAAAGCAGATAAGTCTTTGATAAGATAGGATGTGATGCCTGATAACTTCAGGATCAGATGCAGAGGTGCTCTTCAGTCACTTCACCAACACAGCCCTATCTACATCTACTTTCAAGCCAAATCCTGGCTTGTGTTAAACCGATTTTGTTATTAATCGTGCATCTAGGACATAGTTGGTGGTGACTCACATATCTATGTCAGAGAACTTGGCGTATGGGATTATCCCACTTCTTCTGGGATATGATCGATGGAGCTTAGAGAAAGCTATTGAATTTTATTGGAATACAAGTGATCTTCCTAAATGCAATCAGATTTCTTCTAGTCTTCTTTTTGATCCACTCCCTATCCTAACTAACTGATGAAGTATATTTCTAGGCAGCCAGATTCATAAAATGTATACATGGCTGTTTATTTATTTAATGTATGCACTGCCTTACCATCCAATTGGATGGTAAGTGGTTTATAGTAGGTGTAATAAAATGTAGTATCATTACTAGAGTAACACAAGATATATACAGTAATAAACCTAATTCCTATATCAGTAGGTCTTGTCCAGAATCATTCGGGATGTCTCTTTGGAAAAAAAACAGTTCTTTACAGCTTTTCAGATGGCCAAAGGCATAGTGTCCATCTTTGCCTTGGAAGATATCCTGTTCCATAGAAAAGAAGTCCTTACAAAGAACACCCATCCACTCCCACCCACCCCCATCAGGTCATTCCTATTGCATTTCCTGGTAGGTTGGGACCTTAAGCAAAAGTTCTCCAGCTGTCTGGTTTGGGCAAGAATTATCAGGAAAAGATAGTCTTTCAAAGTACGTCTAAGCCATTAAAGGTCTTGAAGGTGGTAAACAGCACTTGAATTGCATTTGAAAATATACTGGTAGTCTAACAAAGTAAGATTAGAACTGAATGTTAAACATGCAGGTTGCTGCATTTTGGAACAGTTGAGTAATCTTCAAGGTCAGCCTCATGTAGAATGAATGACAGTCATAGAATTGAGAAAACATAAGAACATGAGCTCTTATCTGAGCAAACATTTATCCTGTCCTGGAATAAAAAGTTGAGAGAGTGCTTTCCCGGGAACAGCCTTCACTTGTCTGCAGGACTCCCAGACTTCAAGCCTAACCCTTTCTGGGGAAGCACAGTATCATTGCAAATTACATAGGATATAATATTGGAATGAATAGGTTTCTGAATTAGCAACTATTTAACTTGCTAGAGTTAGAAATGCAAGTATCATCGGTATATTGTTGATATATTACTATGGATCAGCAGATGCCATTTCTGGAGGAAGCTGGAATATGACCCCATATCCCTGTCTAGTTATACTTATTTCTTGATTTCCAACAGCATTGTTTGAGGTGTTCCTTCACCTACTTGATTTTCTAAAAATCTTCAGAAAATCAAATTGCTCATTGGGATCAGTGGACAGGGAAAGGCCATTAAGAAGCAAGCCTGTTATAGGTTAACAGAATAACAGAGTTGAAAGGGACCTTGGAGGTCTTCTAGCCAAAACCCTGCTTAAACAGTAAACTCTTACCATTTCAAACAAGTTATTGTCCAATCTCTTCTTTAAAAACTCCAGTGTTGGAGCACCCACAAATTCTGGAGGCAAGTCATTCCACAGATTAATTGTTCTAATTGTCAGGACACTTTTCCTTAGTTCTAGGTTGAATTCCAGAGGCCAATGAGACATTTAACATAATTTCTCCAGATTCCTATGTCACTTTTCAAGTATGGAAAGCTATTAGATCTGTCAGATATCAGGATAGGCATCTTATTTGGACTATCCTACTTTGGAGGTTAGGGATCCAGTTAACCCTATCATCACTAGAAAATTATTGGTACATGGCAAAAACAAATCACTTAGATGTCTTCCAGGACCAGATCATGTCTCCTCTGCTTTGAAATGAAGCAGATCTACCATGTGGCCAACAATGTAGTTTGTCTCAAGAAAAAGTTTCAGATTGTTATGACAGCCATGACAATTATTTTGCACTAACAGTACAGGTAAATCCATAATTATATTTGCAAGGAGATCAAGCAGCTCAGAGAGAGATGCTGCCATGTAGGGTTGGACAGCACAATAACACCCCCCAACCCCCTCCCCAAGCTTGTTCTTTGGATATAATTTCACAAATATGGCCTCATATCTGGCCATCTGTGGAACAGAGTTCTTCACAATAGACAGGTACTTCTGGTACATAACTGCCACAGTACTTCCCCTATCTTGGCATCAGCACTGAAGAAAGTGACAAAACCCTGTTTGATAAATTTCAGTGAGAGAAAATCCCCCTCATCCAGCCAGATCTCTGAGACTACATTCATGGGAAAGAAATCTTGAATTCAGAAGTATTGTGCCTGAGTTTGGCTTGCTTATCAGTCTAGTTGTCTTGATATGGGCACAACTTTGCAATATTTCTTCCTCTGGACCATCTCATCTGCCATACTTCCTCCTTCCCATCATTATTATCATCCTGTCTCCATGTCCACCCCCTTATCTACCTAGCTCACAACTCCCAATCATTCCTATTGCCACATAACAAGTTCCCTACCAAGGGTCTTCTCCTTCACTTGTCCAGTCCCCTATAGATCTCCTTAGCAGGTCCTGTCTTTTCATACCAGGGATGAACATTTTTCTAACATTCACTCAAGTAAACAGTAGTTCTACTTATTTTTTTTCTTTTCTCTTTCATTGCTCTGTATGTTTTCCCACTATCTCTGCTACTACCATATAAAGGAAAACAGCTCCATTGGTCCATTTTAAATAAAGTCAGTTTCATTAGGTCTCCTACAAAGGCAGTTGTCTGTCAAAAACCATGCTGATATAATGGCTATCTCCTCCACCCTGATATAGCTTATAACTTCTGCTCCACTTTCTATTCCTCTTCCATTCATGCTGATTTTAATTGTGGTTCTTTTATTTCTTTATTGACTTTTCCTTGATCTTTATCTCTTCTGTCCACCTAGTGGTTAAGAAGAGACTAGACAATCACTTGTCTGAGATGGTATAGATTCTCCTGCTTGAGCAGGGGACTGGCCTAGAAGACCTCCAAGGTCCCTTCCAGTTCTATTATAGTCTATTCAAAAGCTGTTTCAGCCATTTTTCCAGTATACTTTTATCCCGTCTGCTCCTTGGAGGTCTGGCTGAGCAATTTCCTGACAGTAAATCTTACCAACTCTCTAGGCCCTCTTTGTCTTTGGACACAGTATTATTAACCTCCTGAGCCCTAACTTGTCCAGTCTTCCAGTCTGCCATATTGACCAAGTCACTCAAGCTGGAAGTGAAGATGAATCTGGAACTTCCTGTTGCTAATTCCATACTTTACTCACAGTAACTCCCAATATGTGTCATGCTAATCCATGTGTCAGGACATTGCCTGTTGGTTTCTGCAATATGTAATAATATGTGGAAACTTTATGGGAATTAGTAAACCTTACAGTGAATAATAAATAGGCTGTTTTCAAATTGGAACAAGAAAGCCATAAATTTGGTAAGAACAATAATCTATAATTTAATATTTTCCAAGATGTCCATCTGATAACTCAGTGGATAATGGGGTATCAGGTTAGTGCATTATTTAACGTATTTCCAGGGTTTTATTCTGTACTTTTTTCCATGAACACAAAAGTACAGTATTAAATTTAGATATGTATTTTCAGTGCTGGAAGCAGCCAGCTAATTAAAAATAGAATCTGGGCTGTCATCATCACTTCCCTCCTTCCTTTATTAAATCAATCATTTCCTGCAACTTTAAAGCTTTGTACAGCTCTTCAGAGTATACGTCAAGTTAAATTTCAGGGTCAAATGAAGTCAAATATCTAAGTTTAATAATGTAGAATAAAATAAAATACCTTGGGAACTGCATTTCATAGTAGATGGCAAGTCATTCACATAACAATGGTTATTAATATAAAATATGTCTATATATATTTCAGTGTCTGTGGGCTTTGAGTATGAGACTTGTCCCAGTCTGATTTTATGGGAGAAAAGGACTGCTCTACTGCAAGGCTTTGAACTTGACCCTTCAAATCTAGGTGGTTGGTCATTGGATAAGCATCATGTCCTTAATATAAAAAGTGGTAAGTTTATTGATATTCATTTGTGGGGTTTTTTTGGTAGGGAATCTGTTGCCCTAAAGATGTTGGTGAACAATTCTCGAAAACTTAGTCAACATGACTGATATTGAAGGATACAGAGAACTGTAGCTTAGCAAAATCTGTTTTCCCATCCCTGTAGGTTCCATTCTCATAGGTGTGCTTGGAATAATAAGAAATGGTTGTGCTAACATCTCATGGATGCTAAACAATAAGAAGGCCCTGTAGGGCCAATATTTAAAACATGTTTTAATATTTAAAATGTATGAAGAAAAGTATGCCTTTAGTGTTATTCTGAAAAGCATTGTTTGTGTTGAGATATTAGCTGCATGCACATAGCTTACTTAATCTTATAATACAATTCCTTTTGTAGATTTTTACAATGCATTGAACTGTTAGAGAACCATGCGGATTGAGCCTGTGAAACTGGCTAAGCCTCAAAAATGAAACTAAACTTAGAACTAACTAAGGTTAGCATGTTGTGTGAATGTAGTTGCTAGGTATTTGCTGGTCTAATTAACTGCGTTAAGTGAACATAGCTACTGTATTAAGCCAGGGAGGGGCACTTGCAGCCCTTGTATCCTTTTCCAGTCACAGCTGACCAGAAATCTGTGTCAGCTTTAAGTTTGAGGTGGGAAACAAACAATGACTCGAAATCCATACAAACAAGGATATATGGCAGACATGTCAAACACAAGGTCCGGGGGCCGGATCTGGCCCGCGAAGTGGTTTCATGTGGCCCGCGAAGCCATCCTGGAAACAGTGAGGGAACGGCACCCACTGCCTTGGCCCTGGCCCAGAGACCCTCCTTCTGCCAGAGACCCTCAGATCTGTCCCACTCCTGCCCAGGCCCCCATAGGCACCCTTGATGCGAACGATGTAGAGCTGGCCACGCCCACCCAGTAGGCCTTATGTACTCTAGCCATGCCCACCCAGTAGGCCACGCCCACCCTGGCCATACCCACCTGGCCCCCTGAGGGCAACTGCAATGCTGATGCAGCCCTCAATGAAATTGAGTTTGACACCCCTGATATATGGGAAGGACTCTCTTGACTTTTGTTTCATTCATTCATGCATAAATATGATTTTGTGTTTAGCAATGTGCTAAGGATATGCACACAATGTAAGTATGGAGAATCTCAGTTAACAGAATAACAGACCAAAATGAAAATTTTTGTATGTCTGTTAATTAACTCACATACAGATGTATATGTTGTAACAGTGAAACCAGTTGAGAAAAGGATATTTGAAAGAAGTTGGATCTTAGGTATCATTGAAATTTCCTCAGCAGAGGGTACATTTATATATCAGACTTAGATTTTAAAGAATGTTTTGATGTATTCTTGTAAATCATCAAGACCCTGCAAGGCTCACCCACAGGCACCAAATAAATCTTTAAATAAATGAATGAATAAATATTATTTTTCTTTAAATTACATTATTTGACTTTCACAGTTTATTTCACATATCCAAATTTTTGTTCAAGTTATAAAACACATTAAACGTTAACAAAAAAAATCAGCTGACTGAAATTTGACTGTCACCTTTCCATAAAAAATTCAAACTACCTTGCAATGAAATTTTACTGTTTAAATTGCCAGTGTCAAGTATGAAACACATTTTAAAGTAATTCATTATTTAATGTCTGTTTGGCATATTCTCTGACTTCCTCTTTGCTAGAGGATGGTTGAAATTTTTTCTCTCAACTCGTTCACTTAAAAGAACAAAGAAGCTGATCAGTTCCCAGGGCTTAAATATGTTCACCACACCTGGTCTGTGAAAAAGGAAGAGAAAAATTCCCAACAATTATACCCTTGCCAAACATTCAAAGTTGACTTTAGCATCTCAGAGTGATAATGAGTGGGGTTTGAGGGTTGAATTCATTAAAAAACCTCATGCTATTCCAAATGGTGCATATCTTAATAGGAAATTAGAATGGGAAAGATCTAAGGAAAATCTATTAAATTGTCTATTTTATTGTGAGCATTACTGATTTCAATAAAGAACATGTCTCTTTTTTGCTGTGTTAGTCAAAGAGTTACCATATACAGGAAATGAATTAGATATCACATAGATTATATTAGTCCCAAGACATAGTGCCCCCAAACGTCTCTGACTTCAATTCTATACCTCCTTCCAGCATTGTCTCTGTCAAATCTGGATGGTATTATGTTGGTGAAGGTTAAGGTGACTTGTTAAAGTTAGCGAAATGAAAACATTGGCTAGCAGAAATTTATAAGCTATGTCCTTACAATCTGAACCATGTAATAAAACTCTGAAGACAGATAAATTCCAATCCCAGGATTCGGCAACCAAAACATGCCATGAATAAAAATAAAATGTAGTGTGCTTTTCTGCATGTTGTTAGGTATTCTACACAAAGGTAGTGGAGAGAATCAGTTTTTAACTCAACAACCAGCAGTAATTACCAGCATTATGGGAAATGGTCGTCGTCGAAGTATCTCCTGTCCAAGTTGCAATGGACTTGCAGAAGGAAACAAACTTCTTGCTCCTGTGGCACTTGCGGTGGGCATTGATGGGAGCCTGTTTGTTGGGGATTTCAACTACATTCGACGCATCTTTCCCTCAAGGAACGTCACCAGCATTTTGGAGCTAAGGTAATGCCACTGCTAAAAGCACCGCTATAAAAGCTTTCCTAAGTGATTTTCTTTATAGCTTTCTAGACTGTTGTTGCTTGTAGCCCTCAGCACAATCCACTGTTCACAAATGATAGGTGAACACGAGTGATGGATCAAAACTGGCATAAAGTTGCATTTCCCCCCCTCTTCCTTTGAAGATTATAATGGGAATTCAAGCAGTCTGTGAATTGTGAAATTCAGCATTAAAGAATCAGAATGGGCAGTGATGGTTAAGCATTATTATAAAAGAATCTAGGTGGAAGTTATTTTTTTTGTTTTGTTTTTATTAAAAAGGGACTGAAGAAGAGAAATTGGGCATAACAGCAATGGGAGGAAGGAGTTAAATTAGGAGAGGAGAAAAGTAAATTAGAAAGCAAAAGACTGTTAAATCAGTTAAAATGGTCAGGAAAGAGAAAAGAACCGGGTCAGAAGTGGGAAGCAGGAAAATGGTAGTGGGACTGATAAATAAGAAGAGGAATACAAAAGAATATTGTAGGAGAAAAGGAAGGGAAAGGACAAAAGGAGAAGGGTGAATGAAAGGATGTATGAACGGAATGGTAATCAGTAGAATATGAAGGCTGTAGCTCATTCTTGTTTCTATTCCCAAGTAAGTCATGAACCTCTCATCATTCAGTTTCAATGGTTAATCCTGGGTTGTAGCATGAGAATAGGAGAAAAAATAATGCTCACGTATTCTGTGCATAATTTCGCATATCTTTATTGCACAATCTTTTTTAAGTTCAAAGGCCAAAACATTTAACATTTTTCATTAAAGTGGAGTTGTTCTAATTCTGAGACATTTTGATTTCTCTTTTGTGTCTCTTTTTGATTCAATGTTATGGATTTTTAGATGCAGTAAACTGAATTATGCACAGTAGTGCAAGTGTTCATCAGCTGTGTATTTGCATCTATTTTTATGGCACAGTTGTGCAATTCATAGTACTCCTATACCCCTTTTCCAAGCCCTTAGAGTGGGTAGGGCTAAAAATTTTAAATTCATTTTTTCCCTTTTTATATTTTGGGCAGAGCTTTAAAGACAAAATGGTTACCTTAAGTCTTCATATCTTAAACTGATCTACAATGAAGAAAAGAGGATCTGAAAATGTTACTCTTCCATACTCTGGTATCATCATACTTTGATAGCCCTCATTTTCAAAGCAGTTTCCCATTGGGGTGACACTTTTATTAAATCAAATTAAATCTTCTGGTTATACTTGTGATACTGGGATATTTCTACTTCAGTGCCATGATATCATAATTGCTTTTGTTGAACCATATTTAGCTTTTTTAGTGAAAGCTGTAATCTCTCTCCTGATTTCTAGATAATTTATGAATATGGAATAGAATGCAATTTTTCTTTCATTGTTGTCAATTCTTATATGCTGCTCTACTATTTCTAGCTTGCAATTTCAAAACTGGAGTCATAGACTCCATGTAGATAAAACTGCTCTGATTATACATATCATTGAATCCATTGTCCTAAAACATACAAAGTGCTGAAAACCAGGGCTATATGTAATATTATTTTTTGCTAATTCTAATATATTAATAATTGTTTGTTTAAAGGCAGAATTTATTATTATTATTATACAAAACAAGAGGCGAACTTTTGTCCACTCGTTTCCTTAAGATTTTTAAAAGTGATTTCATTAGAACTTTTATACAGTATTGTCTAGCATTGATTAGGTCCATGGCAACTGGACACTGTGGAATTCTAATTGAATTCAGTATAATGTAGTGTTAGGTGTTTGGTTGCCTTCTCAAGAGTCCTACAAGTCTTAGTTTTGCATTAATGGAAATGAAACAAAGAATGGATCCCATATAAACAAATATAATTAGTGGTGTTTAGGAACATGAGATAGGGTAGAATAGCTCAGAGGTGAAAGTATTTTAACAAAGGTGGAACTGTCAGAGCTAAACCTGCTTTAGAGTTCTTGGTCTTCTCTGAACTTGCAGACATTTCATTACCCAACAAGGCAACATCATCAGTGCAAATTACCTGCATGTTTATTTGCAACAACTTGCCCTGCCAGTTTTGGCACGAATGAGATTTCTTATTTAAATCCACTTTGTTTTGATTTTAGAGCTACACAAAGCATTTTTTCTAATAATCATACCGAAGAGCATAGTACCAATATTACAGCTATGCCAAAAGTGTGTGTGTGTGGGGGAGATAATATTTAATGGATGGAGTGGAAGAAAGAAAAGAGTACTGGATTTAATAATGAGCAAACCATATTACAGCTGTAGATCATTTTTTTCTTCTCTTGAGATATTATGTCACTACATTCTCTGTATTGCATTATAGGCTGACCTAATGTACTGAATGATTTCTTTTACTGAAAAAAAAATATTTTGTGGGCAAATATGGCCATCATATGCAAAAAGAGGCATTACTCAATCACCCTTCCTCTCTGCACAAAATCACATTCTGCCTAAACATTTATCACAGATGTTCTCCATTATATGAACTAATATTGTTGCAAATTTCTATGCATTCTAAATAAATACAAAAACAGAACACTTAAAATAATACCAGTAAGACAAGAAATAGCAAAGTGTTCCAAATCCATGCAAAAATATAAGTGAAATTATAACTTAATCTAGTTTATCTGAAAACAAAAGATATTCTTGTAGTGTGCATCATTTTCCTAACTCTTCATCTAGACCAAGCATTCAAAATGATATAATCTGAAACACACAGGGGCACAAAAATGAATTACATTCCTGCTATAGGCTTGAATTGAATTATCTGTGCCAAATTGAGATGGAGCTATTTCCTTTTAATTTTCCATGTATGACAGTTTTGAGAAAATAAAAGGATAAGCAAGAGAGAAAGATTTTGACATGTGACATTTACAGATGCAAAATATAATTATAGCAAAAATTAACAGATAGTAGTCTTATAAAATATAGGGACGTGGTGGCTCAGTGGGCTAGGACGCTGAGCTTGTCGATCGGAAGGTTGGAAGTTTGGCGGGCTGAATCCCGAGTGCTGCGTAACAGAGTGAGCGCCTGTTACTTGTCCCAGCTTCTGCCAACCTAGCAGTTCGAAAGCACGTAAAAATGCAAGTAGAAAAATAGGGACCACTACAGTGGGAAGGTAACAGCGCTCCGTGCGCCTTTGGTGTCTAGTCA